>NC_091191.1:34700098-34906934 GCF_040958095.1 Procambarus clarkii
TATTTTTGCATTTTCATTATTATTTCCAATATAAACTTTCGTTTATAAATGAACATTTGTGCGTGTGTCATTTCCCTTTCATGAAAATAGCAGAAACATTTCCATAAGAGCATATAATCCGGATGAGTGTTCCGTGTCCGGTTGTGCTGGTATTCTTATCAGAGCTCCGAGATTTCGACAATTTTGAATTGAAAAAATTCAAAATAGTATTATATTCCGTGAAACCTATTGTAACAATAATAATAAGAGCGGATTTGTTTTGATGTTCGCGCGCGCGCGCGCGTGTGTGTGTGTGTGTGTGTGTGTGTGTGTGTGTGTGTGTGTGTGTGTGTGTGTGTGCGTGTGTGTGTGTGTGTGTACTCACCGAGTTGTACTAAAATAGTTGTGTCTGCAGGATCGAGCATTGACTTTTGGATCCCGCCTTTCGAGCATCGGTTGTTTACAGCAATGACTCCGGTCCTATTTCCCTATCATACCTGGTTTTAAAATTATGAATAGTATTTGCTTCCAGAACCTGTTCCTTAAGTGCATTCCATTTTCCCACTACTCTCACGCTAAAAGAAAACTTCCTAACATTCCTGTGACTCATGTGAGTTCCAGCTTCCACCCATGTCCCCTCGTTCTGTTACTATTCCTTGTGAACATTTCGTCTATGTCCACTCTGTAAATCCCTCTTAGTATTTTACACGTTCCTATCATTTCCCCCCTCTCCCTCCTTCTTTCTAGTGTCGAAAGGCACAGTTCCCTCAGGCGCTCCTCATACACCATCCCTCGTAGCTCTGGGACGAGTCTCGTTGTAAACCTCTGAACCTTTTCCAGTTTCTTTATATGCTTCTTCAGATGGGGACTCCATGATGAGGCGGCATACTCTAAGAATGGCCTCACGTAGGCAGTGTAAAGCGCCCTAAATGCTTCCTTACTTAGGTTTCTGAATGATGTTCTAACTTTAGCCAGTGTAGAGTACGCTGCTGTCGTTATCCTATTTATATGTGCCTCAGGAGAAAGATTAGGTGTCACGTCCACACCCATGTCTCTTTCTCGCGTCGTCACAGGTAGGGTGTGTGTGTGTGTGTATATGAGTGTAAATCACGACGAAATTAACACGTGATGAACAATGTGACAGTGTTGGACCACGAAGGAAGGATAAAGGGACAATTTTTCTCAAGTACTTTCGTATTTAATAATACATCTTCAGAAGAATGGATTTACAGTTCAGTGGTGGTAGATATATAAGCAGGAAAGAAGTGAGGTGAGGTACAATGTCTATAACAACATAATGGGATATTATTAAGCTATTAGTAAGATAAATTAGTGGTTAATTGATCCATATTTATATCAATAATACCTTATTAGTATCCCATTATTTTCTCATTAGAGACATTGAATCCTCACCTCACCTCTTTCCTGCCAATATAGCTACACCCACTGAACTGTAAATCCATCCTTTTGAAGATGTATTATTAAATACGAAAGTAGTAAAAGAAATTCCTGCCATACTCTTTCCTTCGTGGTCTGACACCGCCGAATTATATATATATATATATATATATATATATATATATATATATATATATATATATATATATATATATATATATATATATATTATATATATATAATTATATATATATAATTATATATATATAATTATATATATATATATATATATATATATATATATAATAATAATAATAATAATTATAATTATATATAATGTCGGGGTTCACCATAAGAGGGGCGAGTAACAGTATACCCAAGGTCACTCACCGTAGCCCTGCAGGTCTTCACTCTATCCTCGCGGCGCCACTGTACGCCAGGTGAGTATCCCAGTCAATCCCAACCGGCCTCTGATCGAGAATGAGTGAGAACACAGCTTGTTCTTTTTACAGCTGTATGCCCGCCCCGACACTAGGCTCTACTACTAACCACAAGGTCGTCAACTGGTGTTTTCTGTATCCAGTAACACGTCAGTGGTTTTGTTGAATTGTGATAACAGTGGCAAGAACACACTCAATAGGTCTGATATCAGGCAGGTATTTATTTCTCACTCTATTTCCTTTCATGTATTATATAGCCACAAGAAATATGGAGGGGATGATACAAACGCCAAGGTATTTTGTGTTTTACTTAAAACTCAAGACATCACATAATCATATCAATAAGCAAACAGCTATTTCATGAGAAAGTCGCTCGTTCTCACAAATAATCATGAATTCGCCAAGCTGGGAATGCTCCCCCTCACGTCAATGTCAAAATCAGCTAGGCGACTCCCCCCTCACTGCGTGATCTCTCACTGCACTTGTTTGTTGGCGAAATATGCCCGTTTCTTTAAATTCTCAAGGATCACTAAATGTTCAAACACACAATATCTGTGACAATAGCAATTGAACGTAATTACTTCGCTGCACTGATCTTGAGCTCAATGAAACATTTCTATATTAATGAACACAATAATTCACTATCATGGTATAACACACTGCACCCCATTTATTGATAACGCATGCAAATATATATTACTGGAGTTCTCAGTAATTCCTTTCGTGGGCGAATATTCAATTGATCACTGCACACATGAATGGTTATTCAATACACAAGCATAGACATATATATATATATATATATATATATATATATATATATATATATATATATATATATATATATATATATATATATATATATATATATATATGTTTCATTGAATATGACCGCATATTCTGTATTTATTATTTTCTGGTTTAGGGCTTCTATCCCTCTAACTATTTTCTTAGCATCAGGGCTTAATTGGAATAGGAGTTCTCCAAAACTCATTTTCGTACTTTTAAGGTGAAGAAAAGAAGTGATTTACTATAGAGTGTATTACACTTATTTGTATAATTTGCACGACGTTTCGAACCTCCATGGTTCATTCTCAAGTGAACAGATCTTACAATACTAGTTGATTTTATACCCGCTTTAGGTCAGGTGATAATACAATGAAGGTGAAAAGCATGGGGGGATACATAAGGAATAAACATAGGGGCTGCAGAAGGCTTATTGGCCCATACGAGGCATCTCCTATCTAAACACAAAGATTAATCCAGTGTAATTGGCCTGTTATGTTTGGACATTGTCTTCTGTGTTGGCATCGATATGTTCTTGTCTTGTCCTTACTCTCATGGTGGGTAGAGTAAATAGTTCCGTGATTTGGGTGTTCATGGTAGGTCGCTCTATTCTTATGTGAATTGCCTCAAGAATTTGTAATCTTCTTGAATCTTGGGTTTTGTCTATTATGCAAGTATTCTTGTTCAAGATTTCTCTTATTAGAGTAATGTCATGGGCTTGTCTCATGTGATTCCTAGGGGCACCAGATTGAAGATGGCATGTCAAACACCTCGTCAGCTTGGTCGACGTCATACCTATGTACTTACATTGAAGGTTACATCCTTCGTGGGGGCAAGTGTACATGTATACAACGCTTGACTGCTGTAGAGGGTTCTCCGTCGGCTTCGGGCTGTTTTTGATAAGGAGTTCGGAAGTCTTCTTGGTTTTGTAGAATATTATCAGGTTTATGTTTTGGTTAGGAGTAGTGCTTTTTACTCCTTTACGGATTATTTCTTTCATTATTCTTTCCTCTTTTATATCCTTATCAAAAACTCCTTATCAAAAACAGCCCGAAGCCGACGGAGAACCCTCTACAGCAGTCAAGCGTTGTATACATGTACACTTGCCCCCACGAAGGATGTAACCTTCAATGTAAGTACATAGGTATGACGTCGACCAAGCTGACGAGGCGTTTGACATGCCATCTTCAATCTGGTGCCCCTAGGAATCACATGAGACAAGCCCATGACATTACTCTAACAAGAGAAATGTTGAACAAGAATACTTGCATAATAGACAAAACCCAAGATTCAAGAAGATTACAAATTCTTGAGGCAATTCACATAAGAATAGAGCGACCTACCATGAACACCCAAATCACGGAACTATTTACTCTACCCACCATGAGAGTAAGGACAAGACAAGAACATATCGATGCCAACACAGAAGACAATGTCCAACATAACAGGCCAATTACACTGGATTAATCTTTGTGTTTAGATAGGAGATGCCTCGTATGGGCCAATAAGCCTTCTGCAGCCCCTATGTTTATCCCTTATGTATCCCCCCATGTTTTTCACCTTCATTGTATTATCACGTGACCTAATGCGGGTATAAAATCAACTAGTATTGTAAGATCTGTTCACTTGAGAATGAACCATGGAGGTTCGAAACGTCGTGCAAATTATACAAATAAGTGTAATACACTCTATAGTAAATCACTTCTTTTCTTCACCTTAAAAGTACGAAAATGAGTTTTGGAGAACTCCTATTCCAATTAAGCCCTGATGCTAAGAAAATAGTTAGAGGGATAGAAGCCCTAAACCAGAAAATAATAAATACAGAATATGCGGTCATATTCAATGAAACATGTTTGAAAGAAAACCTGCTGCAAGTATACACCAATATATATATATATATATATATATATATATATATATATATATATATATATATATATATAGATAAATCATAGATATCAATAATGGTAATAATATAGTTACTGGGCACATAGCCTAACACCAAATACTGGTACATTTATATATATATATTCTCTCACTAAATGATCATATTAAAGTCTCTTGAAAGACATTATCAACACAGTAAATTCATCAATTTCTCCGGGTGCCTGCACACACCAATAATAATAATAAATACCATGAGTGCTCTATGTAGCCCCACTCTGCACCTTGTGCCTTACTGTGACATAGGTCAGATGGTGTAGTGATAAGACACTCGCCTGGTGTTCCGCGAGCTCTATGTCATGGGTTCGTATCCTGGCCAGGGAGGATTTACTGGGCGCAATTCCTTAACTGTAGCCTCTGTTTAACGCAACAGTAAAATGTGTACTTGGATGAAAAAACGATTCTTTGCGGCAGGGGATCGTATTCCAGGGACCTGCCCGAAACGCTACGCGTACTAGTGGCTGTACAAGAGTGTAACAACTCTTGTATATATCTCAAAAAAAAAAAAAAAAAAAAGGTGAGCCTTGCTCACGACATACAAAATACTCTAGCTAAATAATATAGCTGACTAAAGGGGAATTGGGAGGGAAACTAGAATCACCTACTTCCACCTATCCTCCGGTGAGAGTTGAGTTGTAGCTCCTGGTCCAGACTCCTGCCTTGTGTAGGGAACGCCCCCACACACACCCTGTCATGTCCTCCAGGAACTCAATCAACGTCCCAAAATAAACACGTCGTCTCCGTGTTCTGTCCTCCGCGGGTCCCTGCTCCTCCTCCACGTCTTGTAGGGTTGGAGTCGGTCTCCCGGCCGTCAACTTCTCCTCCCATCTACGTCTGCCTACCTACGTCTCGGCTGCAGTTGTATGGATTCCCAATTAGTGTCTTCTTTCACTGCTTCCCAGTGGATTGGCCCAGCCGCTACGTCGTCACTGTGAAGCTATCAGACGTCCCAGACGATACGGCCTAGACTTCACCTGCACAGCACCCGACCCTGGAGCACTTGATGCTCAATATTCCATCAATTCCCTCTTTGGTCCACACATGGAATGAAGGAAGACCTTCCGGCGTACTGGCAGACTACGGGTGACGCTTAAGATCCACGGGAGTGGCGTATAACTGTCAGATTGACAGGATCAACCTTCACGCATCCGTTCACCTTGACGTGTCGTGTCAGACTGATTCCTTCACGGAGGATTGGCCCAGCCACTACGTCATCACTGTGAAGCTATCAGCCGTCGCATACGTCGCTGCCTAGACTCCACTCTTGCACAACACTTGTTCCTGGAGCACTTGTTGCTCAATATTCTGTCAATTCCTTCTCTGGTCCAACACATGAACGAAGGAAGACCCCACAGGTACTGGCAGACCACGGGTGATGCGTAAGTCCTCCGGAGATGGGGTAAACTGTCCAACTGACAGGACCCCCCAGCGCACGTCCGACCTCCTTGACGTGCTGTCTTAGACTCATGGCGCCAGAGTCGCGCACTGACCGGACCCCCCTTCCTTCGTGACGTCATATTCGCCATGGGAGGTTTTTATTGGCTCCCTGTGCCACGTCGCTGTCGGTGACCAATCTGGTGTCACTGACGTCACACAGTTTTGGCGGCAAAACAGAGGAGCCAGCGCCATATTGGCTTCCTAAAGGGCCTATACCACAGCCCAAAATACTCTTCTTTTACAAATTTCTCGGCAAAGCGAGAACACTACACTCTTCCACATATATCAAACTGATGCCTGCGACGTAGAAAACGCTCGGGTAAAGTGGACATGACTCTTACTGCAGGCTTGGGAGGAATATAAGGGGGGGAACACCGTCACAATATATATATATTTATATATATATATATATATATATATATATATATATATATATATATATATATATATATATATATATATAAATATATATATATATATATATATATATATATATAAATATATATATATAAATATATATATATATATATATATATATATAAATATATATATATATAAATATATATATATATATATATGCGAACAAGCCTGAATGGTCCCCAGGACTATATGCGAATGAAAACTCACACCCCAGAAGTGACTCGAACCCATACTCCCAGAAGCAACGCAACTGGTAACTACAGGGCGCCTTAATCCGCTTGACCATCACGGCCGTCAAAAGGAAGTGATAGCCGAGGCTATTTGAGCCACTTCCCCGACGGCAACTCGGATGGTAATCTTGGGCATAGCATTTCACCAAATCACCTCATTCTTTGGGGCACACGTGAGGAACACAAATGCGAACAAGCCTGAATGGTCCCCAGGACTATATGCGAATGAAAACTCACACCCCAGAAGTGACTCGAACCCATACTCCCAGAAGCAACGCAACTGGTAACTACAGGGCGCCTTAATCCGCTTGACCATCACGGCCGTCAAAAGGAAGTGATAGCCGAGGCTATTTGAGCCACTTCCCCGACGGCAACTCGGATGGTAATCTTGGGCATAGCATTTCACCAAATCACCTCATTCTTTGGGGCACACGTGAGGAACACAAATGCGAACAAGCCTGAATGGTCCCCAGGACTATATGCGAATGAAAACTCACACCCCAGAAGTGACTCGAACCCATACTCCCAGAAGCAACGCAACTGGTAACTACAGGGCGCCTTAATCCGCTTGACCATCACGGCCGTCAAAAGGAAGTGATAGCCGAGGCTATTTGAGCCACTTCCCCGACGGCAACTCGGATGGTAATCTTGGGCATAGCATTTCACCAAATCACCTCATTCTTTGGGGCACACGTGAGGAACACAAATGCGAACAAGCCTGAATGGTCCCCAGGACTATATGCGAATGAAAACTCACACCCCAGAAGTGACTCGAACCCATACTCCCAGAAGCAACGCAACTGGTAACTACAGGGCGCCTTAATCCGCTTGACCATCACGGCCGTTCGCATATAGTCCTGGGGACCATTCAGGCTTGTTCGCATTTGTGTTCCTCACGTGTGCCCCAAAGAATGAGGTGATTTGGTGAAATGCTATGCCCAAGATTACCATCCGAGTTGCCGTCGGGGAAGTGGCTCAAATAGCCTCGGCTATCACTTCCTTTTGACGGCTGTGATGGTCAAGCGGATTAAGGCGCCCTGTAGTTACCAGTTGCGTTGCTTCTGGGAGTATGGGTTCGAGTCACTTCTGGGGTGTGAGTTTTCATTCATATATATATATATATATATATATATATATATATATATATATATATATATATATATATATATATATATATATATATGTTGTTAAATATGACCGAAAAAGTAAGATTAATAATTCTAACACGAATTTTTTCAATATTTCTTATGTTTCTTTTTACTGACGATGGTAATTGAAAAATCAATTCTCCAAAATTCATTTTTATTTCTAGTCTGACGCAACGCTTGAACGCGTTTCGTAATAACTTATTACATTTTCAAAGACTTTAGTTTACACACACACAACTGTAACCTGAAAACAGGATTTTACTTAATGCTAACATTGAACAACTTGTCTTATATACTCGCATTTGGGTGAGGTGATATATTGCAACAGTTTTGGATGAGGTAAACAAACTTTTGACCAACACACGACAGAACATGGTGCAATGGGTATAAATTGGATAAATGAGAGGGAAGAATGGAAGTAACTGCAAACGGAATATTGGCCCATACTTCCTCTTGATGCTTCTATATTGGTATGGAGTCTTGAAGTGGGTAAAATATAGTTGTGCATTAATTGGCTGTTGATTGCTGGTGATGCCTTCTTGATGTGTAGTGCCTCGCAGATGTCAAGACGCCTGCTATCGCTGTATCTATCGATGATTTCTGTGTTGTTTGTTAAGACTTCTCTGGTGATGGTCTGGTTGTGGGAAGAAATTATATGTTCCTTGATGGAGCCCTGTTGCTTATGCATTGCTAATCGCCTGGAAAAAGATGTTGTTGTTTTGCCTATATATTGAGTTCTTTGGGGCTTACAGTCCCCAAGTGGGCATTTGAATGCATAGACGACGTTAGTCTTTTAAATCGTTCTGCTATGTGTCTGGAGAGTTTTTCATGAGTAGGTTGGCCGTTTTTTGGGGTTTTATAGTAAATTGTCAATTGTATCTTCTGATTTTTGTCTATAAGAATAAGGTTCCTATTAACAATATCTTTCAGGACTTTCCTGAAAGGCCTTTCCTCCGTTTTATGAGCTGTGGAAAAGAAGTTCCTGTAAAATAGTCTAATAGGGGGTACAGGTGTTGTGTTAGTTGACTCCTCAGAAATTGCATGGCGTTTCACCTTCCTTTTTATGATGTCTTCAACGAAACCATTGGAGAAGCCGTTGTTGACTAGGACCTGCCTTACCCTACATAGTTCTTCATCGACTTGCTTCCATCTTGAGCTGTGGCTGAGAGCACGGTCGACATAAGCGTTGACAACACTCCTCTTGTACCTGTCTGGGCAGTCACTGTTGGCATTGAGGCACATTCATATGTTTGTTTCCTTAGTGTAGACTGCAGTGTGGAAATCTCCGCTCCTTTCCATGACTGTTACATCTAGAAATGGCAGCTTCTCATCCTTCTCCATCTAGCAAGTGAAACTCAACACAGAATTCCGCTCGAATTCCTCCTTCAGCTCCTGCAGACGTCTGACATCAGGTACCTGTGTAAAAATGTCGTCAACATACCTGATGTATATGGCAGGTGTCAGGTTCATCAGGTATAAAGAGGGTAATTAACACACTCAAAACACATTCATACTCACACTTATGAACACTTTAGTCGCCCGATACTCCGAGACGTTCTAATATATTTCTACACAACACTCTGGATGCAACATCTGCCCTTGGACAGACAGGCAGGCAGGCAGGCAGGCAGGCAGGCAGGCAGGCAGACAGAGAGACACCTGTACATTTATATATTCAGATTACTTATGCTAGCAGCTGGGGCAACCATAGTCATCAAAGTGCTCTTGTATTGAAACGTGGCAGATATTGCCCGTAGACTTTACATTCCAATTCGGCTCTTTGTAATCAGATAGTTAAGTAATTCTAATGAAATTACTGAAATTTAAAAAAGCAAACATTTTTTCAAAAGATTGATTTATTAATAATACTGAATTGTAGATTAAGGAGTTTTTTCCGTTAAAGAAGCATGATATTAATGTTATTAATTTTAACCAAAATTAACTATCGAATTAACCTAACCTAAATATGCCTTTGAATTAGGTAACACTTTGTCTAATAAAGAAATAATGACAAGTTATAACTCACTTCATGTGTTTGGAATTTGTTACTCACATAAGGAGCCTCGCGGCTGAGTGGACCGCGCTCTGGGGTCGTAGTCCTAAGAGCTCCTGTTCGATCCCTGGCAGAGGCAGAACAAATGAGCAGTTTCTTTCACCCTGGTGCCCCTGTTTGCCTAGCAGTAAATAGGTACCTGGGAGTTAGACAGCTGCTATGGGCTGCTTCCTGGGGATGTGTGTGCGTGCATGTGTAAGTGAAATATATGTAGAAGGCATAAAAGAGGAAAAATAAATTGATTAGGAAGGCGAGGTCCAAGAACTAATTGCTCGATTCTGCAGATACAAATAATAAACACAGACACACACACGCTACCCTCCGCATCACATATTTCCCGGCGAATGTTTCTGCATATCCTTGAGGTGAGCTCAACTACCTTCACAAAATATTAATGCAACACACTTCCTCGCCAAGGGATATGTGATATTTTTACCTTGTGGAATTATTTTACGTTTCGTGCTCTAAACATTAAAATTTTACATATGTTTTGCATGCTAATTGCATCTTTTGAGTTGACTGTGAAGAGAATTAATGTTTTATGCTGCCTAAAAATTATTTTCCTTAGCTTCTGGAAATAAATTGATAACGATGAAAAAATACTAATAAAGATATTAATGATTTTAAGGGTCATAATAATAATGATATATTAATAATGATGTTGATGAGAAATTCCAGCAGGGCTGTGAGGGGGGCGCGAACCTGCGACCCCGACACTGCCAGTCGGATACTCTACCACTGGATTTAGCAGCATCAACATGTTAATGATGTTGATGATGATGATGGTGTTAGGTATTGTGATAAGGATAATGATGATAAAGATGATGCTGATGATGAAAAAAGGAAGAAGGAATAAAAAAACAATAAAAGGAAGAACTAAACAATGAGCATGAGAGAAAGAAATACAATATATCTATTATACATATTTTTTTAATATTAATTTTACTTTTACTATTATTTTATTTAAATATTTTTTTTCATTTACATCAAACGATAAAATTTACTTTGATGTAAAAAAGCTTGATCTGGATTTTTTTTTAGAACAATTACCCATGCAGCGCGGAGGTTTTAAACTTTCATTGAATAGTAACCGAGTGTTATTTGCCAATTGTTTACGTTTCTAATTGTTGTACTGTTGGTATGTTTTAATAGCAAATTTGGTGTCAAATAAATTTTAAAAAATCGCTTATTTAAGAAGAGATTAGCGAGGAAACTGTTCCCATCGTGCAGAGTGAACATCGACCAGGTTGACACAAATCGCATCTCTTGTTTGGAAGCGCGTTCTTAAAGAGACGTACTTGAACAGAAGCTACATGAATGGTACGTATTTTGTAAATCTTTGAATAATATGCTCCAACCAGCCACATCTGTTCTGTGTTGGAGAGTCTGGGTTTGCGGCTGTAAGACTGGCACATTTGGTCTGTTGGTCTAACAATTTAAAATAAGAATGAGGATAGAAATGCTAAGTTAGTACTAAATGCTCTATTAGAAGTCTCATTTAAGAGATGTACATAAGTACACATACCTTCGCATCTGGCTGATGTACTAACATCCGCATAAAACATATTTTCGTAGTGAATTTGGAGGTAACATTTTTCACAAGTCAAGTGAAGGACATTTTCCACTCCTGATATGGTAGCTGATGGATTGAGCTGGAGTCTTTTCGAGTCTTGCCTCATGATCAGACGGTATACTCCTTGAGATAGCGATAACTTGACATTTTCTGGGGTGACCATAACTTGCCACCCTCAAACCCCCTTGATAAAATATTTGTAAGGGCAGCATGACTGTGATCTACGTCTGCCTTCTTGTCTCCTGAAGATGTCAGGGTATGATCGTGTGTAAAGTCGCAAGGTTCTGGTGCTTATCTCAGATCTCTATCACAGTAGGTATCTGCGTACCTGCGGTGGACAGCCAGTGCTCCACATTCTATTGTATTTGTTTATGTCAGCAGACTTGATCTGTGTTATAAATAGTTTTTATTTAACTTTATTAAATGAAACTTAAACAATGGGGAATAATCGTTAAGGGATTTTTGGGAGAATGTGAACTGGGTTAACAACTTAGTCCACATAGATTTAGTAAGTGAAATTTATTCATTGGCATAATGCAGTATTTCACCTCGTCCAGAAATATGGATTGTAATAGCTTAAAACCATAAAGCTGTGCAGAGTTTAATTAAAGTTCTAGAAAGTTAACGAGAAAAGTTCCCTGGGGGGAAAGGAAAGCTTACTCTACGATTGGAAAATTTTTTTCACGTATTTTGTGCGGGTTGTAAAAGTACTTTTTTCGTCGATTTCTTCTTGTCAGGCGGTAAAGATTTTAGGGTATTGTGAGAGAATTTTTTATGTGACTCGTGGTCGTGGAGCTTATGGAACATATGGTCAGTTCCTATGATAATGATTGTCACGGCCACTATAGATCGCAACCGGGTTCTTTGCTGGAGGAACCAAAGTACTAGTATCCGACCCCAAGTCGGTAGTGGCTTTCAAGGAGTCGGCTTAGTAATGCAAGTAAAACACAAGGGGGGAGTTGAACGGAATACGACACTTCATCAATTATCAATATATTCACATATTATAACTTTCCCATCACCTCATATAAAATCATAAACGAAGTATTACTACACTAATATATACACATGTGTCGCTTTCATAGGACACAAAGCGCTCCTCGATGCTCATGCAATGCAGTCTTGTAAACTTCCGTGTTTCCTCAACACACAGTACCGTCCTCAACCAGTACTGGGAAACACCAACGAGTCTACCCTAGCCATGGGCCAGCCTATACACAGTCTCACTAGGTGCTCCTTGTGAACGCCCACAATCACTCTCCAGCCTGGTGCTGGCAGAGAACATCAGCCTCGCACTGCTGGGCCTCTACACGAACAAATACAAGGGTAGCGAACCCCTGGCAGTAGCTTCTTGCAACTAGCTAGTTACTCTCCTCTGTAGCACCTCACTGTCGGTCGTCTCTTCCTCTAGCCAGTCCCGGGATACGCAGAATTCTGTCACTGCCACTTCACAGGCAGACAGCAGATACTACTCAGTTCCTCTTCGGCGGCGGCTCACTGCTCACGTAAAGCAGACTGGAACAGTCTGCTTTACGGTCAGTCTGGGTAGACTGACTGTCTTCGTAACACTGCAGCCCTACGTCGCCTCTGTGGATTCAAACACGTCATCAGTAAACTGGCCAGTACATGGGACACTAGGAAATACCACTCATTGATATACAACTTCTATCCCGATAGATGGCGCTGATTTCTTGGCGCCACCTCACCAGAGATCAGCTACAGCGACACTTCGAGCTGACCAAGACAGAAATCTAGAGTCTCTTGCAGGTATCATACCGCCACCACCAGATGGCGTCGTCCATTTTGTGGGGGTTTGGGGAGCAGACTCACAGATGGCGTTGACGTCGCTACTCCATTCTCCGACGATGGAATTGGGTTCGTAACAATGATTGATGTTTCCTCCATACATCATGTATAACGTGCAATAGTGAGTTTCATGCGAATTATTGCACACATGAAAGAAGATTTTGAAATTTATGATATGCGCATATCATAAGAGTACATACGTTCTTGAGTACTCACATGGGAAAAGTGAACAACATATCTTGAGGTTATCTTGAGATGATTTCGGGGCTTACCGACCCCGCGGCCCGGTCCTCGACCAGGCCTCCTTTTTGTTACACACCCTCCACTAAGTAGCCCGTAGCAGCTGTCTAACTCCCAATTACCTATTTACTGCTAGGTAGCAGGGGCATCAGGGAGAAAGAAACATTTTGCACATTTATCTCCGCCTCCACCGGGGATCGAACCTGGAACTTCAGGACTACGAATCCGAAGCGCTGTCCACTCAGCTGTCAGGCGCCCTGACAGCTGGGCGCCTTATATATACGTAGATGTATAACTAGCATCCTAGGTCATTACACACACACACAGACACAAACACACACACACGCGCAAACATACATACGAACATACAACTATACACACAAACATTCACACAAACACACACACACGTGTGTTTGGGAACACAGGACACAGGTGGAAACTGAGTACCCAAATGAGCCACAGAGACATTAGAAAGAACGTTTTCGGTGTCAGAGTGTTAACAAATGGAAGGCATTAGGAAGTGATGTGGTGGAGGCTGACTCCATACACAGTTTTATGTTTAGATATGATGGAGCCCAGTAATCTCAGGAATCTGTACACCAGTTGATTGACAGTTGAGAGGTGGGACCAAAGAGCCAAAGCTAAACCCCCGCACAACTATGTGAGTACACATACACACACGTATGTAGTGACACTGTAAAATATAAATAAGTTATGAAGCATGTGAATAGATTCAAAATACACATTAGACATGAATCATTCGAAATTGTTTACAAAAAACATGTATAAGACATACAACGTGAGTAACAGCTTCGACGTCAGCTCTAGACACGTGGTGTGAGAGAAACGTCTCCCCCCCCCCCCCACGACACACCGGCAGCGCGAATGTGCGTTAGAATAGTTAATGACTCAACTGCCAGTTCTCCTGTCAGCACAAGTATCCACCAACCTGCGCTACATACATACATATATACACACACACGCTCACACACCCACACACACACGCGCGCGCGCTCGCACACATATACACGCAATTAAATCAAACATAGTAAATAACAAATAGTAAATACACATACTCATATACTTGATCAAGTCCCCGTGAGCGAGCGGACACTACTCGGAGGTCGTAGTCCTAGGGACCCAGGTTCGATTACCGGCCGAGGTAGAAACAAAGTTTACACAGTTTTTTTTCACCTGATGAGCCCGCTCACCTAGCAGTGACCAGGCTCATCAGTGATATATATATATATATATATATATATATATATATATATATATATATATATATATATATATATATATATATATATATATGTCGTACCTAGTAGCCAGAACGCACTTCTCAGCCTACTATGCAAGGCCCGATTTGCCTAATAAGCCAGGTTTTCATGAATTAATTGTTTTTCGACGACCTAACCTACCTAACCTAACCTAACTTTTTTGGCTACCTAACCTAACCTAACCTATAAAGATAGGTTAGGTTAGGTTAGGTAGGGTTGGTTAGGTTCGGTCATATATCTACGTTAATTTTAACTACAATAAAAAAAAATTGACCTCATACATAATTAAATGGGTAGCTTTATCTTTTCATAAGGAAAAAAAAATTGAGAAAATATATTAATTCACGAAAACTTGGCTTATTAGGCAAATTTGGCCTTGCATAGTAGGCTGACAAGTGCGTTCTGGCTACTAGTACGACATATATATATATATATATATATATATATATATATATATATATATATATATATATATATATATATATATATCTATATATATCTATATATATATATCTATATATATCTATATATATATATATATATATATATATATATATATATATATATATATATATATATTAGGGGTACCACCTCTGGTGCAATTGCAGGGACCCACATCCTCGAAGAAGAAAACAAAGAGCATTCAGAGAAGATCTTGTGGATTCTCACTGAATACTTTATTCTTTTCTTCTCCTACCACCCCTATTATTTTTTTGTATGTTTTGTTTTATTTTATTGCAATGCTACAGTTTACAGAGAACACACACACACACACAAATATATACCAATTAAACAATCAACGTTCGAAGACCTCGTCATATATCCGAGTCATATATCGAAGACCCTGTCGACCTCGTGTATATATATATATATATATATATATATATAATGTAAATACGATAAAGGAAAATAGGTCGGGCCACAGTACATTATACAACCAACATTTAGAAAGGCAGGGTCCAGGAGCTAACCTGATCGAACCTGCAGGCACAAATAAGAAACACAAACACACACACAAACACACATCATGACACAAGGAGGTCAAGAGACACTTGCTGGATCTGGATGTTAGAGACGCTGTTGGTCCAGACGGGATCTCGCCATGGGTACTGAAAGAGTGTGCAGATGCACTTTGCTTGCTACTCTCCATAGTGTAAAGTAGGTCACTGGAGAAGGGAGACCTACCAGAAATATGGAAGACGGCGAATGTGGTCCCAATATACAAAAAGGGCGACAGGCAAGAGGCACTGAACTACAGGTCAGTGTCCTTGACTTGTATACCATGCAAGGTGATGGAGAAGATCGTGAGAAAAAACTAGTAACACATCTGGAGAGAAAGGATTTCGAGGCAAATCGTCAACATGGGTTCTGGGAGGATAAATCTTGCCCGATAGGCATAATAGAATTCTACGACCAGATGACAAGGATTAAGCAAGAAAGAGAAGGCTATGCGGACTGCATTTTCTTGGATTGTCGGAAAGCCTTTGACACAGTACCGCATAAGAGGCTGGTACATAGGCTGGAGAGACAGGCAGGTGTAGGTTGTAAGGTGCTCCAGCGGATAAGAGAGTAGCAAAGCAATAGGAAGCAGAGAGTTACAATGAGGGGTGAGACCTAAGATTGGCGTGAAGTCAGCAGTGGAGCACCGGCGGGATCTGTACTCGGTCCTATCTTGTTTCTGATATATGTAAATGATCTCCCGGAGGGTATAGATTCATTTCTCTTAATGTTTGCTGACGATGCCAAAATTATGAGAAGGATTAAAACAGAGGAGGACTGATTGAGGCTTCAAGAAGACCTAGACAAGCTGAAGGAATGGTCGAACAAATGGTTGTTAGAGTTTAACCCAACCAAATGTAATGAAGATAGGTGAAGAGAGCAGGAGGCCAGATACAAGGTATCATCTAGGAGATGAAATTCTTCAAGAGTCAGAGAGAGAAAAAGACTTGGGGGGTTGCTATCACGCCTGACCTGTCCCCTGCAGCCCATATCAAGAGGATAACATCAGCGGCATATGCCAGGCTGGCCAACATAAGAACGGCATTCAGAAACTTGTGTAAGAAATCATACACTACTTTGTTTACCACATATGTCAGGCCAATCCTGGAATGAGCACCCCCAACATGGAGTCCATATCTAGTCAAGGATAAGACTAAACTGGAAAAGATTCAAAGGGTTGCCAGCAGACTAGTACCCGAGCTGAGAGGTATGAGCTACGAGGAGAGACTACGGGAGTTAAACCTCACTTCGCTGGAAGACAGAAGAGTTAGGGGGTGGGACATGATTACCACATTCAAGATTATCAAGGGAATATATATGGTAATAAAGACAGGTTACTTAACACATGAGGCACACTCACTAGGGGACACAGGTGGAAACTGAGTGCCCAAATGAGCCACAGAGATATTAGAAAGAACTTTTTTAGTGTCAGAGTGGTTGACAAATGGAATGCATTAGGAAGTGATGTGGTGGAGGCTGACTCCATACACAGTTTCAAGTGTAGATATGATAGAGCCCAATAGGCTCAGGAATCTGTACATCTGTTGGTTGGCGGTTGAGAGGCGGCACCAGGGTGGAGGGTGGAGCCAGAGCTCCACCCTCCGCAAGCTCTATTAGGTGAGTACAGTTAGGTGAGTACACACACACAAGGGAAGGAGAGACAAAGGGAGGAGCTGAGTGAGGTCAGGAAGGGAGAGATGGCCAGAGGATGATGGGAGAGTGAGAGAAGAAAGGATTCCCGGAATGAAGAAAGACCGAAGAGAGTGAGGGACTGAGTGAGGAAGGGCAGAAGCATGAAGAGATCACATGGACACCAGTAACGTGAGACTCCAACGTCGTGTGCCGCGAGAATAAGCCAGAAAGATTTAGGTTTTATGGTAAGAGTAAGACAATTACCAGCCAGGGCAGCGGCTGCCTCTGAGGGACCTGGAACGCCCACCACCCGGCCGATAATGTACAGCGGTAGTGGCACCATTAGCGAGAGATCCCGGGAGCAACACGAGGCTCCCAACGGCAGCACCAGCGGCCATGGCAATAAACTCCCGATAGTTTAATCGACAGGTGTGAACGCTTTCACTGCCAATATCAGCATTGTAGACAGCAACAGCTTTATCGGGGAATATCCAACCGGAACATCAGTATCAAAAGTAGCGCCATCAAGCGTATGCTGACGACTACCGATATCAAAGACATCTGCGAGTGCACGAGTGAATGAATGTCTTGACACGCAGAAGAAAGGTCAATAGTTGTATAAATGAAAGCAGGAAGGTGAAAGCCGTCAGTAATAACATCAGAAACAGCATCACTGTGAACCATGAGTCGATGGCGTCAGCTTAACTGCTACAGGTCGCGCTGGACCCACGACGGACAAGCAGGCGTCGGTGGTTACCTTGAGGTTACCTTGAGGTGCTTCCGGAGCTTAGCGTCCCCGCGGCCCGGTCGTCGACCAGGCCTCCTGGTTGCAGGACTGATCAACCAGGCTGTTGGACGCGGCTGCTCGCAGCCTGACGTACGAGTCACAGCCTGGTTGATCAGGTATCCTTTGGAGGTGCTTGTGGTGGCCAAGCTGGCGTCGGTGGTGGCCAAGCTGGCGTCGGTGGTGGCCAAGCTGGCGTCGGTGATGGCCAAGCAGGTGTGGGTGGTGGCCAAGCAGGCGTCGGTGGCGGCCAAGCAGGCGTCGGCCGTTGCCAAGCTGGCGTCGGTGATGGCCAAGCAGGTGTGGGTGGTGGCCAAGCAGATGTGGGTGGTGGCCAAGCAGGCGTCGGTAGTGGCCAAGCTGGCGTCGGTGGTGGTCAAGCACGTGTGGGTGGTGGCCAAGCAGGCGTCGGTGGTGGCCAAGCAGGCGTCGGTGGTGGCCAAGCAGGTGTGGGTGGAGGCCAAGCAGTCGTCGGTGGTGGCCAAGCAGGCGTCGGTGATGGCCAAGCAGGCGTCGGTGGCGGCCAAGCAGTCGTCAGTGGCGGAAAAGCAGGCGTCGGTGGTGGCCAAGCAGGCGTCGGTGGTGGCCAAGCAGGCGTCGGTGGTGGCCAAGCAGGCGTCGGTGGCGGCCAAGCAGGCGTCAGTGGCGGCCAAGCAGGCGTCGGTGGTGGCCAAGCAGGCGTCACAAGAGTGCCGCCGTCAAGAGGCGGCACAAGTGGCGCCCACAAGAGGCGGCACAAGAGGCGGCACAAGAGGCGGCACAAGAGGCGCCACAAGAGGCGGCACAAGAGGCGGCACAAGAGGCGCCACAAGAGGCGCCACAAGAGGCGCCACAAGAGGCGGCACAAGAGGCGCCCACAAAAGGCGGCACATGAGGCGGCACAAGAGGCGGCACAAGAGGCGCCCACAAGAGGCGGCACAAGAGGCGCCACAGGAGGCGGCACAAGAGGCGCCCACAAGAGGTGGCACAAGAGGCGGCACAAGAGGCGCCACAAGAAGCGGCACAAGAGGCGGCACAAGAGGCGCCCACAAGAGGCGGCACAAGAGGCGCCACAAGAGGCGGCACAAGAGGCGCCACAAGAGGCGGCACAAGTGGCGCCCACAAGAGGCGGCACAAGAGGCGCCACAAGAGGCGGCACAAGAGGCGGCACAAGAGGCGCCACAAGAGGCGGCACAAGAGGCGGCACAAGAGGCGCCCACAAGAGGCGGCACAAGAGGCGGCACAAGTGGCGCCCACAAGAGGCGGCACAAGAGGCGCCACAAGAGGCGGCACAAGTGGCGCCCACAAGAGGCGGCACAAGGGGCGGCACAAGAGGCGCCACAAGAGGCGGCACAAGAGGCGCCACAAGAGGCGGCACAAGAGGCGCCCACAAGAGGCGGCACAAGAGGCGGCACACGAGGCGGCACAAGAGGCGGCACAAGAGGCGGCACAAGAGGCGCCCACAAGAGGCGGCACAAGAGGCGCCCACAAGAGGCGGCACAAGAGGCGGCACAAGAGGCGCCCACAAGAGGCGGCACAAGAGGCGCCCACAAGAGGCGGCACAAGAGGCGCCCACAAGAGGCGGCACAAGAGGCGGCACAAGAGGCGGCACAAGAGGCGCCCACAAGAGGTGGCACAAGAGGCGGCACAAGAGGCGGCACAAGAGGCGGCACAAGAGGCGCCCACAAGAGGCGGCACAAGAGGCGCCCACAAGAGGCGGCACAAGAGGCGCCCACAAGAGGCGGCACAAGAGGCGGCACAAGAGGCGGCACAAGAGGCGCCCACAAGAGGTGGCACAAGAAACGGCACAAGTGGCGCCCACAAGAGGCGGCACAAGAGGCGGCACAAGAGGCGCCCACAAGAGGTAGCACAAGAGGCGGCACAAGTGGCGCCCACAAGAGGCGGCACAAGAGGCGCCCACAAGAGGCGGCACAAGTGGCGCCCACAAGAGGCGGCACAAGAGGCGGCACAAGAGGCGGCACAAGTGGCGCCCACAAGAGGCGGCACAAGAGGCGGCATAAGAGGCGCCCACAAGAGGCGGCACAAGAGGCGCCCACAAGAGGCGCCACAAGAGGCGGTACAAGAGGCGGCACAAGAGGCGCCACAAGAGACGGCACAATAGGCGCCACAAGAGACGGCACAAGAGGCGCCACAAGAGGCGCCACAAGAGGCGCCACAAGAGGCGGCACCAGAGGCGGCACAAGAGGCGCCACAAGAGGCGCCACAAGAGGCGCCCACAGGAGGCGGTACAAGAGGCGGCACAAGAGGCGGCACAAGAGGCGGCACAAGAGGCGGCACAAGAGGCGGTAGAAGAGGCGGTAGAAGAGGCGGCACAAGAGGCGGCACAAGAGGCGCCACAAGAGGCGGCACAAGAGGCGCCCACGAGAGGCGGTACAAGAGGCGGCACAAGAGGCGGCACAAGATTCGGCACAAGAGGCGCCACAAGAGGCGGCGCAAGAGGCGGCACAAGAGGCGGCACAAGAGGCGCCACAAGAGGCGGCACAAGAGGCGCCCACAAGAGGCGCCCACAAGAGGCGCCCACAAGAGATGGCACACGAGGCGGCACAAGAGGCGCCACAAGAGGCGCCACAAGAAGCGGCACAAGAGGCGGCACAAGAAGCGCCCACAAGAGGCGGCACAAGAGGCGCCACAAGAGGCAGCACAAGAGGCGACACAAGAGGCGGCACAAGAGGCGGCACAAGAGGCGCCCACAAGAGGCGGCACACGAGGCGCCCACAAGAGGCGCCCACAAGAGGCGCCCACAAGAGATGGCACACGAGGCGGCACAAGAAGCGCCCACAAGAGGCGGCACAAGAGGCGCCACAAGAGGCGGCACAAGAGGCGGCACAAGAGGCGCCACAAGAGGCGGCACAAGTGGCGCCCACAAGAGGCGGCACAAGAGGCGGCACAAGAGGCGGCACAAGTGGCGCCCACAAGAGGCGGCACAAGAGGCGGCACAAGAGGCGGCACAAGAGGCGCCACAAGAGGCGGCACAAGAGGCGGCACAAGAGGCGCCACAAGAGGCGCCACAAGAGGCGGCACAAGAGGCGCCCACAAGAGGCGGCACAAGAGGCGGCACAAGAGGCGGCACAAGGGGCGGCACAGGAGGCGGCACAAGAGGCGCCCACAAGAGGTGGCCCAAGAGGCGGCACAAGAGGCGCCACAAGAGGCGCCACAAGAGGCGGCACAAGTGGCGGCACAAGAGGCGCCCACAAGTGGCGGCACAAGAGGCGCCCACAAGAGGCGGCACAAGAGGCGGCACAAGAGGCGCCACAAGAGGCGGCACAAGTGGCGCCCACAAGAGGCGGCACAAGAGGCGGCACAAGAGGCGCCACAAGAGGCGCCCACAAGAGGCGGCACAAGAGGCGCCACAAGAGGCGCCCGCAAGAGACGGCACAAGAGGCAGCACAAGAGGCGCCCACAAGAGGCGGCACAAGAGGCGGCACAAGAGGCGGCACAAGAGGCGGCACAAGAGGCGCCACAAGAGGCGGCACAAGTGGCGCCCACAAGAGGCGGCACAAGAGGCGCCACAAGAGGCGCCCACAAGAGGCGGCACAAGAGGCGCCACAAGAAGCGCCACAAGAGGCGGCACAAGAGGCGCCCACAAGAGGCGGCACAAGAGGCGCCCACAAGAGGCGCCACAAGAGACGGCACAAGAGGCGCCACAAGAGGCGCCACAAGAGGCGCCACAAGAGGCGCCCACAAGAGACGGCACAAGAGGCGGCACAAGAGGCACCCACAAGAGGCGGCACAAGAGGCGCCACAAGAGGCGGCACAAGAGGCGCCCACAAGAGGCGGCACAAGAGGCGGCACAAGAGGCGGCACAAGAGGCGCCCACAAGAGGCGGCACAAGAGGCGCCCACAAGAGGCGGCACAAGAGGCGCCCACAAGAGGCGTCACAAGAGGCGGCACAAGAGGCGGCACAAGAGGCGCCACAAGAGGCGGCACAAGAGGCGGCACAAGAGGCGGCACAAGAGGCGCCAAAAGAGGCGGCACAAGAGGCGGCACAAGAGGCGGCACAAGAGGCGCCACAAGAGGCGCCACAAGAGGCGGCACAAGAGGCGCCAACAAGAGGCGGCACAAGAGGCGGCACAAGAGGCGGCACAAGAGGCGGCACAGGAGGCGGCACAAGAGGCGCCCACAAGAGGCGGCACAAGAGGCGCCCACAAGAGGCGGCACAAGAGGCGCCCACAAGAGGTGGCCCAAGAGGCGGCACAAGAGGCGCCACAAGAGGCGCCACAAGAGGCGGCACAAGTAGCGGCACAAGAGGCGCCCACAAGTGGCGGCACAAGAGGCGCCCACAAGAGGCGGCACAAGAGGCGGCACAAGAGGCGCCACAAGAGGCGGCACAAGTGGCGCCCACAAGAGGCGGCACAAGAGGCGGCACAAGAGGCGCCACAAGAGGCGCCCACAAGAGGCGGCACAAGAGGCGCCACAAGAGGCGCCCGCAAGAGACGGCACAAGAGGCAGCACAAGAGGCGCCCACAAGAGGCGGCACAAGAGGCGCCACAAGAGGCGGCACAAGAGGCGGCACAAGAGGCGGCACAAGAGGCGGCACAAGAGGCGCCACAAGAGGCGGCACAAGTGGCGCCCACAAGAGGCGCCACAAGAGGCGCCCACAAGAGGCGGCACAAGAGGCGCCACAAGAAGCGCCACAAGAGGCGGCACAAGAGGCGCCCACAAGAGGCGGCACAAGAGGCGCCCACAAGAGGCGCCACAAGAGACGGCACAAGAGGCGCCACAAGAGGCGCCACAAGAGGCGCCACAAGAGGCGCCCACAAGAGACGGCACAAGAGGCGGCACAAGAGGCGCCCACAAGAGGCGGCACAAGAGGCGCCACAAGAGGCGGCACAAGAGGCGCCCACAAGAGGCGGCACAAGAGGCGGCACAAGAGGCGGCACAAGAGGCGCCCACAAGAGGCGGCACAAGAGGCGCCCACAAGAGGCGGCACAAGAGGCGCCCACAAGAGGCGTCACAAGAGGCGCCCACAAGAGGCGGCACAAGAGGCGGCACAAGAGGCGCCCACAAGAGGTGGCACAAGAGGCTGCACAAGTGGCGCCCACAAGAGGCGGCACAAGAGGCGGCACAAGAGGCGCCCACAAGAGGTGGCACAAGAGGCGGCACAAGTGGCGCCCACAAGAGGCGGCACAAGAGGCGCCCACAAGAGGCGGCACAAGTGGCGCCCACAAGAGGCGGCACAAGAGGCGGCATAAGAGGCGCCCACAAGAGGTAGCACAAGAGGCGGCACAAGTGGCGCCCACAAGAGGCGGCACAAGAGGCGGCATAAGAGGCGGCACAAGAGGCGCCCACAAGAGGCGCCACAAGAGGCGGTACAAGAGGCGGCACAAGAGGCGCCACAAGAGGCGCCCACGAGAGGCGGTACAAGAGGCGGCACAAGAGGCGCCACAAGAGGCGGCACATGATTCGGCACAAGAGGCGCCACAAGAGGCGGCACAAGAGGCGCCACAAGAGGCGCCACAAGAGGCGCCACAAGAGGCGCCACAAGAGGCGGCACAAGAGGCGCCACAAGAGGCGCCACAAGAGGCGCCCACAAGAGGCGCCACAAGAGGCGCCACAAGAGGCGCCCACGAGAGGCGGTACAAGAGGCGGCACAAGAGGCGCCACAAGAGGCGCCCACAAGAGGCGACACAAGAGGCGGCACAAGAGGCGCCACAAGAGACGCCACAAGAGACGGCACAAGAGGCGCCACAAGAGACGGCACAAGAGGCGCCACAAGAGGCGGCATAAGAGGCGCCACAAGAGGCGGCACAAGAGGCGGCACAAGAGGCGGTACAAGAGGCGGCACAAGAGACGGCACAAGAGGCGCCACAAGAGGCGGTACAAGAGGCGCCACAAGAGACTGCACAAGAGGCGCCACAAGAGGCGGTACAAGAGGCGCCACAAGAGACGGCACAAGAGGCGCCACAAGAGGCGGCATAAGAGGCGCCCACAAGAGGCGGTACAAGAGGCGGTACAAGAGGCGCCACAAGAGACTGCACAAGAGGCGCCACAAGAGGCGGTACAAGAGGCGCCACAAGAGACGGCACAAGAGGCGCCACAAGAGGCGGCATAAGAGGCGCCCACAAGAGGCGGTACAAGAGGCGGCACAAGAGGCGCCACAAGAGACGGCACATGAGGCACCCACAAGAGCCGGTACAAGAGACGGCACAAGAGGCGGCACAAGAGGCGCCCACAAGAGGCGGCACAAGAGGCGCCACAAGAGGCGGCACAAGAGGCGCCCACAAGAGGCGGCACAAGAGGCGGCACAAGAGGCGGCACAAGAGGCGGCACAAGAGGCGCCACAAGAGGCGGCACAAGTGGCGCCCACAAGAGGCGGCACAAGAGGCGGCACAAGAGGCGCCACAAGAGGCGCCCACCAGAGGCGGCACAAGAGGCGCCACAAGATGCGCCACAAGAGGCGGCACAAGAGGCGCCCACAAGAGGCGGCACAAGAGGCGCCCACAAGAGGCGCCACAAGAGACGGCACAAGAGGCGCCACAAGAGGCGCCACAAGAGGCGCCACAAGAGGCGCCCACAAGAGGCGCCCACAAGAGACGGCACAAGAGGCGGCACAAGAGGCGCCCACAAGAGGCGGCACAAGAGGCGCCACAAGAGGCGGCACAAAAGGCGCCCACAAGAGGCGGCACAAGAGGCGGCACAAGAGGCGCCCACGAGAGGCGGTACAAGAGGCGGCACAAGAGGCGCCACAAGAGGCGGCACAAGATTCGGCACAAGAGGCGCCACAAGAGGCGGCACAAGAGGCGCCACAAGAGGCGGCACAAGAGGCGCCACAAGAGGCGCCACAAGAGGCGCCCACAAGAGGCGATACAAGAGGCGGCACAAGAGGCGCCACAAGAGGCGCCCACAAGAGGCGACACAAGAGGCGGCACAAGAGGCGCCACAAGAGACGCCACAAGAGACGGCACAAGAGGCGCCACAAGAGACGGCACAAGAGGCGCCACAAGAGGCGGCATAAGAGGCGCCCACAAGAGGCGGTACAAGAGGCGCCACAATAGGCGCCACAAGAGGCGCCCACAAGAGGCGGTACAAGAGGCGGCACAAGAGACGGCACAAGAGGCGCCACAAGAGGCGGCACAAGAGGCGCCACAAGAGGCGGTACAAGAGGCGGCACAAGAGACGGCACAAGAGGCGCCACAAGAGGCGGTACAAGAGGCGCCAAAAGAGACGGCACAAGAGGCGCCACAAGAGGCGGCATAAGAGGCGCCCACAAGAGGCGGTACAAGAGGCGGCACAAGAGGCGTTACAAGAGGCGGCATAAGAGGCGCCCACAAGAGGCGGTACAAGAGGCGGCACAAGAGGCGCCACAAGAGACGGCACAAGAGGCGCCCACAAGAGGCGGTACAAGAGACGGCACAAGAGGCGGCACAAGAGGCGCCCACAAGAGGCGGCACAAGAGGCGCCACAAGAGGCTGCACAAGAGGCGCCCACAAGAGGCGGCACAAGAGGCGGCACAAGAGGCGGCACAAGAGGCGGCACAAGAGGCGCCACAAGAGGCGGCACAAGTGGCGCCCACAAGAGGCGGCACAAGAGGCGGCACAAGAGGCGCCACAAGAGGCGCCCACAAGAGGCGGCACAAGAGGCGCCACAAGAAGCGCCACAAGAGGCGGCACAAGAGGCGCCCACAAGAGGCGGCACAAGAGGCGCCCACAAGAGGCGCCACAAGAGACGGCACAAGAGGCGCCACAAGAGGCGCCACAAGAGGCGCCACAAGAGGCGCCCACAAGAGACGGCACAAGAGGCGGCACAAGAGGCGCCCACACGAGGCGGCACAAGAGGCGCCACAAGAGGCGGCACAAGAGGCGCCCACAAGAGGCGGCACAAGAGGCGGCACAAGAGGCGCCCACACGAGGCGGCACAAGAGGCGCCCACAAGAGGCGGCACAAGAGGCGCCCACAAGAGGCGGCACAAGAGGCGCCCACAAGAGGCGGCACAAGAGGCGGCACAAGAGGCGCCCACAAGAGGTGGCACAAGAGGCTTCACAAGTGGCCCACAAGAGGCGGCACAAGAGGCGGCACAAGAGGCGCCACAAGAGGCGGCACAAGAGGCGGCACAAGAGGCGCCACAAGAGGCGGCACAAGAGGCGCCACAAGAGGCGGCACAAGAGGCGCCCACAAGAGGCGGCACAAGAGGCGGCACAAGAGGCGGCACAAGAGGCGCCCACAAGAGGCGGCACAAGAGGCGCCACAAGAGGCGGCACAAGAGGCGCCACAAGAGGCGGCACAAGTGGCGCCCACAAGAGGCGGCACAAGAGGCGGCACAAGAGGCGCCACAAGAGGCGGCACAAGAGGCGGCACAAGAGGCGCCACAAGAGGCGGCACAAGAGGCGGCACAAGAGGCGCCCACAAGAGGCGGCACAAGAGGCGGCACAAGTGGCGCCCACAAGAGGCGGCACAAGAGGCGCCACAAGAGGCGGCACAAGTGGCACCCACAAGAGGCGGCACAAGGGGCGGCACAAGAGGCGCCACAAGAGGCGGCACAAGAGGCGCCACAAGAGGCGGCACAAGAGGCGCCCACAAGAGGCGGCACAAGAGGCGGCACACGAGGCAGCACAAGAGGCGGCACAAGAGGCGGCACAAGAGGCGCCCACAAGAGGCGGCACAAGAGGCGCCCACAAGAGGCGGCACAAGAGGCGGCACAAGAGGCGCCCACAAGAGGCGGCACAAGAGGCGCCCACAAGAGGCGGCACAAGAGGCGCCCACAAGAGGCGGCACAAGAGGCGGCACAAGAGGCGGCACAAGAGGCGCCCACAAGAGGTGGCACAAGAGGCGGCACAAGAGGCGGCACAAGAGGCGGCACAAGAGGCGCCCACAAGAGGCGGCACAAGAGGCGCCCACAAGAGGCGGCACAAGAGGCGCCCACAAGAGGCGGCACAAGAGGCGGCACAAGAGGCGGCACAAGAGGCGCCCACAAGAGGTGGCACAAGAGGCGGCACAAGTGGCGCCCACAAGAGGCGGCACAAGAGGCGGCACAAGAGGCGCCCACAAGAGGTGGCACAAGAGGCGGCACAAGTGGCGCCCACAAGAGGCGGCACAAGAGGCGCCCACAAGAGGCGGCACAAGTGGCGCCCACAAGAGGCGGCACAAGAGGCGGCACAAGAGGCGGCACAAGTGGCGCCCACAAGAGGCGGCACAAGAGGCGGCATAAGAGGCGCCCACAAGAGGCGGCACAAGAGGCGCCCACAAGAGGCGCCACAAGAGGCGGTACAAGAGGCGGCACAAGAGGCGCCACAAGAGACGGCACAATAGGCGCCACAAGAGACGGCACAAGAGGCGCCACAAGAGGCGCTACAAGAGGCGCCACAAGAGGCGGCACCAGAGGCGGCACAAGAGGCGCCACAAGAGGCGCCACAAGAGGCGCCCACAAGAGGCGGTACAAGAGGCGGCACAAGAGGCGGCACAAGAGGCGGCACAAGAGGCGGTAGAAGAGGCGGTACAAGAGGCGGCACAAGAGGCGGCACAAGAGGCGCCACAAGAGGCGGCACAAGAGGCGCCCACGAGAGGCGGTACAAGAGGCGGCACAAGAGGCGGCACAAGATTCGGCACAAGAGGCGCCACAAGAGGCGGCGCAAGAGGCGGCACAAGAGGCGGCACAAGAGGCGCCACAAGAGGCGGCACAAGAGGCGCCCACAAGAGGCGCCCACAAGAGGCGCCCACAAGAGATGGCACACGAGGCGGCACAAGAGGCGCCACAAGAGGCGCCACAAGAAGCGGCACAAGAGGCGGCACAAGAAGCGCCCACAAGAGGCGGCACAAGAGGCGCCACAAGAGGCAGCACAAGAGGCGACACAAGAGGCGGCACAAGAGGCGGCACAAGAGGCGCCCACAAGAGGCGGCACACGAGGCGCCCACAAGAGGCGCCCACAAGAGGCGCCCACAAGAGATGGCACACGAGGCGGCACAAGAAGCGCCCACAAGAGGCGGCACAAGAGGCGCCACAAGAGGCGGTACAAGAGGCGGCACAAGAGGCGCCACAAGAGGCGGCACAAGTGGCGCCCACAAGAGGCGGCACAAGAGGCGGCACAAGAGGCGGCACAAGTGGCGCCCACAAGAGGCGGCACAAGAGGCGGCACAAGAGGCGGCACAAGAGGCGCCACAAGAGGCGGCACAAGAGGCGGCACAAGAGGCGCCACAAGAGGCGCCACAAGAGGCGGCACAAGAGGCGCCCACAAGAGGCGGCACAAGAGGCGGCACAAGAGGCGGCACAAGAGGCGGCACAGGAGGCGGCACAAGAGGCGCCCACAAGAGGCGGCACAAGAGGCGCCCACAAGAGGCGGCACAAGAGGCGCCCACAAGAGGTGGCCCAAGAGGCGGCACAAGAGGCGCCACAAGAGGCGCCACAAGAGGCGGCACAAGTGGCGGCACAAGAGGCGCCCACAAGTGGCGGCACAAGAGGCGCCCACAAGAGGCGGCACAAGAGGCGGCACAAGAGGCGCCACAAGAGGCGGCACAAGTGGCGCCCACAAGAGGCGGCACAAGAGGCGGCACAAGAGGCGCCACAAGAGGCGCCCACAAGAGGCGGCACAAGAGGCGCCACAAGAGGCGCCCGCAAGAGACGGCACAAGAGGCAGCACAAGAGGCGCCCACAAGAGGCGGCACAAGAGGCGCCCACAAGAGGCGGCACAAGAGGCGCCCACAAGAGGCGGCACAAGTGGCGCCCACAAGAGGCGGCACAAGAGGCGGCATAAGAGGCGCCCACAAGAGGTAGCACAAGAGGCGGCACAAGTGGCGCCCACAAGAGGCGGCACAAGAGGCGGCATAAGAGGCGGCACAAGAGGCGCCCACAAGAGGCGCCACAAGAGGCGGTACAAGAGGCGGCACAAGAGGCGCCACAAGAGGCGCCCACGAGAGGCGGTACAAGAGGCGGCACAAGAGGCGCCACAAGAGGCGGCACATGATTCGGCACAAGAGGCGCCACAAGAGGCGGCACAAGAGGCGCCACAAGAGGCGCCACAAGAGGCGCCACAAGAGGCGCCACAAGAGGCGGCACAAGAGGCGCCACAAGAGGCGCCACAAGAGGCGCCCACAAGAGGCGCCACAAGAGGCGCCACAAGAGGCGCCCACGAGAGGCGGTACAAGAGGCGGCACAAGAGGCGCCACAAGAGGCGCCCACAAGAGGCGACACAAGAGGCGGCACAAGAGGCGCCACAAGAGACGCCACAAGAGACGGCACAAGAGGCGCCACAAGAGACGGCACAAGAGGCGCCACAAGAGGCGGCATAAGAGGCGCCACAAGAGGCGGCACAAGAGGCGGCACAAGAGGCGGTACAAGAGGCGGCACAAGAGACGGCACAAGAGGCGCCACAAGAGGCGGTACAAGAGGCGCCACAAGAGACTGCACAAGAGGCGCCACAAGAGGCGGTACAAGAGGCGCCACAAGAGACGGCACAAGAGGCGCCACAAGAGGCGGCATAAGAGGCGCCCACAAGAGGCGGTACAAGAGGCGGTACAAGAGGCGCCACAAGAGACTGCACAAGAGGCGCCACAAGAGGCGGTACAAGAGGCGCCACAAGAGACGGCACAAGAGGCGCCACAAGAGGCGGCATAAGAGGCGCCCACAAGAGGCGGTACAAGAGGCGGCACAAGAGGCGCCACAAGAGACGGCACATGAGGCACCCACAAGAGCCGGTACAAGAGACGGCACAAGAGGCGGCACAAGAGGCGCCCACAAGAGGCGGCACAAGAGGCGCCACAAGAGGCGGCACAAGAGGCGCCCACAAGAGGCGGCACAAGAGGCGGCACAAGAGGCGGCACAAGAGGCGGCACAAGAGGCGCCACAAGAGGCGCCACAAGAGGCGGCACAAGTGGCGCCCACAAGAGGCGGCACAAGAGGCGGCACAAGAGGCGCCACAAGAGGCGCCCACCAGAGGCGGCACAAGAGGCGCCACAAGATGCGCCACAAGAGGCGGCACAAGAGGCGCCCACAAGAGGCGGCACAAGAGGCGCCCACAAGAGGCGCCACAAGAGACGGCACAAGAGGCGCCACAAGAGGCGCCACAAGAGGCGCCACAAGAGGCGCCCACAAGAGGCGCCCACAAGAGACGGCACAAGAGGCGGCACAAGAGGCGCCCACAAGAGGCGGCACAAGAGGCGCCACAAGAGGCGGCACAAAAGGCGCCCACAAGAGGCGGCACAAGAGGCGGCACAAGAGGCGCCCACGAGAGGCGGTACAAGAGGCGGCACAAGAGGCGCCACAAGAGGCGGCACAAGATTCGGCACAAGAGGCGCCACAAGAGGCGGCACAAGAGGCGCCACAAGAGGCGGCACAAGAGGCGCCACAAGAGGCGCCACAAGAGGCGCCCACAAGAGGCGACACAAGAGGCGGCACAAGAGGCGCCACAAGAGGCGCCCACAAGAGGCGACACAAGAGGCGGCACAAGAGGCGCCACAAGAGACGCCACAAGAGACGGCACAAGAGGCGCCACAAGAGACGGCACAAGAGGCGCCACAAGAGGCGGCATAAGAGGCGCCCACAAGAGGCGGTACAAGAGGCGCCACAATAGGCGCCACAAGAGGCGCCCACAAGAGGCGGTACAAGAGGCGGCACAAGAGACGGCACAAGAGGCGCCACAAGAGGCGCCCACGAGAGGCGGTACAAGAGGCGGCACAAGAGGCGGTACAAGAGGCGGCACAAGAGGCGCCACAAGAGGCGCCCACGAGAGGCGGTACAAGAGGCGGCACAAGAGGCGCCACAAGAGGCGGCACATGATTCGGCACAAGAGGCGCCACAAGAGGCGGCACAAGAGGCGCCACAAGAGGCGCCACAAGAGGCGCCACAAGAGGCGCCACAAGAGGCGGCACAAGAGGCGCCACAAGAGGCGCCACAAGAGGCGCCCACAAGAGGCGCCACAAGAGGCGCCACAAGAGGCGCCCACGAGAGGCGGTACAAGAGGCGGCACAAGAGGCGCCACAAGAGGCGCCCACAAGAGGCGACACAAGAGGCGGCACAAGAGGCGCCACAAGAGACGCCACAAGAGACGGCACAAGAGGCGCCACAAGAGACGGCACAAGAGGCGCCACAAGAGGCGGCATAAGAGGCGCCACAAGAGGCGGCACAAGAGGCGGCACAAGAGGCGGTACAAGAGGCGGCACAAGAGACGGCACAAGAGGCGCCACAAGAGGCGGTACAAGAGGCGCCACAAGAGACTGCACAAGAGGCGCCACAAGAGGCGGTACAAGAGGCGCCACAAGAGACGGCACAAGAGGCGCCACAAGAGGCGGCATAAGAGGCGCCCACAAGAGGCGGTACAAGAGGCGGTACAAGAGGCGCCACAAGAGACTGCACAAGAGGCGCCACAAGAGGCGGTACAAGAGGCGCCACAAGAGACGGCACAAGAGGCGCCACAAGAGGCGGCATAAGAGGCGCCCACAAGAGGCGGTACAAGAGGCGGCACAAGAGGCGCCACAAGAGACGGCACATGAGGCACCCACAAGAGCCGGTACAAGAGACGGCACAAGAGGCGGCACAAGAGGCGCCCACAAGAGGCGGCACAAGAGGCGCCACAAGAGGCGGCACAAGAGGCGCCCACAAGAGGCGGCACAAGAGGCGGCACAAGAGGCGGCACAAGAGGCGGCACAAGAGGCGCCACAAGAGGCGCCACAAGAGGCGGCACAAGTGGCGCCCACAAGAGGCGGCACAAGAGGCGGCACAAGAGGCGCCACAAGAGGCGCCCACCAGAGGCGGCACAAGAGGCGCCACAAGATGCGCCACAAGAGGCGGCACAAGAGGCGCCCACAAGAGGCGGCACAAGAGGCGCCCACAAGAGGCGCCACAAGAGACGGCACAAGAGGCGCCACAAGAGGCGCCACAAGAGGCGCCACAAGAGGCGCCCACAAGAGGCGCCCACAAGAGACGGCACAAGAGGCGGCACAAGAGGCGCCCACAAGAGGCGGCACAAGAGGCGCCACAAGAGGCGGCACAAAAGGCGCCCACAAGAGGCGGCACAAGAGGCGGCACAAGAGGCGCCCACGAGAGGCGGTACAAGAGGCGGCACAAGAGGCGCCACAAGAGGCGGCACAAGATTCGGCACAAGAGGCGCCACAAGAGGCGGCACAAGAGGCGCCACAAGAGGCGGCACAAGAGGCGCCACAAGAGGCGCCACAAGAGGCGCCCACAAGAGGCGACACAAGAGGCGGCACAAGAGGCGCCACAAGAGGCGCCCACAAGAGGCGACACAAGAGGCGGCACAAGAGGCGCCACAAGAGACGCCACAAGAGACGGCACAAGAGGCGCCACAAGAGACGGCACAAGAGGCGCCACAAGAGGCGGCATAAGAGGCGCCCACAAGAGGCGGTACAAGAGGCGCCACAATAGGCGCCACAAGAGGCGCCCACAAGAGGCGGTACAAGAGGCGGCACAAGAGACGGCACAAGAGGCGCCACAAGAGGCGGCACAAGAGGCGCCACAAGAGGCGGTACAAGAGGCGGCACAAGAGACGGCACAAGAGGCGCCACAAGAGGCGGTACAAGAGGCGCCAAAAGAGACGGCACAAGAGGCGCCACAAGAGGCGGCATAAGAGGCGCCCACAAGAGGCGGTACAAGAGGCGGCACAAGAGGCGTTACAAGAGGCGGCATAAGAGGCGCCCACAAGAGGCGGTACAAGAGGCGGCACAAGAGGCGCCACAAGAGACGGCACAAGAGGCGCCCACAAGAGGCGGTACAAGAGACGGCACAAGAGGCGGCACAAGAGGCGCCCACAAGAGGCGCCACAAGAGGCGGCACAAGAGGCGCCCACAAGAGGCGGCACAAGAGGCGGCACAAGAGGCGGCACAAGAGGCGGCACAAGAGGCGCCACAAGAGGCGGCACAAGTGGCGCCCACAAGAGGCGGCACAAGAGGCGGCACAAGAGGCGCCACAAGAGGCGCCCACAAGAGGCGGCACAAGAGGCGCCACAAGAAGCGCCACAAGAGGCGGCACAAGAGGCGCCCACAAGAGGCGGCACAAGAGGCGCCCACAAGAGGCGCCACAAGAGACGGCACAAGAGGCGCCACAAGAGGCGCCACAAGAGGCGCCACAAGAGGCGCCCACAAGAGACGGCACAAGAGGCGGCACAAGAGGCGCCCACACGAGGCGGGCACAAGAGGCGCCACAAGAGGCGGCACAAGAGGCGCCCACAAGAGGCGGCAAAAGAGGCGGCACAAGAGGCGCCCACACGAGGCGGCACAAGAGGCGCCCACAAGAGGCGGCACAAGAGGCGCCCACAAGAGGCGGCACAAGAGGCGCCCACAAGAGGCGGCACAAGAGGCGGCACAAGAGGCGCCCACAAGAGGTGGCACAAGAGGCTTCACAAGTGGCGCCCACAAGAGGCGGCACAAGAGGCGGCACAAGAGGCGCCACAAGAGGCGGCACAAGAGGCGGCACAAGAGGCGCCACAAGAGGCGGCACAAGTGGCGCCCACAAGAGGCGGCACAAGAGGCGGCACAAGAGGCGGCACAAGTGGCGCCCACAAGAGGCGGCACAAGAGGCGGCACAAGAGGCGGCACAAGAGGCGCCACAAGAGGCGCCACAAGAGGCGGCACAAGAGGCGCCACAAGAGGCGCCACAAGAGGCGGCACAAGAGGCGCCCACAAGAGGCGGCACAAGAGGCGGCACAAGAGGCGGCACAAGAGGCGGCACAGGAGGCGGCACAAGAGGCGCCCACAAGAGGCGGCACAAGAGGCGCCCACAAGAGGCGGCACAAGAGGCGCCCACAAGAGGTGGCCCAAGAGGCGGCACAAGAGGCGCCACAAGAGGCGCCACAAGAGGCGGCACAAGTGGCGGCACAAGAGGCGCCCACAAGTGGCGGCACAAGAGGCGCCCACAAGAGGCGGCACAAGAGGCGGCACAAGAGGCGCCACAAGAGGCGGCACAAGTGGCGCCCACAAGAGGCGGCACAAGAGGCGGCACAAGAGGCGCCACAAGAGGCGCCCACAAGAGGCGGCACAAGAGGCGCCACAAGAGGCGCCCGCAAGAGACGGCACAAGAGGCAGCACAAGAGGCGCCCACAAGAGGCGGCACAAGAGGCGCCACAAGAGGCGGCACAAGAGGCGGCACAAGAGGCGGCACAAGAGGCGGCACAAGAGGCGCCACAAGAGGCGGCACAAGTGGCGCCCACAAGAGGCGGCACAAGAGGCGCCACAAGAGGCGCCCACAAGAGGCGGCACAAGAGGCGCCACAAGAAGCGCCACAAGAGGCGGCACAAGAGGCGCCCACAAGAGGCGGCACAAGAGGCGCCCACAAGAGGCGCCACAAGAGACGGCACAAGAGGCGCCACAAGAGGCGCCACAAGAGGCGCCCACAAGAGACGGCACAAGAGGCGCCCACAAGAGGCGGCACAAGAGGCGCCACAAGAGGCGGCACAAGAGGCGCCCACAAGAGGCGGCACAAGAGGCGGCACAAGAGGCGGCACAAGAGGCGCCCACAAGAGGCGGCACAAGAGGCGCCCACAAGAGGCGGCACAAGAGGCGCCCACAAGAGGCGTCACAAGAGGCGCCCACAAGAGGCGGCACAAGAGGCGGCACAAGAGGCGCCCACAAGAGGTGGCACAAGAGGCTGCACAAGTGGCGCCCACAAGAGGCGGCACAAGAGGCGGCACAAGAGGCGCCCACAAGAGGTGGCACAAGAGGCGGCACAAGTGGCGCCCACAAGAGGCGGCACAAGAGGCGCCCACAAGAGGCGGCACAAGTGGCGCCCACAAGAGGCGGCACAAGAGGCGGCATAAGAGGCGCCCACAAGAGGTGGCACAAGAGGCGGCACAAGTGGCGCCCACAAGAGGCGGCACAAGAGGCGGCATAAGAGGCGGCACAAGAGGCGCCCACAAGAGGCGCCACAAGAGGCGGTACAAGAGGCGGCACAAGAGGCGCCACAAGAGGCGCCCACGAGAGGCGGTACAAGAGGCGGCACAAGAGGCGCCACAAGAGGCGGCACAAGATTCGGCACAAGAGGCGCCACAAGAGGCGCCACAAGAGGCGCCACAAGAGGCGCCCACAAAAGGCGCCACAAGAGGCGCCACAAGAGGCGCCCACGAGAGGCGGTACAAGAGGCGGCACAAGAGGCGCCACAAGAGGCGCCCACAAGAGGCGACACAAGAGGCGGCACAAGAGGCGCCACAAGAGACGCCACAAGAGACGGCACAACAGGCGCCACAAGAGACGGCACAAGAGGCGCCACAAGAGGCGGCATAAGAGGCGCCACAAGAGGCGGCACAAGAGGCGGCACAAGAGGCGGTACAAGAGGCGGCACAAGAGACGGCACAAGAGGCGCCACAAGAGGCGGTACAAGAGGCGCCACAAGAGACTGCACAAGAGGCGCCACAAGAGGCGGTACAAGAGGCGCCACAAGAGACGGCACAAGAGGCGCCACAAGAGGCGGCATAAGAGGCGCCCACAAGAGGCGGTACAAGAGGCGGTACAAGAGGCGCCACAAGAGACTGCACAAGAGGCGCCACAAGAGGCGGTACAAGAGGCGCCACAAGAGACGGCACAAGAGGCGCCACAAGAGGCGGCATAAGAGGCGCCCACAAGAGGCGGTACAAGAGGCGGCACAAGAGGCGCCACAAGAGACGGCACATGAGGCGCCCACAAGAGCCGGTACAAGAGACGGCACAAGAGGCGGCACAAGAGGCGCCCACAAGAGGCGGCACAAGAGGCGCCACAAGAGGCGGCACAAGAGGCGCCCACAAGAGGCGGCACAAGAGGCGGCACAAGAGGCGGCACAAGAGGCGGCACAAGAGGCGCCACAAGAGGCGGCACAAGTGGCGCCCACAAGAGGCGGCACAAGAGGCGGCACAAGAGGCGCCACAAGAGGCGCCCACAAGAGGCGGCACAAGAGGCGCCACAAGATGCGCCACAAGAGGCGGCACAAGAGGCGCCCACAAGAGGCGGCACAAGAGGCGCCCACAAGAGGCGCCACAAGAGACGGCACAAGAGGCGCCACAAGAGGCGCCACAAGAGGCGCCACAAGAGGCGCCCACAAGAGGCGCCCACAAGAGACGGCACAAGAGGCGGCACAAGAGGCGCCCACAAGAGGCGGCACAAGAGGCGCCACAAGAGGCGGCACAAAAGGCGCCCACAAGAGGCGGCACAAGAGGCGGCACAAGAGGCGCCCACGAGAGGCGGTACAAGAGGCGGCACAAGAGGCGCCACAAGAGGCGGCACAAGATTCGGCACAAGAGGCGCCACAAGAGGCGGCACAAGAGGCGCCACAAGAGGCGGCACAAGAGGCGCCACAAGAGGCGCCACAAGAGGCGCCCACAAGAGGCGACACAAGAGGCGGCACAAGAGGCGCCACAAGAGGCGCCCACAAGAGGCGACACAAGAGGCGGCACAAGAGGCGCCACAAGAGACGCCACAAGAGGCGGCATAAGAGGCGCCCACAAGAGGCGGTACAAGAGGCGGCACAAGAGGCGCCACAATAGGCGCCACAAGAGACGGCACAAGAGGCGCCCACAAGAGGCGGTACAAGAGGCGGCACAAGAGACGGCACAAGAGGCGCCACAAGAGACGGCACAAGAGGCGCCACAAGAGGCGGTACAAGAGGCGGCACAAGAGACGGCACAAGAGGCGCCACAAGAGGCGGTACAAGAGGCGCCACAAGAGACGGCACAAGAGGCGCCACAAGAGGCGGTACAAGAGGCGCCACAAGAGACGGCACAAGAGGCGCCACAAGAGGCGGCATAAGAGGCGCCCACAAGAGGCGGTACAAGAGGCGGAACAAGAGGCGCCACAAGAGACGGCACAAGAGGCGCCCACAAGAGGCGGTACAAGAGGCGGCACAAGAGACGGCACAAGAGGCGCCACAAGAGACGGCACAAGAGGTGCCACAAGAGGCGGCACAAGAGGCGCCTCAAGAGGCGGTACAAGAGGCGCCACAAGAGGCAGCATAAGAGGCGCCACAAGAGGCGGCACAAGAGGCGGCACAAGTGGCTCCCACAAGAGGCGGCACAAGAGGCGGCACAAGAGTCGGCAAAAGAGTCGGCACAAGAGGCGGCACAAGAGGCGGCACAAGAGGCGCCACAAGAGGCGGCACAAGAGGCATCACAAGAGGCGGCACAAGAGGCGCCACAAGAGGCGGCACAAGAGGCGCCCACAAAAGGCGGCACATGAGGCGGCACAAGAGGCGGCACAAGAGGCGGCACAAGAGGCGCCCACAAGAGGCGGCACAAGAGGCGCCACAGGAGGCGGCACAAGAGGCGCCCACAAGAGGTGGCACAAGAGGCGGCACAAGAGGCGCCACAAGAGGCGCCACAAGAAGCGGCACAAGAGGCGGCACAAGAGGCGCCCACAAGAGGCGGCACAAGAGGCGCCACAAGAGGCGGCACAAGAGGCGGCACAAGAGGCGCCACAAGAGGCGGCATAAGAGGCGGCACAAGAGGCGCCACAAGAGGCGGAACAAGAGGCGGCACAAGAGGCGCCCACAAGAGGCGGCACAAGAGGCGCCCACAAGAGGCGGCACAAGAGGCGCCCACAAGAGGCGGCACAAGAGGCGGCACAAGAGGTGGCACAAGAGGCGCCCACAAGAGGTGGCACAAGAGGCGGCACAAGTGGCGCCCACAAGAGGCGGCACAAGAGGCGGCACAAGAGGCGCCACAAGAGGCGGCACAAGAGGCGGCACAAGAGGCGCCACAAGAGGCGGCACAAGAGGCGGCACAAGAGGCGCCCACAAGAGGCGGCACAAGAGGCGGCACAAGTGGCGCCCACAAGAGGCGGCACAAGGGGCGGCACAAGAGGCGCCACAAGAGGCGGCACAAGAGGCGCCACAAGAGGCGGCACAAGAGGCGCCCACAAGAGGCGGCACAAGAGGCGGCACAAGAGGCGGCACAAGAGGCGGCACAAGAGGCGGCACAAGAGGCGGCACAAGAGGCGCCCACAAGAGGCGGCACAAGAGGCGCCCACAAGAGGCGGCACAAGAGGCGCCCACAAGAGGCGGCACAAGAGGCGGCACAAGAGGTGGCACAAGAGGCGCCCACAAGAGGTGGCACAAGAGGCGGCACAAGTGGCGCCCACAAGAGGCGGCACAAGAGGCGCCCACAAGAGGGTGCACAAGTGGCGCCCACAAGAGGCGGCACAAGAGGCGGCACAAGAGGCGCCCACAAGAGGCGGCACAAGTGGCGCCCACAAGAGGCGACACAAGAGGCGGCATAAGAGGCGCCCACAAGAGGCGGCACAAGAGGCGCCCACACGAGGCGCCACAAGAGGCGGTACAAGAGGCGGCACAAGAGGCGCCACAAGAGACGGCACAATAGGCGCCACAAGAGACGGCACAAGAGGCGCCACAAGAGGCGGCACAAGAGGCGCCACAAGAGGCGGCACCAGAGGCGGCACAAGAGGCGCCACAAGAGGCGCCACAAGAGGCGCCCACAAGAGGCGGTACAAGAGGCGGCACAAGAGGCGCCACAAGAGACGGCACAAGAGGCGCCACAAGAGACGGCACAAGAGGCGCCACAAGAGGCGGTACAAGAGGCGGCACAAGAGACGGCACAAGACGCGCCATAAGAGGTGGTACAAGAGGCGCCACAAGAGACGGCACAAGAGGCGCCACAAGAGGCGGTACAAGAGGCGCCACAAGAGACGGCACAAGAGGCGCCACAAGAGGCGGCATAAGAGGCGCCCACAAGAGGCGGTACAAGAGGCGGCACAAGAGGCGCCACAAGAGACGGCACAAGAGGCGCCCACAAGAGGCGGTACAACAGGCGGCACAAGAGACGGCACAAGAGGCGCCACAAGAGGCGGCACAAGAGGCGCCACAAGAGGCGGCACAAGAGGCGCCTCAAGAGGCGGTACAAATGGCGGCACAAGAGGCAGCATAAGAGGCGGCACAAGAGGCGGCACAAGAGGCGGCACAAGTGGCTCCCACAAGAGGCGGCACAAGAGGCGGCACAAGAGTCGGCACAAGAGTCGGCACAAGAGTCGGCACAAGAGTCGGCACAAGAGTCGGCACAAGAGTCGGCACAAGAGGCGGCACAAGAGGCGCCACAAGAGGCGCCACAAGAGGCGGCACAAGAGGCGCCACAAGAGGCGCCACAAGAGGCGATACAAGAGGCGCCACAAGAGGCGCCACAAGAGGCGGCACAAAAGGCGGCACAAGAGGCGGCACAAGAGGCGGCACAAGAGGCGCCCACAAGAGGCGGCACAAGAGGCGCCACAGGAGGCGGCACAAGAGGCGCCCACAAGAGGTGGCACAAGAGGCGGCACAACAGGCGCCACAAGAGGCGCCACAAGAAGCGGCACAAGAGGCGGCACAAGAGGCGCCCACAAGAGGCGGCACAAGAGGCGCCACAAGAGGCGGCACAAGAGGCGGCACAAGTGGCGCCCACAAGAGGCGGCACAAGAGGCGGCACAAGAGGCGCCACAAGAGGCGGCACAAGAGGCGCCACAAGAGGCGCCACAAGAGGCGGCACAAGAGGCGCCCACAAGAGGCGGCACAAGAGGCGGCACAAGTGGCGCCCACAAGAGGCGGCACAAGGGGCGGCACAAGAGGCGCCACAAGAGGCGGCACAAGAGGCGCCACAAGAGGCGGCACAAGAGGCGCCCACAAGAGGCGGCACAAGAGGCGGCACAAGAGGCGGCACAAGAGGCGCCCACAAGAGGCGGCACAAGAGGCGCCCACAAGAGGCGGCACAAGAGGCGCCCACAAGAGGCGGTACAAGAGGCGGCACAAGAGGCGGCACAAGAGGCGCCCACAAGAGGTGGCACAAGAGGCGGCACAAGTGGCGCCCACAAGAGGCGGCACAAGAGGCGGCACAAGAGGCGCCCACAAGAGGTGGCACAAGAGGCGGCACAAGTGGCGCCCACAAGAGGCGGCACAAGAGGCGCCCACAAGAGGGTGCACAAGTGGCGCCCACAAGAGGCGGCACAAGAGGCGGCACAAGAGGCGCCCACAAGAGTCGGCACAAGTGGCGCCCACAAGAGGCGGCACAAGAGGCGGCATAAGAGGCGCCCACAAGAGGCGGCACAAGAGGCGCCCACAAGAGGCGCCACAAGAGGCGGCACAAGAGGCGCCACAAGAGACGGCACAATAGGCGCCACAAGAGACGGCACAAGAGGCGCCACAGGAGGCGGCACAAGAGGCGCCCACAAGAGGTGGCACAAGAGGCGGCACAAGAGGCGCCACAAGAGGCGCCACAAGAAGCGGCACAAGAGGCGGCACAAGAGGCGCCCACAAGAGGCGGCACAAGAGGCGCCACAAGAGGCGGCACAAGAAGCGCCACAAGAGGCGGCACTATTGGCGCCCACAAGAGGCGGCACAAGAGGCGGCACAAGAGGCGGCACAAGAGGCGGCACAAGAGGCGGCACAAGAGGCGCCACAAGAGGCGGCACAAGAGGCGGCACAAGAGGCGCCCACAAGAGGCGGCACAAGAGGCGGCACAAGTGGCGCCCACAAGAGGCGGCACAAGGGGCGGCACAAGAGGCGCCACAAGAGGCGGCACAAGAGGCGCCACAAGAGGCGGCACAAGAGGCGCCCACAAGAGGCGGCACAAGAGGCGGCACAAGAGGCGGCACAAGAGGCGGCACAAGAGGCGGCACAAGAGGCGGCACAAGAGGCGGCACAAGAGGCGCCCACAAGAGGCGGCACAAGAGGCGCCCACAAGAGGCGGCACAAGAGGCGCCCACAAGAGGCGGCACAAGAGGCGGCACAAGAGGTGGCACAAGAGGCGCCCACAAGAGGTGGCACAAGAGGCGGCACAAGTGGCGCCCACAAGAGGCGGCACAAGAGGCGGCACAAGAGGCGCCCACAAGAGGGTGCACAAGTGGCGCCCACAAGAGGCGGCACAAGAGGCGGCACAAGAGGCGCCCACAAGAGGCGGCACAAGAGGCGCCACAAGAGGCGGCACAAGAGGCGCCACAAGAGGCGGCACAAGTGGCGCCCACAAGAGGCGGCACAAGAGGCGGCACAAGAGGCGGCACAAGAGGCGGCACAAGAGGCGGCACAAGAGGCGCCACAAGAGGCGGCACAAGAGGCGGCACAAGAGGCGCCCACAAGAGGCGGCACAAGAGGCGGCACAAGGGGCGCCCACAAGAGGCGGCACAAGGGGCGGCACAAGAGGCGCCACAAGAGGCGGCACAAGAGGCGCCACAAGAGGCGGCACAAGAGGCGCCCACAAGAGGCGGCACAAGAGGCGGCACAAGAGGCGGCACAAGAGGCGGCACAAGAGGCGGCACAAGAGGCGGCACAAGAGGCGGCACAAGAGGCGCCCACAAGAGGCGGCACAAGAGGCGCCCACAAGAGGCGGCACAAGAGGCGCCCACAAGAGGCGGCACAAGAGGCGGCACAAGAGGTGGCACAAGAGGCGCCCACAAGAGGTGGCACAAGAGGCGGCACAAGTGGCGCCCACAAGAGGCGGCACAAGAGGCGGCACAAGAGGCGCCCACAAGAGGGTGCACAAGTGGCGCCCACAAGAGGCGGCACAAGAGGCGGCACAAGAGGCGCCCACAAGAGGCGGCACAAGTGGCACCCACAAGAGGCGGCACAAGAGGCGGCATAAGAGGCGCCCACAAGAGGCGGCACAAGAGGCGCCCACACGAGGCGCCACAAGAGGCGGTACAAGAGGCGGCACAAGAGGCGCCACAAGAGACGGCACAATTGGCGCCACAAGAGACGGCACAAGAGGCGCCACAAGAGGCGGCACAAGAGGCGCCACAAGAGGCGGCACCAGAGGCGGCACAAGAGGCGCCACAAGAGGCGCCACAAGAGGCGCCCACAAGAGGCGGTACAAGAGGCGGCACAAGAGGCGGCACAAGAGACGGCACAAGAGGCGCCACAAGAGACGGCACAAGAGGCGCCACAAGAGGCGGTACAAGAGGCGGCACAAGAGACGGCACAAGACGCACCACAAGAGGCGGTACAAGAGGCGCCACAAGAGACGGCACAAGAGGCGCCACAAGAGGCGGCATAAGAGGCGCCCACAAGAGGCGGTACAAGAGGCGGCACAAGAGGCGCCACAAGAGACGGCACAAGAGGCGCCCACAAGAGGCGGTTCAAGAGGCGGCACAAGAGACGGCACAAGAGGCGCCACAAGAGACGGCACAAGAGGCGCCACAAGAGGCGGCACAAGAGGCGCCTCAAGAGGCGGTACAAGAGGCGCCACAAGAGGCAGCATAAGAGGCGCCACAAGAGGCGGCACAAGAGGCGGCACAAGTGGCTCCCACAAGAGGCGGCACAAGAGGCGGCACAAGAGTCGGCACAAGAGTCGGCACAAGAGTCGGCACAAGAGGCGGCACAAGAGGCGGCACAAGAGGCGGTACAAGAGGCGCCACAAGAGGCGGCACAAGAGGCGGTACAAGAGGCGGCACAAGAGGCGGCACAAGAGGCGCCCACAAAAGGCGGCACATGAGGCGGCACAAGAGGCGGCACAAGAGGCGGCACAAGAGGCGCCCACAAGAGGCGGCACAAGAGGCGCCACAGGAGGCGGCACAAGAGGCGCCCACAAGAGGTGGCACAAGAGGCGGCACAAGAGGCGGCACAAGAGGCGCCAACAAGAGGCGGCACAAGAGGCGCCACAAGAGGCGGCACAAGAGGCTGCACAAATGGCGCCCACAAGAGGCGGCACAAGAGGCGGCACAAGAGGCGCCATAAGAGGCGGCACAAGAGGCGGCACAAGAGGCGCCACAAGAGGCGGCACAAGAGGCGGCACAAGAGGCGGCACAAGAGGCGCCCACAAGAGGCGGCACAAGAGGGGGCACAAGTGGCGCTCACAAGAGGCGGCACAAGGGGCGGCACAAGAGGCGCCACAAGAGGCGGCACAAGAGGCTCCACAAGAGGCGGCACAAGAGGCGCCCACAAGAGGCGGCACAAGAGGCGGCACAAGAGGCGGCACAAGAGGCGGCACAAGAGGCGGCACAAGAGGCGGCACAAGAGGCGGCACAAGAGGCGCCCACAAGAGGCGGCACAAGAGGCGCCCACAAGAGGCGGCACAAGAGGCGCCCACAAGAGGCGGTACAAGAGGCGGCACAAGAGGCGGCACAAGAGGCGCCCACAAGAGGTGGCACAAGAGGCGGCACAAGTGGCGCCCACAAGAGGCGGCACAAGAGGCGGCACAAGAGGCGCCCACAAGAGGTGGCACAAGAGGCGGCACAAGTGGCGCCCACAAGAGGCGGCACAAGAGGCGCCCACAAGAGGGTGCACAAGTGGCGCCCACAAGAGGCGGCACAAGAGGCGGCACAAGAGGCGCCCACAAGAGGCGGCACAAGTGGCGCCCACAAGAGGCGGCACAAGAGGCGGCATAAGAGGCGCCCACAAGAGGCGGCACAAGAGGTGCCCACAAGAGGCGCCACAAGAGGCGGCACAAGAGGCGCCACAAGAGACGGCACAATAGGCGCCACAAGAGACGGCACAAGAGGCGCCACAAGAGGCGGCACAAGAGGCGCCACAAGAGGCGGCACCAGAGGCGGCACAAGAGGCGCCACAAGAGGCGCCACAAGAGGCGCCCACAAGAGGCGGTACAAGAGGCGGCACAAGAGGCGGCACAAGAGGCGGTACAAGAGGCGGCACAAGAGGCGCCACAAGAGGCGGTACAAGAGGCGGCACAAGAGGCGGCACAAGAGGCGCCACAAGAGGCGGTACAAGAGGCGGCACAAGAGGCGGCACAAGAGGCGCCACAAGAGGCGGCACAAGAGGCGGCACAAGAGGCGCCACAAGAGGCGGCACAAGTGGCGCCCACAAGAGGCGGCACAAGAGGCGGCACAAGAGGCGCCACAAGAGGCGGCACAAGAGGCGGCACAAGAGGCGGCACAAGAGGCGCCACAAGAGGCGCCACAAGAGGCGGCTCAAGAGGCGCCCACAAGAGGCGGCACAAGAGGCGGCACAAGAGGCGGCACAAGAGGCGGCACAGGAGGCGGCACAAGAGGCGGCACAAGAGGCGCCACAGGAGGCGGCACAAGAGGCGCCCACAAGAGGTGGCACAAGAGGCGCCACAAGAAGCGGAACAAGAGGCGGCACAAGAGGCGCCCACAAGAGGCGGCACAAGAGGCGCCACAAGAGGCGGCACAAGAGGCGCCACAAGAGGCGGCACAAGTGGCGCCCACAAGAGGCGGCACAAGAGGCGGCACAAGAGGCGGCACAAGAGGCGCCCACAAGAGGCGGCACAAGAGGCGCCACAAGAGGCGGCACAAGAGGCGCCACAAGAGGCGGCACAAGTGGCGCCCACAAGAGGCGGCACAAGAGGCGCCCACAAGAGGCGCCACAAGAGGCGGCACTAGAGGCGCCCACAAGAGGCGGCACAAGAGGCGGCACAAGAGGCGGCACAAGAGGCGCCCACAAGAGGCGGCACAAGAGGCGCCCACAAGAGGCGGCACAAGAGGCGCCCACAAGAGGCGGCACAAGAGGCGCCCACAAGAGGCGGCACAAGAGGCGGCACAAGAGGCGCCCACAAGAGGTGGCACAAGAGGCTGCACAAGTGGCGCCCACAAGAGGCGGCACAAGAGGCGGCACAAGAGGCGCCCACAAGAGGTGGCACAAGAGGCGGCACAAGTGGCGCCCACAAGAGGCGGCACAAGAGGCGCCCACAAGAGGTGGCACAAGAGGCGGCACAAGTGCCGCCCACAAGAGGCGGCACAAGAGGCGGCACAAGAGGCGCCCACAAGAGGCGGCACAAGTGGCGCTTACAAGAGGCGGCACAAGAGGCGGCATAAGAGGCGCCCACAAGAGGCGGCACAAGAGGCGCCCACAAGAGGCGCCACAAGAGGCGGTACAAGAGGCGGCACAAGAGGCGCCACAAGAGACGGCACAAGAGGCGCCACAAGAGACGGCACAAGAGGCGCCACAAGAGGCGGCACAAGAGGCGCCCACAAGAGGCGCCCACAAGAGGCGGTACAAGAGGCGGCACAAGAGGCGGCACAAGAGGCGGCACAAGAGGCGGTACAAGAGGCGGTACAAGAGGCGGCACAAGAGGCGCCACAAGAGGCGGTACAAGAGGCGGCACAAGAGGCGCCACAAGAGGCGGCACAAGAAGCGCCACAAGAGGCGCCCACGAGAGGCGGTACAAGAGGCGGCACAAGAGGCGCCACAAGAGGCGGCACAAGATTCGGCACAAGAGGCGGCACAAGAGGCGCCACAAGAGGCGCCACAAGAGGCGGCACAAGAGGCGCCACAAGAGGCGCCCACAAGAGGCGACACAAGAGGCGGCACAAGAGGCGTAAGAAGAGGCGCCCACAAGAGGCGATACAAGAGGCGGCACAAGAGGCGCCACAAGAGACGGCACAAGAGGCGCCACAAGAGACGGCACAAGAGGCGCCACAAGAGGCGGCATAAGAGGCGCCCACAAGAGGCGGTACAAGAGGCGGCACAAGAGGTGCCACAAGAGGCGCCACAAGAGGCGGCACAAGAGGCTACACAAGAGGCGCCCACAAGAGGCGGCACAAGAGGCGCCCACAAGAGGCGCCACAAGAGACGGCACAAGAGGCGCCACAAGAGGCGCCACAAGAGGCGCCACAAGAGGCGGCACAAGAGGCGGCACAAGAGGCGCCCACAAGAGACGGCACAAGAGGCGGCACAAGAGGCGCCCACAAGAGGCGGCACAAGAGGCGCCACAAGAGGCGGCACAAGAGGCAGCACAAGAGGCGCCCACAAGAGGCGGCACAAGAGGCGTGGTAAAATCCACTAATATCAGCAGCAGTAAACAGGTACAACCGCATATAATTAAGGGATACCCAGGTGGCCCTATTAATTTCCGGGTGATATCAGGTGAAGCATCGCTCGTATATATATACGTGGTTGTGGCCGCTACGGGCTCTGTACACGCTATACAGGCCTCAGGTGGCAGGTTGGCCTGGGGGGGTGCATGTGAGGGGGAGGGGAAGGAAGGGGAGTGGAAGGAAGGGGAGGGGAAGGAAGGGGAGTGGAAGGAAGGGGAGGGGAAGGAAGGGCATCACCAAGGTGAGAAGTTAGAGAACACTTTAAGGAGAGGTGGCAGGGAGAAAAGGTAGGCTCTTGTTAGTGGTAACTCGGCCCAAGAAGAAAGTTTTAACATTTGTACACAAACACATTGATCCAAATTAGCTCGTACAAACTCGCACACAAAACTATGTGTGTGTGTGTGTGTGTGTGTGTGTGTGTGTGTGTGTGTGTGTGTGCGTGTGCGCGCGCGCGCGTGTGCGTGTGTGTCGCCTGTTAGTGCCTGCAGGGTCATTTTTCGCCAAAAGACTTGCGACCTTCATGTCTGCTTTCATATCTACTTACGAAAATTGTAACATGTATTGGGTTCCATTACCTCCTTGTTCCGTTAATTACAGGGTACTTAATATTCTTAATATAACAGAGTAATTAATATAATACTCTTATATTAAAGGATTATTTCTTACGTCCAGGTGGCCCATCTGTGTCCACACCTTCCATCTGTGTCCACACCTTCCATCTGTGTCCTCAACTTCCATCTGTGTCCTCAACTTCCATCTGTGTCCTCACTTTCCATCTGTGTCCTCACCTTCCATTTGTCTCCACACCTTCCATCTGTGCTCACACTTTCCATCTGTGCTCACACTTTCCATCTGTGTCCTCACCTTCCATCTGTGTCCACACCTTCCATCTGTGTCCTCAACCTACATCTATGTCCTCTCTTTTTCATTGTTATTACTTATATATATTTCAACATTTTCTCCACCCTATCAATTCCATTTGTTAATGCTCATCCTTTCTCGTCTTTCCCCTCTTTTGTCGTCTTGTTTCGCTAGGTCCATTTCCCCTCTTACAACGAACCACTAAGTTGAGTGACCATCATTGGTGCAAGTTGTGTGTGTGTATGTATGTGCTGACCTAGCAGAGTATACTGGGGGCGAGACATAGCTCCTGGGGGCCAGCTCGTCCTGTTTGGTCAACCTAACTTTCAAGTACTCTGTCTTAACTTCTCTTGGTTTTAAGTTGGGTCTAATTGCGTACTATCCTCACTGCGTACGAGAAATTTCTTATCTTTCTCTCTGACGCATTAGTGTTTCCATCCTATATATGGTTCCACTCGTTCTGTTGTGTATTAGAGATTTGATCCCTTCCATTACTTCGTTCCTCTATCCCTTCGTTCGTCTATCCCTTCGTACCTCTATCCCTTCGTACCTTACATATTGTGGTCATATCTTCTCTGGTCCACCGCTCCTCCAGTGTAGTTAAATTCAGGTCCCATAATAAAAAATAATCATACATGGTATCTTTTATTTTTGCTCATATTTGATTATATAATTTACAGTCTCTCGACGTGTGATTGAGATTAACCAAATTGTAGTTACAATATTCCTGCCTGAGCTTACACACGTGCTGGGTATAGAGCCATAGCCTGTATACCCTGCTTGGTGGATTAAGACATTATTCCAGGGGGAAGAATATATGACGCAGTGACAGTAAGATTATAGTTATTAAGACTGAGCAAGATTACAGCCCTTCCTTGTAAGACGAGCGTCCCTCAAGGTGTCAAGTTACTCCCAGGTATGAAGGGCTGCGTGTCCACCACAGCTTATGTCTCCACAATCACTGAATTCTCCCCCCACCCCGGGCGCTGTGTATGAGTAACTACAGCAGCGCCTGTAACCGCATACTACAGGAAGGTAGGGAAGAGGGGAGGGGGGGGGGTGGAAAATATGGTGAAGAAGGATGATCCACCAGTCTATCCTCACAATTATTGCCTATCTTCAGCGCTATCCTCAGACCCTAGCCTCCCAATTAACTCTTTTTCACGCTATCGAATATTACGCCAAATATTCCAATGATTTAGTGAAATCAATAACATCTAAATATTGACGAGACCTTTTACCAGGTGCGTGGTCAAATCATAAATGTTTGTCGTTAGGCAAAAATCACTGCCAATTCGACGCCTGTCAGACAGTTAAATCGAGTTGGGACGGAGGAAACAACAGTGAAGAGAGGTAGGGAATGAGGGTGCGTGTGTAATGAGTGGAGTGGTCACCAAGTGACTGTGTGACAGCGGCATGATGATGTGCAGGGGGAAGGGAGAGATAGATTGCAATATTTGTGAAGAGAATGGGAGTGGTTGTGTTGGTGTCCGAGCTGATCTTGTCCCTGTGAGCAGGGGTACTGATACGTAACTGTTTGAAGGAGTGTGAGTGGTCTTGGTAAGGAGAAAGAGAGAGGGAGAGAGAGAGAGAGAAACAAAGATACCTTTTGTTATTTCACAGCTATGTAACAATATAATTAAAATTTCCTGGAAAATTGGCGCGTATCTATATAGAAACTGAAAGCAGAAGCTTGGGCTCTATCTGAAAATTTATATATATATATATATATATATATATATATATATATATATATATATATATATATATATATATATATATATATATATATATATATATATACATATATATAAATATATATATATATATATATATATATATATATAACTGAAAACTCACACCCCAGAAGTGACTCGAACCCATACTCCCACAACTGGTATGTACAGGGACGCCTTAATCCGCTTGACCATCACGACCGGACATAAGGAAGTGATAGCCGAGGCTATTTGAACCACTTCCCCGCCGGCACTCGGATGGTAATCTTGGGCATAGCATTTTATCAAATCACCTCATTCTTTGGAGCACACGTGAGGAACACATATGCGAACAAGCCTGAATGGTCCCCAGGATAATATAATTAACCTGGGGATTTGTCCCCAATATAATTTGTCCTGGGGACCATTCAGGCTTGTTTGCATTTGTGTTCCTCACGTGTGCCCCAAAGAATGAGGTGATTTGATAAAATGCTATGCCCAAGATTACCATCCGAGTGCCGGCGGGGAAGTGGTTCAAATAGCCTCGGCTATCACTTCCTTATGTCCGGTCGTGATGGTCAAGCGGATTAAGGCGTCCCTGTACATACCAGTTGTGGGAGTATGGGTTCGAGTCACTTCTGGGGTGTGAGTTTTCAGTTGTATATAGTCCTGGGGACCATTCAGGCTTGTTTGCATATATATATATATATATATATATATATATATATTTATTTATATATATATATATATATATATATATATTTATTTATATATATATATATATATATATATATATATATATATATATATATGAGAACAAGCCTGAATGGTCCCCAGGACTATATGCAACTGAAAACTCACACCCCAGAAGTGACTCGAACCCATACTGCCAGGAGCAATGCAACTGGTATGAACAGGACGCCTTAATCCACTTGACCATCTCGACCGGACATAAGGAGATGATAGTCGAAGCTATTTGAACCACCCCCCCCCCCCCGCCCCGCTGGCACCCGGATGGTAATCTTTTGGCATAGCATTTTATCAAATCACCTCATTCTTTGGGGCACACGTGAGGAACACAAATGCGAACAAGCCTGAATGGTTCCCAGGACTATATGCAACTGAAAACTCACACACCAGAAGTGATTCTAACCCATACTGCCAGGAGAAACGCAACTGGTATGTACAGGACGCCTTAATCCACTTGACCATCACGACCGGACATAAGGAGGTGATAGCCGAAGCTATTTGAACCACCCTCCCGCCGGCACCCGGATGGTAATCTTGGGCATAGCATTTTATCAAATCACCTCATTCTTTGGAGCACACGTGAGGAACACATATGCGAACAAGCCTGAATGGTCCCCAGGACTATATGCAACTGAAAACTCACACAAACTCATAAAGCAAAAAATAATTGTAGGGAAGGGGGGGGGGGTAGGAGAAAAGCACACAGAAACTGTATTGGAGGGAACCTAAACATTCCATCTAATGCGTTATGTGTGGTTACCTCCGAGGTTAAGGGTCCCCCCTTCTTCCAGCCTGAGGAGGTACTCCATTCCATTCTCATATTTCTCTTTCGAGTGTCAACGACTCTCGAAGAGAGCTAAAAGGTGCAACGCTGTACTGCAACATCGTAACGGAATGTGCGTATATATGTGTGTGAGTTTGTATATACATGTCTAAATGTATGGCTGCATATACGTATGTATAAGCCAATTTTTTCAACCTAACAACCAGTAATAATCTCTCGAACGTATAATACCCGACTCTAAAACCACCCGTATAATTAACAAGGTAATCTGTGATCGGTGCCAATTATATATACTTTATAAAATGATGTGTAAAATATATTGTTAATCTTTTTTCCCACAGGTAAACCACTAAAGGCTTGGGAAACATTACCGCGAGTCGAGGGATATTATATAACAGAAAAATATTTGCATTCCATATACTGAAATGTTATTTATAACTGAAGCTGACAGAGGCTTCAACATTGTTACTGGGCTCGATCCCTGGTTCAGGTAGAGTTGTCTGTGTACACTTTACAATGCTACACTCGAACGAGGTGTGGACGGAAGGTTAAGGGCAATGATGGGAGTTGACCAAACCACACACTAGAAAGTGAAGGGATGACGACGTTTCGGTCCGTCCTGGACCATTATCAGGTCAATTGTGAGATCGATCTATTGTCGATTGTTACATTCACAATCTACTTGAGAATGGTACAGGACGGACCGATACGTCGTCGTCCCTTCACTTTCTAGTGTGTGGTATGGTCGACATATTTTAGCCACGTTATTGTGACTCCTCGTCTGCAATGATGGAAGGTTTTAGGTCGATATGGTTGATGATGGAATGCTGTGGGTAGTCGGTTGTGGTTATGAGAGAGTGAATTTTGAAGGGTGTGAGTGGGTGTAGGCTACTGTGGGCAGGTATGTGTAACTGTGGGTTGGCGTGGACAGGTGTGGGTTGGTGTCTGCGAGTGTGTGGGTGGGATCACACTCACGTCTGGAATATGCTAAAGTCGGTCGCTGTTTCCTCCTGGAGTATAGACTGCCTGCACTCCGACAGCTCGCTTTAAGTTTGCCTCTAGATTTAATGCTCATTTGACTTCATTTACATACAATACAAATGGGCAGAGTTTTTTCAACTGATGCCTCTTTTCACCAGGCAGTAAATTCGTACCAGGGAGTTGGACAGCTGCTACGGGCTGTATTCCGAGATTATGTGTGTGTGTGTGTGTGTGTGAGAGAGAGAGAGAGAGAGACACACAGAGAGAGAGACAGAGAGAGAGACAGAGAGAGACAGAGAGAGAGAGAGAGAGAGAGAGAGAGAGAGAGACACACACAGAGAGAGACAGAGAGAGAGACAGAGAGAGACAGAGAGAGAGAGAGAGAGAGAGAGAGAGAGAGAGAGAGAGAGAGAGAGAGAGAGAGAGAGAGAGAGAGAGAGAGAGAGAGAGAATTATGTAGTGGAACTGATAGAAAAAGTTAGGACAGGAGTCAGTATATTAGCAACCGACGGTTACAAAGACGGGATCCACAAGGTGACAGCTAGGTTCGGCAGGTACAAATAGTAAATACAACTGTAGTATACACACACACACATATACACGCGCGCGCGCACACACGCCCCTAGAAGAAAGAAGAGCTCGGGAAGACATGATCACCACATACAAAAATCTCCGAGGAATTGACAAAGTAAACAAAGATGGAGAAGTTAAAACGGGTGGTACACGCACAAGGGGACGAAGGTGGAAGCTGAATACCCAAATGAGCCATCGTGACATTAAAAAAACTGTTTCAGTTTCAGAGTAGTTAGTAAATGGAATTGACTAGGAAGGGATGTGGTGAAGGCTGACTCCATACACAGTTTCAAATGTGGATATGATAGAGCCCCGTAGGCTCAGGAATCTGTACACCAGTTGATTGACAGTTGAGAGGCGGGACCAAAGAGCCGAAGCTCAACCCCCGCAAGCACAACTAGCTGCGTACAACTAGGCGAGTACACGCACATGCACACACACACACACAAACACACACACACACACACACACACACACACACACACACACACACACACACACACACACACACACACACACACACACACACACACAGAAACGCCACCTGCAACATGTGGGAGAATTCAAAAAAGTATTCCTCCAGAGGGACATGACGAGGGAAGAGAGGGCCATGGCGGCAGAAGCAAGGAAGAAGTGCAGGGAGAGAGGGGAAAACCAGGAATCCAAAGCTCCCAACACATCACCCCCAGAGGCGAGGGGGGAACCCACAACCAGCTACCCAGTAACACGAGCGGGGAGGGCAACCCCACCACCTTCCTCTGCATAGAAAATCCCCCTTTCTTTCTTGTCCTCCCGCCCCGTTCACCCCATACCCTTCCTGTCCTTCCCCCTTCACTTGACCCCCCACCCCTCATCCCAGTATCCTCTGCAACCCTGGCATCCACCTCACAAAACCTCACACCCATGGCATAGCTTCCTCCACCAGCAGAACATTCACCAAGGAGGAGATTTGAGAAGGGGCAGAAGAAAGTGAGCCTCAAGGCAATGTACACTAACATAGATGGTATTACAAATAAGGCAAATGAACTTGGAGAATGGGTACTAGAGGAAAACCCAGACATAATAGCTCTCACACAAACAAAGCTGACGAAAACAATAACAAATGCAGTGTTCCCACAGGACTATTATGTTATGAGGAAAGAGAGAGAAGGAAGAGGTGGTGGTGGTGTAGCTCTGCTGGTAAGAAAAGGCTGGGATTTTGAGGAGTTGGTTGTTCAGGGATGTGAAGGTTTCAGTGACTACATAATAGGAACAATAAAAACTGGAGGGCAAAAAGTTATAGTCGTAGTCATATATAATCCACCACCAAATGACAGAAGACCCAGACAGGAATATGATAGAAACAATATGACCACCATTAACATAATAGAGAGAGCAGCTTCTGTTGCTAGCAGGAATGGATCTGGACTACTAATCATGGGAGACTTCAACCATGGGAAGATAGATTGGGAGAACAGAGACCCACATGGAAGACCAGAAACATGGAGAGCTAAGCTGCTGGACGTGGCAACAAGAAACTTTCTAAGACAGCACATCAAGGATCCAACAAGAATGAGAGGAGAGGATGAACCAGCAATGCTTGATCTGATATTTACCCTAAATGAGTGGGATATATGGGAAGTCAAGATGGAAGCACCCTTGGGAATGAGTGATCACAGTGTATTGAACTTTGAGTACCTGGTAGAGCTCGGAATTATCCCCCCCCCCCCCCGAAAAAGGACTAGGAAACAAAAGGCTGGCATACCGAAAGGGAAATTATGAGGAGATGAGAAGCTTCCTAAGGGAAATACCTTGGGACACAGTCCTCAGAGCTAAGTCTGAACAAGATATGATGGACTATGTCACCCAAAAGTGTCAGTAGGCAGTAAGCAGATACATCTCTGCCCAAAAGGAAAAATCCGAGAAACAAAAGAAGAATCCATGGTATAATAGGGCATGTATGGAAGCAAAGGAACTGAACAAAAAGGCATGGAGGAACTTCAGGAATAACAGAACACCAGAAAGCAGAGAGAGATACCAGAGAACCAGGAATGAGTGTGCCAGGGTGAGAAGAGAAGCAGAGAAATGTTATGAAAATGATATAGCAAACAAAGCCAAGACCGAACCAAAGCTACTCCACAGTCACATCAGAAGGAAAACAACAGTGAAAGAACAGGTAGTGAAACTTAGAACAGGTGTGGACAGGTATACAGAGAATGACAAAGAGGTGTGTGATGAACTCAACAAGAGATTCCAAGAGGTCTTCACAACAGAACAAGGTGAGGCCACTGTGCTAGGAGAAAGGGACGTAAACCAGGCGGCCTTGGAAGAGTTTGAAATTACGAGAGAGGAGGTCAAGAGATACCTGCTGGATCTGGATGTTAGAAAGGCTGTTGGTCCAGACGAGATCTCGCCATGGGTACTGAAAGAGTCTGCAGAGGCACTTTGCTTGCCACGCTCCATAGTGTATAGTAGGTCACTGGAGACGGGAGACCTACCAGAAATATGGAAGACGGCGAATGTGGTCCCAATATACAAAAAGGGCGACAGGCAAGAGGCACTGAACTATAGTCTGAACACTGAAAAGTCAGTATCCTTGACTTGTATACCATGCAAGGTGATGGAGAAGATCGTGAGAAAAAACCTGGTAGCACATCTGGAGAGAAGGGACTTCGTGACAAATCGACAACATGGGTTCAGGGAGTGTAAATCTTGCCTGACTGGCTTAATAGAATTCTATGACCAGGTGACACAGATTAAGCAAGAAAGAGAGGGCTGGGCGGACTGCATTTTCTTGGATTGTCGGAAAGCCATTGACACAGTACCGCATAAAAGGCTGGTACATAAGCTGGAGAGACAGGCAGGTGTAGCTGGTAAGGTGCTCCAGTGGATAAGGGAGTACCTAAGCAATAGGAAGCAGAGAGTTACGGTGAGGGGTGAGACCTCTGATTGGCGTGAAGTCACCAGTGGAGTCCCACAGGGCTCTGTACTCAGTCCTATCTTGTTTCTGATATATGTAAATGATCTCCCGGAGGGTATAGATTCATTTCTCTCAATGTTTGCAGATGATGCCAAAATTATGAGAAGGAATAAGACAGAAGAGGACTGTTTGAGGCATCAAGAAGACCTAGACAAACTGAAGGAATGGTCGAACAAGTGGTTGTTAGAGTTCAACCCAAGCAAATGTAATGTAATGAAGATAGGTGTAGGGAGCAGGAGGTCAAATACAAGGTATCATCTGGGAGAGGAAATCCTTCAGGAGTCAGAGAAAGAGAAAGACTTGGGAGTTGATATCACGCCAGACCTGTCTCCTGTAGCACATATCAAGAGGATAACATCAGCGGCATATGCCTGGCTGGCCAACATACGAACAGCATTCAGAAATTTGTGTAAAGAATCATTCAGAACTTTGTATACCACATATGTCAGGCCAATTCTGGAGTATGCAGCCCCAGCATGGTGTCCATATCTAGTCAAGGATAAGACTAAACTGGAAAAGGTTCAAAGATTTGCCACCAGACTAGTACCCGAGCTGAGAGGTATGAGCTACGAGGAGAGACTGCGGGAATTGAACCTCACTTCGCTGGAAGACAAAAGAGTTAGGGGGGACATGATCACTACATTCAAGATTCTCAAGGGAATTGATAGGGTAGATAAAGACAGGCTATTTAACACAAGGGGCACACGCACAAGGGGACACAGGTGGAAACTGAGCGCCCAAATGAGCCACATAGATATTAGAAAGAACTTTTTTAGTGTCAGAGTGGTTGACTAATGGAATGCATTAGGAAGTGATGTGGTGGAGGCTGACTCCATACACAGTTTCAAGTGTAGATATGATAGAGCCCAATAGGCTCAGGAATCTGTACACCTGTTGATTGACGGTTGAGAGGCGGGACCAAAGAGCCAGAGCTCAACCCCCGCAAACACAACTAGGTGAGTACTAGGTGAGTACGCACGCACACACACACACACACACACACACACACACACACACACACACACACACACACACACACACACACACACACACACACACACACACACACAATGTGGCTCCAGCATGGAGTTCATATCTAGTCAAGCATAAGACTAAACTGGAAAAGGTTCAAAGGTTTGCAACCAGACTAGTACCCGAGCTGAGAGGTATGAGCTACGAGGAGAGACTATGGGAATTAAACCTCACGTCACTGGGAGACTGAAGAGTTAGAGGGGACACGATCACCACATACAAGATTCTCAGAGGAATTGATAGGGTAGATAAAGAGAGACTATTTAGCACAAGGGGCACACGCACTCGGGGACACAGGAGGAAATTGAGTGCCCAAATGAGCCATAGAGACGTTAGAATTTTTTTTTTTAGTGTAAGAGTAGTAGACAAATAGAATGCACTAGTAAGTGATGTGGTGGAAGCTGACTCCATACACAACTTCAAGTGTAGATATGATAGAGCTCAGTAGGCTCAGGAATCTGTACATCAGTTGATTGACCGTTGAGAGGCGGGACCAAAGAGCCAAAGCTCAAGAACACATAGAGTACAAATTAAACACATAAAATCGAATGTCCCACCTCATGAGCTTGGCGTCAAGGTAATCTCCAACTTTGGACCATCATATGTTTCCCTCAGCGCCTCATAACTTGCTGAATTAATGAGGCAAACTTTTACCCTCCTCCTTCTCTTCCCGAGGAGGAGGAGGAGGCCTAGACTGAGGACTAGCCAGCTCCCAGGCCCGGTAGAAACGTGATTGAGTTATATAATTAGATTTTGCTTGAATATTGTATCGAAGTGTGTGTCGTGAACGAGTTTTGAAAACCTTCTCTGGATCTGTTACTGACAGCTGTGTTGGGTTTACCTGGATTATTGTACGTTTACTGGGCTAATGTTGCCTGAATAACACATTTTTTTATAATTTATTGGTTTTGTGATTAATATCGTTATTATTATATGAGGTAAGTATTTGATACGTAATATGCTCTCCCAAATGAAGACGCCTGAGGTATGGATATTTACTGTGTGTACTGTTCTTCATTGTTTGTTGTTATTCATACTCTTTGAGGACATTTGACAAGCCGCCGGCTTCCTGTCCTCGTCGAGGCCCTCAAGTAAATGTACACATTTGTGTGTTTACCAATCACTGCTTACCTGATAGGTAAGCACATTGATAGGTATTTGCTGCTAGGTGAACAGGGGTATCAAGTTAAAGCACCTCTGCCCATTTGTTTCTGTCTCGGCCGGGAATCGAACCCGGCCCCTCACTACTACAACTTCCGAGCTCTCTCCGCTCGACCGCGGGCTCTTGTGTGTGCGTATTCACCTAGTTGTACTCATTTAGTTGTGCTTGCGGGGGTTGTTCGGCCCGCCTCTAACCTGTCTATCAATCAATTTTTTTCCACACACACAAACTCACCTTCCCCTCCCCCTCCCCCCCCCAAGAATCAGTTCGTAACAGCTGTCTAACTCCCAGGTACCTATTTACTGCAAGATAACAGTGACATCAGGGTGAAAGAAACTCTGCTCATTTGTTTCCGGCGGCGCCGGGAATCGAACCTCGGTCCACAGGACTACCTATCCAGCGTGCTGTCCACTCAGCCACCAGGCGCCATGTGTGTGTGTGTGTGTGTGTGTTCACCTAGTTATATTCACCTAGTTGTGCTAGCTGGGGTTGAGCTCTGCTCTTTCGGCCCCTCTCTCAACTGTCAATCAAACACACACACACACACACACACACACACACACACACACACACACACACACACACACACACACACATACACACACACACACACACACACGCTGACGACGCCAAAATTATGAGAAGGAATAAGACAGAAGAGGACTGTTTGAGGCATCAAGAAGACCTAGACAAACTGAAGGAATGGTCGAACAAGTGGTTGTTAGAGTTCAACCCAAGCAAATGTAATGTAATGAAGATAGGGGTAGGAAGCAGGAGACCAGATGCAAGGTATCACTTGGGAGATGAAATACTTCAAGAGTCAGAGAGAGAGAAAGACCTGGGGGTTGATATCACGCCAGACCTGTCTCCTGAAGCTCATATCAAGAGGATAACATCAGCAGCATATGCCAGGTTGGCTAACATAAGAACGGCCTTTAGAAACTTGTGTAAGAAATCTTTCAGAACATTATATACCACATATGTCAGACCAATCCTGGAGTATGCGGCTCCAGCATGGAGTCCATATCTAGTCAACCATAAGACTAAACTGGAAAAGGTTCAAAGGTTTGCCACCAGACTAGTACCCGAGCTGAGAGATATGAGCTACGAGGAGAGACTACGGGAATTGAACCTCACTTCGTTGGAAGACAAAAGAGTTAGGGGGGACATGATCACCACATTCAATATTCTCAAGGGAATCGACAGGGTTGATAAAGACAGGTTATTTAACACAAGGGGCACACGCACTAGGGGACACAGGTGGAAACTGAGTGCCCAGATGAGCAACAGAGATATTAGAAAGAACTTTTTTAGTGTCAGAGTGGTTGACAAATGGAATGCATTAGGAAGCAATGTGGTGGAGGCTGACTCCACACACAGTTTCAAGTGTAGATATGATAGAGCCCAATAGGCTCAGGAACCTGTACACCTGTTGATTGACAGTTGAGAGGCGGGACCAAAGAGCCAGAGCTCAACCCCCGCAAGCACAACTAGGTGAGTACAACTAGGTGAGTACACACACACACACACACAGACAGTCATATTTTTGGATTGTCAAAAAGACTTTGATACAGTGCCACACAAGTGGCTAGTGAAAAAGCTGGAGATGCAGGCTGGAGTGAAAGGGAAGGTACTCCATTAGATAAAGGAGTACCTAAGCAACAGGAGACAACGAGTCAGTGTTAGGGGTGAGGTCTCAGATTGGCGAGACGTTACGAGTGGAGTCCCGCAGGGGTCAGTCCTTGAACCTATACTGTTTCTGATATATGTAAATGATCTCCCAGGGGGTATAGAATCGTTTCTCTCAATGTTTGCCGATGATGCAAAAATTATGAGGAGGATTGAAACTGAGGACGATAGTAGGAGGCTACAAGATGACCTAGACAGACTGAGTGAATGGTCCAACAAATGGCTGTTGAAGTTCAACCCGAGTAAATGCAAAGTAATGAAACTAGGCCGTGAAAACAGGAGGCCAGACACAGGATACAGAATAGGAAATGAAGTACTTAATGAAACGGACAGAGAGAAGGGTCTAGGAGTTGATATCACACCAAACCTGTCTCCTGAAGCCCACATAAAAGGAATAACGTCTGCGGCATATGCGAGGCTGACTAACATCAGAACAGCCGTCAGGAACCTGTGTAAGGAATCATTCAGAATCTTGTACACCACATATGTAAGACCAATTCTGGAGTGTGCGGCCCCAGCATGGAGCCCGTACCTTGTCAAGCACAAGACGAAGCTGGAAAAAGTTCAAAGGTATGCCACTAGACTAGTACCAGAACTAAGAGGCATAAGTTACGAGGAAAGGCTGCGGGAAATGCACCTTATAACACTGGAAGACAGAAGAGTAAGGGGAGACATGATCACAACCTACAAAATCCTCAGAGGAATCGACCAGGTAAACAAGGATAAACTATTCAACACTGGTGGGACGCGAACAAGGGGACACAGGTGGAAACTGAGTACCCACATGAGCCACAGAGACGTTAAAAGGAACTTTTTCAGTGTCAGAGTAGTTAATGGATGGAATGCAATAGGCAGTGATGTGGTGGAAGCTGACTCCATACACAGTTTCAAATGAAGATATGATAGAGCCCAGTAGGGTCAGGAATCTGTACACAAGTTGGTTGACAATTGAGAGGCGGGACCAAAGAGCCAAAGCTCAACCCCCGCAAACACAAATAGGTGAGTACAAATAGGTGAGTACACAAACAATTTGGAGAATTTGGAACATGAGAGACCTCTAGGGGCCAGTGACCATTGTGTCCTAGTCTTTGACTACATGATGGAACTCAAACTTGTGACCAAGGGAAAAGAGGTCTGGGAAAGGGGAATACAGGAGGATAAAGGACTATTTGCTAGAAGTGCAGTGGAAGGAAGAAATTAGAGGAAAAACAGTCCAAGATATGATGGACCTAGTCACACGGAAATGCCAGGAGGCCGAAGAGAGATTTATACCAACAGTAAAGGAAAAAATAAGAGGGAATATAATAACCCATGGTTTAATAGACAGTGTCAGGAAGCAAAACAGAGAAGCAGGTGGGACTGGAGGAAGTACAGAAGACAATGGACAGAGGACAACAGGATCAGATGCAACAGAGCTAGGAACGATTACATTAACATAAGAAAAGCATCGGATAGAAGTTATGAAAACGATATTGCGATCAAAGCGAAAAAGCAACCTAAATTACTAAACAACCATATAAGAAGAAAAATGTCGGTGAACGATCAAGAAACAAGACCAAGGAAAACAGAGGGGGTACATTCAGAAAGTGACAAGGAAATCTGCGAGCCACTAAATGCCAGTTTTCATGGAGTGTTCACAACCGAGCCTGAGCAGCTCCCATTGTAAGAAGAGATTACCCTAGATGAACGACTATCAGATATAGAGGTGACAGCAGATAAGGTAATGCAACAGTTGACAACACTGGATGCAACTAAAGCTGTTGTATCAGACAACAAAGTATCACCGTGGATACTAAAAGAGGCTGCGCAAGCCCTCAGCGTGCCTCTGGCAGGGATCTTTATTGAATAACTTATGTCGGGAGAATTGTCCGATTACTGGAAGAAGGCAAATGATGTACCGATTTTCGAGAAAGATGATAGGGCAGATGCATTTACCTACAGACCCGTATCACTGATAAGCATCTCCTGTAAAATACTTGTAAGAATGTTTAGGCTAAGACTGGTTGCACACCTGGAGAACATTAGGTTTGTAAACAAACTTTAACATGGGTTCTGGAAAGGGAAATCTTACCTAACAAACCTTTTGGAATTCTATGATAAAATAACGAGGATAAGGCAAAGAAGGTTGGGTAGACTACATATTTCTGGACTGCCAAAAAGCCTTTGATACAGTACCGCACATGAGACTGATATTCAAACTTGAGAGGTAGACGGGAGTGAGCGGAAAGGCCCTAGCATGGGTAAGGAACTTCCTAACAGGAAGGAGTCAAAGGGTTACGGTAAGGAGCGAGAAGTCGGACTAGCGAACAGTAACGAGTGGAGGACCTAAAGGATCGGTGCTGGGACCAATTCCATTTTTAACATACGTTAACGACATGTTTACAGGAGTAGAATCCTACATGTCGATGTTCGCGGATGACACAAAGTTGATGAGAAGAGTTTTGACAGATGAGGATTGTAGGATCCTCCAAGAGGACTTGAACAGGTTGTAGAGATGGTCAGAGAAATAGCTACTGGAGTTCAACACGAGCAAATGTAAGGTTATGGAAATGGGACTAGGTGATATGAGACCAAAGGGACAGTACACAATGAAGGGGAACTGTCTACCTGTGACTACACGTGAAAGAGACCCGGGCGTGGACGTAACACCTAATCTAACTCCTGAGGCACACATAAATAGGATATCGACAGCAGCGTACTCTACACTGGCAAAAGTTAGAACATCATTTAGGAACCTAAGTAAGGAGGCATTTAGGGTGCTTTACACTGCCTACGTGAGCCCAGTCTTAGAGTATGCCCCCCCCCCCATCATGGAGTCCCCACATAAAGAAACACATTAGGAAACTGGAAAAGGATCAGAAGTTTGCAACGAGACTCGTCCCAGCGTTATGAGGGATGGGGTATGAAAAGGGCCTGAAGGAACTGAGCCTTACGACACTAGAAAAAAGAAGGGCGAGGCGGGATATGTTAGGAACGTATTAAACACTCAGGGGGATTGACAGAGTGGACATAGATGAAATGTTCACACGGAATAGTAACAGAACGAGAGGACATGGATGGAAGCTGGAAACTCAGATGAGTCTCAGAGATGTTAGGAAGTTTTCTATTAGCGCGAAAGTAGTGGAAAAACCGAATGCACTTAAGGAGCAGGTTATGGGAGAAAATTCTATTCATAATTTTAAAACTAGGTATGATAGGGAAATAGGACCGGAGTCATTGCTATTTACGTATTTAGTGCTAGGTAACAGGGGCATCAGGGTGAAGGAAACATTATCCATTTTTGTTTCCGCCGGCGCCGGGAATCGAACCCCGGACCACAGGACTACGTATCCAGCGTGCTGTCCACTCACCCTCCAGTGCCCTGTCCACTCAGCCACCAGCGCCCTCATACACACACCAGTGTGTGTGTGTGTGTGTGTGTGTGTGTGTGTGTGTGTGTGTGTGTGTGTGTGTGTGTGTGACGCGGAATGCAGCGTGGTATTGCGTACATTAACATACCCGCCACTGCTGTGTATGTGTATAGTATGCTAATGACACTCCGCCAGGCTAGGCCAGGCCAGGTGGGTGTTGTGTTAAAGCCCTCTCATGTCTCAGGGAATATTGGTGCTTGCAGATTGGATTATAATAATTACCACTGGTACGGTCTGCCGTGTACCAATGTACGTGGATGTGTGATTATACATGTACGTGGATGGGTCAGTGTATATGTACGCATGACGAGGTGCGGGGAAGTGCACGATGTAATGTGGTAACTCTGTACATACACTATGAGAAGGACGTAGTGAGGGGGAAACTCTATACTAAGGGGGACGAAGTATTTAAATGCAAACAATCTGAATCTGAAAGAATCTGAAAGTTGATATAGAGGCCTCACACAGCTTCCAGTGAGCGAGTAAGCTGACGTCTCGGACCATCCAGCACAGATTGTTGAGTGATTAAGAAGAGGTGTTGAGCCAACCTGTCCTCTCTCTCTTCCATGCTCGCAGCATCCACCAATCAGAGGTCATCGATCTGCGACTACAACATGTTGTGGACGAGTAAATATCGAGGGTACACAACGCTAGAGCAGCAGACAGACAGGAGATACCATCGGTGAATGTTGTTAGTATTAGTGCTGATGTTGTTGTTGTAGTCACAGAATAAAGGCAGGTGGCTACCTTGAAGCACGAGTCATTGTGGACAACTTAGAAAAGTGAACGTGAAAACGTTCTTTCAGATATCTCTGCTATACTCATCTATACTTCCAGTTTCCACTCATGTCCTCTCATTCTACAGTTCCTTGAATTGTACATTGCTTACGTGTCTACTTTGTCAGTACCTAATAGTATCTTGTACGTCGTTAATATGTCTGCCCTCTTCCTTCCACTGTCAGGAAGTTCCCCAATTTGTAGTGAGGAGTTGTAGACTATAGCACGAGGTCCACACAATGATGCAGCTGCCTGTTTTAGGATCCCCGTTGAGATCTTTTCAGGACCTGTGGCTATCATCACATCCAGATCCTATGTTGTTCTCATATTGCTTCTCTGCTGCTCTACGAACTCCTGTGTGTTCGTTACCCTCTCTTTTATGTTTGTTGTGGTTCAGTTCTGTGCTCCCTGCATTTCTCCAAGTTCTTATACTTTGAGCTTTTTGCCTCTAAGCATTGTCTATTAAACCAAAGGCAATTTTTTCAAACCACGTATTAGAAGTAATTTGGATACTAAGTTCCGCCTATCGGTATGCATTCAGGTTACCAATGATGGTAACGAGCGCAGTTGACAACTAAGGCGAGGAACGTTGTCCAATCATCAACCTGAAACATGGTCAATTCATCCAGCTGGATTCCATTTTTAATTTCCATGGCCAGTAAAATCTTAATATAATACCATGGCCTCCGGGGAAATTATAACATGAAGATCTAATAATACCTTTATTTAAGAGGTTCGTCAAGGCATTAATTCATAAAATGTTCCATTGGTCTAGGTAACACATGGCGTGGAACGAGCGTCTCCAGTGTAGCGTGGGAGGAACGTTCTCTACACTGTGAAGGAACGATATTTTCCACATAGTGATCTCAAGAGGTCTTCCACATAGTGTGATAGCGAGGTATCCCACATAGTGTGATAACGAGGTATCCCACATAGTGTGATAGCAAGGTATCCCACATAGTGTGATAACGAGGTATCCCACATAGTGTAATAACAAGGTATCCCACATAGTGTGATGGTTATCTTGAGATGATTTCGTTTTTTTTTTTAATGTCCCCGCGGCCCGGTCCTCGACCAGGCCTCCACCCCCAGGAAGCAGCCCGTGACAGCTGACTAACACCCAGGTACCTATTTTACTGCTAGGTAACAGGGGCATGTGGTGAAAGAAACTCTGCCCATTGTTTCTCGCCAGCGCCTGGGATCGATCCCAGGACCACAGGATCACAAGTCCAGCGTGCTGTCCGCTCGGCCGACTGGCTCCCTCCCGGCTGATAGTGAGGTATCCCACATAGTGTGGTAACGAGGTATCCCACATTGTGTGATAGCGAGGTATCCCACATTGTGCAGTAGCAAGGTATCCCACATAGTGTAATAGCGAGGTATCGCACATAGTGTGATAGCGAGGTATCACACATAGTGTGATAGCAAGGTATCCCAAATTACCTGGGAATGTAACCTACTAGACACATTAGACCAGAAACGAACTCGTCTGACCCCAGCATGATTCGTCTGACCCCAGTATGACTTGTATGACCCCAACATAACTCGTGTGAGCCCAGCATGACTCGCCAGACCCCATCATGACTCGCCAGACCACAGCATGACTCGTGTGACCTCAGCATAACTCGCCTGACTCGTCTGACTCCAGCATGACTAGTCTGACCCCAGCATGACTCGTGTGACCCCAGCATGACTCGTGTGACCCCAGCATGACTCGTCTGACCCCCTGCATGACTCATCTGACCCCAGCATGACTCGTCTGACCCCAGCATGACTCATCTGACTTCAGGATGACTCGTTTGACCCAAGAATGACTCGTCTGACCCCAGCTTGACTCGTTTGACCTCAGCATGACTCGCCTGACCCCAGCATGATTTGCCTGACCCTAGCATTACTCATCTGACACCAGCATGACTTGTCTAGCTGATCCCAGGATGACTCGTTTCACCCCAGAATGTTACGTCTGATCCCAGCATGACTTGTGGGAAATTTTTACCCACCATAACTAATTATCATCTAAGAAATGTATAATTTCTGTATCATATCTATATCATATCTAAATCGTATCAAAATCATATCTAAATCGTATCAAAATCATATCAAATCATAACAAAATCATATTAGAATCATTATAGATTCATTATACAGCTTGATCCTAGATGACAATGCCACTATGATCCCGTACGCCATAGGGCCCCTCTAGATGCCTACGTGACTTTGTGCATGATCTCTCAAGGATCCAGAAGCTTCGAGAAGGATTTCTTAATTAAAAAACTATTGGAACATTAATCGCTTCCAGTAGAGATTAAAAATCCGAATCCTTAATAAGAATCAGTGGTACTATCAAGTACTACTTATAATCTTAAATCCTATATCTAATTATATTATAATCACATCTTATCTCAATCATAAGTCTAGACTGTACAAATAATCAATCAATATTCATAGAAAGCTACCGTGCTCAGGGAGCATGGGGGGGGGGGGGGGGGGCGATGGCTGGGAGAGAACTGCCAACCACACCCTGCGACACTTTGCATTTGTTTACAACTGAGTGAACAGTGATGGATCCTTAGCGAACATTATTTAGCTGAGAACGTCTTATCTAATTATCTTTATCACCAGCGAATACTCTCTAGAATTGGGGGAGTACCTGGACAATATATCTACAAAGTAAAATCCCTAGAACATTTATATCTATAAGTGTAGAATGGAGCACACAGTGACTTGGCTCCACCTTCACCATCAACCCTCTTCTTTTGCAAGCAGTTAAAGAAAAATAACGTAGCAACGCTACTAATACAATCTACAGCAATACTGTGATATAAAATAAAGTGCCTAAACTCCATACAAGAGAGTTATAAGTCTGGCACACTGTCAGACAGGCACATCGGCATTCAAAGAAGTATATTGAGGTTATTTTGGTATATGATTGGCCAATTGTATGCTTGTGTGACTTTAATATTCTATAATTCTCTCTGTTGGTTATAAAGCGAGGCAACGCTTCATATCTCAGTAAGTTTATTTATAAAGTAGAGCAGCAGTAGAATCTTATCCAAGCACTAGACCTCATGAGTGTCCATTGTGTCAAAAAAAGATTCAGCCACAATAAGTAAATAAAACTTCATAGGTGTCCATGGTGTTGGAAGAGATTCAGTCAAGCTGACTTTACCTAATCATATAAATTAAATATAAATACATTCCATATATACTTGAATATATAAATTAAGTTAACAATTGCTTGCTTAGTTATTTTTTAAGTTATCATATAAGTTCATTTAATTGAATAATTTCTAGTACTTAGTTAACAGTACTTAGACTACATTTAAAGTCATTTATTATAATTTTACAATTTAAATTGTTGTTTATAGTATAAGAACATATTGGCTGTTAATAGTTATGGTGCTAGGCTAGACTATGTATGTTTAAATCCCTGATTTAAACAGAGCCAGTATTCAGTCATATAACTGAATTTATCAAATCTTATCTTTGTATAAAATACAAGCTGATGTGAGAATCCCTGTCTACAGGTGGACTGGAACTTCTATCAACTAATTCATTCACCCCACCTGTCCCTTACAGCCCACAATCTGTCATTAGGAAAAGAGGAGCTAGGATTTACAACCCTAGCTAGAGATTTTAGTTGAATTAATTTGCAGACAGTAATTTTTTAATTTAGTTCAGTACAATTCCCTGGTACTCTCCTCTAATATCAATCCCAGCAGGTTTTTCCCACATTTTTGGTCCTTCAAACCTAGATATTTATGGTTTTTTAAACCTAGATTGTCTAGAAACTAGATTATATTTCAATGGCAAATAAATAAGAAACTTCATGATTTTGCATTGGAATAATTTTTACATATGCTAGCCTAACCTAGCCTAACAGCCAATATTTATCATAGCTATATATCTAAGTAAACAAATAGTTTGCAGTGGCTTAAGCCACCATATCCATTAACTAGTAAGCATTCATAGCATACTAATATTGTTCTGTGTTAAGAAACCACAGTACTTAAGTATATCAGTGTCACAGACACTGCATCTTAATCATAAATACCATTAACTACCTCACTTGTGGTAACATTACATACATATTTAAGTGTATTATCTAGCGTTATCTCAAATCAACTGATTTTCAGAGCTGCTCATTACATAATATCTTTAAAAAAGTGTTATCATCACTGTAAGAGTATTTCATTACAATCTGACCATAATCAACTGTATCAAACCCTATTACAGGTAAAACCAATAAGCATTCTACTGTATTTTATCAAACAATTATTAGGGTAACAGATCTTGTAATAACTTTGCAAAAATAGTGCCCTTTACTATTTTTTTTAAATTATTACAGGATTTACCAACATGGCACATTCGTGCATTCGGGTCACAAACCAAATTATTGCAGTACTTTTGATAATTGAACACCTGCTACAACCAGATTCCAGGGAGGAAATGAAGGATGATCTTTGTAATCATTACCTAAGTAGACAGGAAAGTTCATTTATCAAAACACATTAACATTAAACATATTTATCAGAAAATATGTTTAATATCTCGGAATCTCCGAAACTCGGAAAAAGACAAAATGGCTGACAGTATTCCACCAGCAGCTGAAACAGGAAATAGGAGGACACTTAATGGTCTACAAAATCACCTAACCCAACTGATTGACAAATGTCAAAAGTTGGCTAGACAACCATCTCCTGAGTTAATAATTCTGAATACCAGAGTAAAAGCAGTTGTTGATAAGTATGAACAAATCAAACGCCATGCAGAGATTTATCTAACAGAAATGGCTACTGCAGATTTAACCCGAAGGGAACTTGAGGAAATCGTTGCTGAAATGACAATGTATGAAGATCAAATCCAAGATCAACTTGATCCTTTAATCAAACAAATATCTCAAGCAAGAACCCAATCCAATGTGAACTCAGCAGAGCAATGCAACTATCACACATATTGCAGCAGAGCTCCCAAAGGTACATTTACCATATTTTGAGGGCAAGGATGAAGACGATTGGGATACCTTCTGGAGAGCCTTTGATTCTATAATAAACTCCAAAGCTTCTCTCAAAAAGGTGACAAAGTTTCCATATTTGCAAGGCCAGCTACGGGGAGAGGCAAGGCAGGTCATTGCTAATTTGTCATTAACAGATGATGATTACGACCATGCCCTACAGTTGTTACAAGATAACTATCTTAATCCAAGAATATAGTCTTGATCACCTAATCTCATGCTTTCACTGGAGTGAAAGCAGCCTCAGAAAATCTGAAGGCAATCAAGCATCTCAAAGAGACTTACTTAATAGAAAAGGCAATGCCGAGAAAATAAAAAGCAAAATGCTTCATCACATCATGAATAATGTAGATACACATTATTACAGATACAATTCATCCTTTAAGGAAATCCATGGAAGAGTACAAGTGTTACATGCTTGTATGACCTACTTGCGTGTAATTGCTGTGGTGTTTGTGTGTTACTGAGGAAGTCTTGGTTGTGGGGTTGATATAAAGCCATCGCTTGGTTACTGACTTTAATAGTTAAACTGATACATGACTAGTAGCTACCAAGCTTGGCGGGCGTCCTGTACACTCTTGTTTACATTTTCTGGCATCTGCTCCACCGCACATAGAAAACGGATGGTACCATTTTCTGTGAACATGACATCCCTCCTTTTCTTTAAAAAGAATGAATACAGGATGTCTACCATGCTTGTAGCACAAAGCAAAGTTATTAACACAAAGTAAGTTATTAACATATCAAGAGATATTGCATACATTTAACATTAATTAAGCACACAAAGAATTTAAACAACTTAATCTTTACCACAAAGGATTTCAATGTTAAAAATACATATGCAATGTTAAACAAACGTGAAAGAAACTGTAATACAAAGTTACAAAATATTGAATGAGATATCTGCATTATTCAAACAATATTAAATTTAGTTTAGCATAATAGGTAAATACTTTTCATTACATAGGAACACAATTAATCATCAAATCGTGTAGGGCGTTTAACATGACGTTTAGGACGAGAGTCCCCAAATACAATAATATCCCTTGATGAATTGTTTATTGAGTTATAACTCATTTTTTCTTTTTTTTGGCACGACTTTGCACTTCATCATTTTCTACACTAGTTGGAATCACTTTGAAATAGGCCATATTACGTGTTATACTATGATCTCTATTACTAGCTGTTACCATAGTTCCTTTTACCCTAATCACTTTATATGGTTTTGTATCATACGGCATATCTAACTTTCCCTCTTTTTTCTTTTTAACGAGAACAGTATCTCCAACCTTTATGACTTGTTCCTTTGCACGTTGATCATGAGCAATTTTCATTTTGCCCTTGGCTAGTACATCCTTCTGAGCGAGACGTTTATCCATTACCTTGGCTGGCATGACGGGTAGTGCGATTCTCATAGGACGTCCAAATAAAAGTTCACCAGGTGACTTGCCCAGTGTTCCATGCGGTGTTGCACGGTAGTTCCTGAGAAAAGCATACATAGCTTGTTTCCAGGATCGTCCTTCGTCATGAGCACAGCGTACTGCTTTCATGAGAGGTTGCATGAATCTCTCAACTTCTCCATTTGCTTGAGGATGTAGTGGCATCACACGGCGGTGTTTGAATCCAATATGCTCAGCAAAGTTGACGAAGTCTTGTCCATTGAATGGCGGTCCATTGTCCGTCTTGACAACTCCAGGAATGCCAAAGTTTGAAAAGATCTTGTCGAGTTTCGGGATGACGGCCTTTGCAGACGTGGAAGTGATGATTTCTACTTCTGGATAACGTGAGTGATTATCAATGACTACCATCAAGTACTCTCCAGTTGGTAGCGGTCCGCAGAAGTCCATCGATACTTCAGTCCATGGTGCAGCAGGTAGTGGTGAAGGTTGTAGAGGTGTTGGTCTTGAAGTATCCACTGCAGCTTGGCAAGGGACACAGGCATCATGCATATCCTTTGCTTGACGATCAATGCCAGGAAACCACACCTTTTCTCGTAGCAGCTGTTTGGTCCTAACAAGACCTTGGTGTCCTTGATGTGCAAGCTTCAGAGCACGTTGCTGGAGAACAGCTGGAATAATGATACGAGTACCTCGCAGCACAGTGTCACGTTGTTGCGTAACACTTAATTCTGTCTGGATGCGTTCAAGTGCTTTGAATGCATCTTGGTCAACTCCTGAGGGTGGGATGCGTGGAAACTTTTTCTTAGTCAATGCATCCACTGTTGCTTGCAGAGTTGGGTCCTCTAGGGTTACAGTACGGATTTCATCAAGAGTGAGAGCCTTAGGGACTGCATCACAGGTTACAGAGTGTACATATTCCTCGGCAACTTGCTGATGCTTGGTGATGGTGAAACTGTTGGCAGGATGTCGACTGATGTAATCAGTGGGATTGCCTGCACCCGGCTTGTATTTCACCGTAAAGTTGTATGGTTGCAGACGAAGAGCCCATCTCTCAATGCGAGCTGGTGGTTTGGACTTTGGATTATTGAAGATGGTCTCCAACGGTTTGTGGTCAGTGACTATCGTGGTGAAGGGTGCACCAAACAGATACACATTGAAGTGTTCACAGCCCCATACAAGAGCAAGAGCTTCCTTCTCTGTCTGACTGTATCGTTGCTCAACATCTGTGAGAGAACAGCTGGCGTAGGCAATTACTACTCTGGAATCTGGTTGACCAGGTTTGTGTTGGGCTAAAACAGCACCTAAACCAACAGGACTAGCATCCACTGTTAACTCAGTGTCCATTGATGGATCAAAATACGCAGCAGTCGCATTCTCTACTAGTGCATCTTTCACAGCATCAAATGCATTTTGCTCGATATCGCTCCAGTACCATGATGCATTTTTCTTCAGGAGCTCACGTAGAGGCTTCGTAATGATAGCAAAATCTGGAATGAAGCGAGAACAGTAGTTTGCCATTCCCAGAAAACTATGTACTTCAGTGGACGTTGAAGGAGGTGCAGCATTCTTGATATCTGCAACTTTCTTAGGATCTGGAGACAGACCTTTGTCACTAAGTATGTGTCCAACGAATTCAGTTTTACGTTGATTGAACTCACACTTTGCTCGGCTTAACGTCAGATTCTTTTGTCGTAAGCGTTGCAATGTTGCACGAAGAGCTTTGTCGTGTTCAGCTTGGGTACGGCCATAAACAATGATGTCATCAGACATTTTGTCAACATTAGGTATATCTTGCAATACCTGGCTGATGATGTGCTGGAATACCTCGGCAGCACTGTTTATACCAAAACTCAGGCGCTTGTACCTATACAGACCTCGATGTGTCGTAACATTGTGATGAATCGACTCTCATCATCAAGTTCAAGCTGATGATAGCCCTTGTTTAAATCTAACTTGCTGAATACAGTTGCACCATTCAAGCGGTAGATCATATCATCTACAGTGGGTGTAGGATGGCGTTCACGCATTATTGCCTTGTTGGGAACACGCATGTCCACACAAATGCGTATCTCATCTGGATTCTTCGGCTTTGGTGGAGTGACAATTGGGCTTACCCATGGTGTTGGGCCCGTTATTGGTTCAATGATATCTAGTTCCATCAGCCTATCCAGTTCGGCATCGACTTTCTTGCGAGTATAGAATGGTTGTCGGCGATGTGGTTGGGCAACTGGAATTACATCTGGGTTGATATGCAGATGTACTTTGCTATCAGTATAACAACCTATGGATTTAAATCGATCAGAAAATTCAGCAACAATACCATCAACATTGTTTGCAGATTCCACTGCTACAGCATTAGAAAGCTGAAGTAGCCCCAATTTGGTTGAAGTCTTGTAACTGAGTAAAGACTCCTTTGCATTCCTAACAACATGGAATGTAGTAGTGAGCATTGCATTCTTTGACTTAATCTCTGCAGTGAAAGTTCCAATCACTGGCAAGGCTACCTTTGAAGCATAGGCAGTGGCTTTGCCATTATAGTTCTCAAGCTTTGGGAACTGTTTTTTAATTTTTTTTATAGTGGCACTCAGCAATGGTGTCAATGTTTGATCCAGTGTCAATAAGAACTTTGAGACAAATACCAGCAATGTATACTATAGTCTCTGGGTTGTTTGGAAGATCATTCCATTCTGTGATTGCCTGTACTCCATGAGTATAATCACATTCACTGTCATCTGACACGGGTTGTAATGAAATGTTGTCTTGTACATTATTAACATTCTGGATATGAGGTGCAATATTGCGTTTACCACCTCGACCCCTATGACCTGATCCTCGTACAGTGCTCTTATTTATAGACTGTGGTTTCTTGAGTGCGGAATGACACATAGCACCAAAATGACCTAGTTTTCCACACTCATAGCACTTCTTACCTTGAGCAGGACAAACATTATCTTGGTGTGGGTAGTCTCCTCCACAATTGTAACATTTATTGTTGACACCCTCTGATGTGGGTCGTTGTGACTGCTTGAGTCTTGTTCCTTGACCCCAGTTGTGATGTGGTTCTCGGCTCAATTTACTGTTAGGTTTGGCATGATATCTTCTTTGATTACGATGTCCTCCCTGAACCTTACATACCTCATCACTGTTAGTAACAGTGGCAGAACCGTTGTTGGCACTGCACTCCATGACACGAGCATCACGTGCAGCATCTTCCATTCGACGAGCAATATCCAGTATCTTGGTAAGAGAACTGTCATCATCAACAAGTTCTAGAGCTCTTCGACGAAGACGTGTAGATGTGCATGTTTCAATTATTTGCTGTTTGATTTCTTTGTCAACATCAGCAAACTCACAATGGGCTGCTAAACCCTGCAGACGTGTGTGGTATTGATCAACGGTTTCATTAGAGAGTTGTCTGGCTCTCCTGAAATGCATAATTTCCATTGCAGTATTTTGCCTTGGTTTGAAATGTTCAGTTAATTTGGCTTTGGCAATGTCATTATCTTTGGCACCACCAGTGTCTTTCAGTGTGTCAAAGATGTCACAAACTCTATCACCTGCATAATGAAGTAGAAAGGCACACTTTCTTTCAGCACTTTTGATGTCAGAAACTATCAACAAATTTTCAAACCTTTTAAGCCATTTGACCCACCTCTGTGACAGGTTTGTCTGATCACAGTCAGTATCAAATGCAGGAAACTGAGGTATATTTGCCATTTTTACTGAATAAATGTAACTTATCACTTAAATGTTCCTCAAAATATTAAGCACTTACTGCACTGTATATGTTAGTCAAGAATTCACTGTAATTACTTTAATTTTGCAAAGCACACAAGCATTTTAATGCAAAAGTTCACCACAGTGCACAATATAGCAGCAACTGACTTCTTACCTAGCCCTTGTGTACATGTGTTGTTCCTACGCACAGAAGTTGGCACAGCAGTTGGTACAGCAGTTGGTGCAGCAGTTGGTGCAGCAGTTGGTGCAGCAGTTGGTACAGCAGTCAGTTCACAGCGTGAAGAATTTTGTAGCACGAAGCGTCGTTTCGTAATCAAAACATCATATTTTGTACACATCAAAGCGTCGTTTCGTACACAACGTCGGCAGATTCCTCAGTACACAGCTTGAGTCAGCACATAGCTTGGGGTAGAACATAGCATTGGTTAGCACATAGCATTGGTTAGCACATAGCATTGGTTAGCACAAAGCATTGGTTAGCACAGCATTGGGTATGGTGCTCACAGCACGACTTCTCCTTCCTCTTCTGGGCGATACAGCATGCTCCTTCCTTGTTTGAAGTTGAACAAAATACCTGCGCTCCCAGTTCATCCTCGTCGCCAATGTGATGTTTGTGTGTTACTGAGGAAGTCTTGGTTGTGGGGTTGATATAAAGCCATCGCTTGGTTACTGACTTTAATAGTTAAACTGATACATGACTAGTAGCTACCAAGCTTGGCGGGCGTCCTGAACGCTCTTGTTTACCTTTTCTGGCGTCTGCTCCGCCGCACATAGAAAACGGATGGTACCATTTTCTGTGAAAATGACAATTGCTTACCTACAAGTTTTACATACTTGTAACAACACTTATCCCAAAGTCAAATCTTTGATGGACTTCGAGCTAACGTACAAAGATTACAAAGCCGAGGAAAACTTAGATCTCAAGAAAAAATCCCCAAAGGTGAATCCACGGACAAAAACAAAAATGTCCAAACTGGCAGTCAAAAATCAAGGCAACAAAACTCCTCTTCTGCAAAGTGGAAACAGAGTAATGTTGGCTCTTATGCTATATCCCCCACAGTTAACAGAACTGCAGGAAATCAAGCTCCCAAGACAGATAAGACAAAAGGAGCTGCTAGCGGCCCAAAATGTTTATTCTGTCAAGAAGCACATAATATTTATCAATGCACAGTTTATGAAGGCCGTGCCAGTCGAATCAATCGACTGAAATCTCTGAACAGGTGCATCCGTTGTCTACGGAAGCATGATACAAGTGAGTGTAACACTCAATTGCAGAACTGCCAATATTGTCATAAAAGTGTACATCACACAGCACTCTGTGGTGATATCAACACTCAATCCAGATCACTCAACAAGAGGTTCCAGGAGGTCTTCACAATAGAACAGGGTGAGGTCACTGTGCTAGGAGAAAGGGAGGTAAACCAGGCGGCCTTGGAGGAGTTCAAAATTACGAGAGAGGAGGTCAAGAGACACCTGCTGGATCTGGATGTTAGAAAGGCTGTTGGTCCAGATGGGATCTCACCATGGGTACTGAAAGAGTGTGCAGAGGCACTTTGCTTGCCACTCTCCATAGTGTATAGTAAGTCACTAGAGACGGGAGACCTACCAGAAATATGGAAGACGGCGAATGTGGTCCCAATATACAAAAAGGGCGACAGACAAGAGGCACTGAACTACAGGCCAGTGTCCTTGACTTGTATACCATGCAAGGTGATGGAGAAGATCGTGAGAAAAAACCTGGTAACACATCTGGAGAGAAGGGACTTCGTGACAAATCGCCAACATGGATTCAGGGAGGTTAAATCTTGCCTTACAGGCTTGATAGAATTCTACGATCAGGTGACACAGATTAAGCAAGAAAGAGAGGGCTGGGCGGACTGCATTTTCTTGGATTGTCGGAAAGCCTTTGACACAGTACCGCATAAGAGGCTGGTACATAAGCTGGAGAGAAAGGCAGGTGTAGCTGGTAAGGTGCTCCAGTGGATAAGGGAGTATCTAAGCAATAGGAAGCAGAGAGTTACGGTGAGGGGTGAGACCTCCGATTGGCGTGAAGTCACCAGTGGAGTCCCACAGGGCTCTGTACTCGGTCCTATCTTGTTTCTGATATATGTAAATGATCTCCCGGAGGGTATCGATTCATTTCTCTCAATGTTTGCGGACGATGCTAAAATTATGAGAAGGATTAAAACAGAAGAGGACTGTTTGAGGCTTCAAGAAGACCTAGACAAGCTGAAGGAATGGTCGAACAAATGGTTGTTAGAGTTTAAATGAAGATAGGTGTAGGGAGTAGGAGGCCAGATACAAGGTATCATCTGGGAAAGGAAATTCTTCAGGAGTCAGAGAAGGAAAAGACTTGGGGGTTGATATCACGCCAGACTTGTCTCCTGCAGCACATATCAAGCGGATAACATCAGCGGCATATGCCAGGCTGGCCAACATACGAACGGCATTCAGAAACTTGTGTAAAGAATCATTCAGAACTTCGTATACCACATATGTCAGGCCAATCCTGGAGTATGCAGCCCCAGCATGGAGTCCATATCTAGTCAAGGATAAGACTAAACTGGAAAAGGTTCAAAGGTTTCCCACCAGACTAGTACCCGAGCTGAGAGGTATGAGCTACGAGGAGAGACTACGGGAATTAAACCTCACTTCGCTGGAAGACAGAAGAGTTAGGGGGGACATGATCACCACTTTCAAGATTCTGAAGGGGATTGATAGGGTAGATAAAGACAGTCTATTTAACACAAGGGGAACACGCACAAGGGGACACAGGTGGAAACTGAGTGCCCAAATGAGTAACAGAGATATTAGAAAGAACTCTTTTAGTGTCAGAGTGCTTGAGAAATGGAATGCATTAGGGGGTGATGTGGTGGAGGCTGACTCCATACACAGTTTCAAGTGTAGATATGACAGAGCCCGATAGGCTCAGGAATCTGTACACCTGTTGATTGACGGTTGAGAGGCGGGACCAAAGAGCCAGAGCTCAACCCCCGCAAACACAACTAGGTGAGTACAACTAGGTGAGTACAGACATCCAATAATCAAACTGTATCTCAGGCCAAGCCAAAAGATGATACCACAGTATCATCATAGTATACCACAGATTCTGTACAGTAATGAGTAATGTCAAAGCCTTAGATACAGAAATTGTTACAACAGCAATATTACCTACAGCACAGCTAGAACTATGCAATCAATGAATTCGTATTCAAACAAGAGGCTTTTTTGATCAAGGGTCACAGAAAACTTATATCAGTAAAAAGATGGCAGAAGATTTACAACTTAAATCTTCAAAGCAAGTATCTACATCTATATCAGGTTTTTTTTACCAATTCAGGTCGTAGAACCTTTCCAGTAGTAAAACTCAATGTCTGTCTAGGTACATCCCAAAGGACAGTCGAAGCCATAGTAGTTGATAAAATTCCTACTGAAATGGAAGTGACTGGTCTGGCAGCCACAATTAAATTCCTAAAAGAAAAGGAATCCAATTAGCAGATCCTCTGCTTGATTCTGACTACATAGGGTATATTGGAATCCTGATCGGAGCTGACTACTATCATCGATTCATTCTGGGATCAGAAGAATGTAGAGGTATGAATATACTCAAATCAGCAGGAGGCATATTGATGACAGGACCTATACTAGATCTTGAACCTTCAACTCGTGAAAAATCACATCATATAGAAACTATAATCGTGGCTTGACTAGGCAAAGATCAGTCACCACTTAAAATCCCCCACATGATTGATGATGGATTGGAATCTGTACATCAATTGTGGGAACTTGATGCCATAGGAATAATTCCTGAACAACCAAGTCCTGATGATGTCTGTGCATACAATCAGTACTTAGAAACTGTACAGTACCATGATGGACAGTACTGGGTAAGGCTACCTTGGAAAATCAACCATAAAACCTTACCTACCAATTATCACATGGCTTACAGTCAATTTAAATCTCAAATAGCAAAGCTAAGAAAAAGGCCTGAGCATTTAAAACTCTATCATGAGATTATAGCTCAACAATTAAAGAATAGATTCATCGAAGTCGTGAAACACGACAATAAGCAAACAGGCCATTTTTTACCTCACATGGCTGTAATGAGAGAATCCAAAATGACTCCTTTACAGATAGTTTTTAATTGTAGCTCTAAATCTGGACCCCAAGGAACCAGTCTAAATGATTGTTTGCAAACAGGTCCAAGTCTAACTCAGAAATTGTATGACATACTGCTGAAGTTTAGACTTAACAAATATGCGTATTCAGCAGATATTAGTAAGGCCTTTCTAAGAGTTGGTTTGCAGGAAGAAGATAGTGACTTCACTAAGTTTCTATGGGTAGAGAACCCAAAAGATATCAATAGTCCTATAGTGATTTTCAGATTCTCATCAGTTATTTTTGGCGCGACAAGCAGTCCATTTCTATTGCAAGCAACTCTAGATACTCATCTGAAGAAATCATCAAGTCCCTGTAAGACTGAAATCAGTCAGAATTTATATGTAGATAATTTTCAAGGGACAGTTAACAGTACTACCGAACTGTTACAATTATATCAAGAGGCCAACAAGGAGCTACAAGGTGCCAACATGCCACTACAATCTTGGGCCACTAATAATACAACATTGAATAATCAAATAGCAAGAGATTACCCTGAATATCACGTACCAGAATCACAAAAGGTGTTAGGTATGGAGTGGAATTTAATCTCGGACACGATATCGATCAGAGCTGTACCGGTAAATTATTGCATTGCTACAAAAAGGAATTTGCTTTCACAAGTTAGTAAAGTATTCGACCCACTTGGTCTTCTAAATCTTTTAACTATCAAGTGGCGTTTATTGGTGCAAGAAGCTTGGAATACTAAAGTTGGTTGGGATGATCCACTACCAATCCACTTACAAAAAGCTTGGATGGAAGTGGCTCAAGAACAAACATTAGTTGAACAGATAATCTTTCTGAGATACATAGTCGAGGAAAATGATGAAGTATCACTACATGTATTCGCAGACTCATCAGCCAAAGCTTTTGGACCTTGTGCTTACTTAGTGACTTCTAATCAATCATATCTTATCACCTCTAAGGCCAGAGTTGCTCCATTAAAAAAGAGGACTTTGCCTCAGATGGAACTAACAGCACTGCAAACTAGCACACGCTTAGCAGTGTATATCAAACAAGTCTTGTCTACCATGAACATCAAAGATGTCATTATATGGTCTGACAATGAAGCTGTCTTACAATGGGTACGAAATGACAACTGTCCAACTCCATATGTAAAAAATCGCGTCTCGGAAATTAAAGAAATTTCCGCAGGTTTTCGATTGTTGCATGTACCAACAAAAGATAATCCAGCTGATCTCTTATCAAGATGTATGACATTTAAACAGTTTGCAAAGGCAGATATTTGGTTTCATGGGCCTCGATGGTTAGTGAATGGTAGTTGGCCTGAACAAAAGCCACACGTCAATACGACACAAACCATAACTACCACCAGGCAGCAAGCTCAAATATCTGTCTTGGATTGTACTCGTTACTCCTCGCTCATCAAATTAATCAATGTAACACAGAACGTATTTCATTATCCCAGGAAAAAAGGTATAAAATACACTTTTCCAGATGCACTTATCTATTGGGTAAGACAAGCCCAGAGAGAGAAACTTATGGGAATAACTATGAAAATCTTCCGCATAAGTTAAAACACAATCTCGGTCTGTGGATAGACCAAGAAAATCACAACATTCTGCGTTGTGGAGGGAGACTTAAACACACAGATATCAATCTAGATACTGTGCATCCATGGCTTTTACCAAAAAATCATTGGATCACAAGGTTGATTGTGTTACATACACATCAACAAATCATCAAACATGGATGAGTGTTAGACACACTCACACAAATCAGACAGCAGTACTGGATTCCTCAGGGAAGACAGTCAGTCAAATCAATCTTGAAGAATTGCATGATATGCCGAAGGTACGATGCAAGAACTTGCTCTTATCCAGGGCCACCACCCCTACCAAAGGAACGAGTGGTCCATCTACACCCTTTCGAGTCGACTGGAGTAGATTATACAGGAGCAATATATCTAACAGGGACTGCAGATAAGCAACCTATCAATGCATACATCTGTCTGTTCACCTGTGCTACCACCAGAGCACAGGTAACATCTAGAGGTAACACCCGATATGACTGCTCAATCATTTATTCAAGCTTTCCGCAGATTCGCAGCACACCGATCATGCCCTAAGCTGATGATTCCAGACAACGGAGCAAACTTGGTAGCTGGAGAAGCATATCTACGGGAAATCTGTTCCCAACCTGCAGTTACTTCCACACTGGAACAGCGTCATTGCAGATGGAAATTTATCCCTCCGAGAGCCCCATGGCACGGAGGATTTTATGAACGGTTAATAGGAACTGTCAAAAGATCCTTGAGAAAATCTCTACACCGTCAGAAAATCAATCTTCAAGAACTCCAGACAGTAATCACGGAAATAGAATCAAGGGTGAATAACCGGCTGTTGACTTGTCTGATGATCCCACTCAACATGAGCCATTAAGTCCTGCCCACTTAATGTATGGAAGACTTCTGACTCCGGTACCATCTCTAGTGGATGATGAGATCAGAGATCCCTCATATGTGGGTCAGAGCGAGTTGGTTCAGGGGTATAAGCATCTGTCCAGCATAATCCAAAAATGGAATGATGTTTGGACAAAAGAATATCTTACATCTCTACGAGAACATCACTATGGGGCCAATGTCCCACATAATATATCTAATCTCCAACCTGGCGATATTGTCTTGGTAGACAGTGATGGCCCTAGGGCTGACTGGCCATTAGGTAAAGTTGTCTCAGTCCATCCAGATAGCCAGGGGATTTTGAGAATAGTCAAAATTCTGTCTAAAGGAAGAACTTCCCTAAAGACATTGGACAAACTCATCCACATGGAATCAGTGAGCCAGCTGCAGTTAGATCCTGAGAGACCTCAAGACACTCTAACTCCATATGACCCCCAGACTCCTAACAGATACAATCGTCCACAACGGACAGCAGCACAAAAGTGCAAGCAAAATTTGCAATTGTATTATCAATCCAATGGAGAGTAGATGAATACATATGGTTACTATTATCCTTAGTATTGGACTCTGTGCCAGTTCTCTCCCTCTGGAAGATGTGGGAAATTTTTACCCACCAAATCTAATTATCATCTAAGAAATGTATAATTTCTGTATCATATCTATATCATATCTAAATCGTATCAAAATCATATCAAATCATAACAAAATCATATTAGAATCATTATAGATTCATTATACAGCTTGATCCTAGATGACAATGCCACTATGATCCCGTACACCATAGGGCCCCTCTAGATGCCTACGTGACTTTGTGCATGATCTCTCAAGGATCCAGAAGCTTCTAGAAGGATTTCCTAATTAAAAAACTATTGGAACATTAATCGCTTCCGGTAGAGATTAAAAATGCGAATCCTTAATAAGAATCAGTGGTACTATCAAGTACTACTTATAATCTTTAAATCCTATATCTAATTATATTATAATCACATCTTATCTCAATCATAAGTCTAGACTGTAAAAATAATCAGTCAATATTCATAGAAAACTACCGTGCTCAGGGAGCATGGGGGGGGGGGGGGGGGATGACTGGGAGAGAAGTGCCCACCACACCCTGCGGCACTTCGCGTTTGTTTACAACTGAGTGAACATTATTTAGCTCAGAACGTCTTATCTAATTATCTTTATCACCAGTGAATACTCTCTAGAACTGGGGAAGTACCTGGACAATATATCTACAAAGTAAAATCCCTAGAACATTTATATCTATAAGTGTAGAGTGGAGCACACAGTGACTTGGCTCCACCTTCACCATCAACCCTCATCTTTTGCAACGCAGTTTAACCCTTAAACTGCGCAACGCGCCTGCAGGCTCACGTCTGGTTTGCGCAACGCGCCTCCGGGTATTTGTATTTTTCACGTTCCATTCTAAACTCCCGCGGCTACATGGGGTTCACATCAGCTTCCTCAGGGCTCTTGTAAACAGACGCCATCTTTAAAAAAAATCGTGGTCCACATTCCTGGGTGTGGGAGCCTCAGTAGTGTGTGAGCAACCAAGGCTGGCGCTCGCAGCATGAGCGCACAGCACTGCTGTTCAGCATGTGACCACAGCATCGCCTAATAATGTCAAAATATATATATAACTTGTATTATTTAGCTATAATAGTGTTATATTAGAGCCTGAGTGTGATAATGACTGGGTACAATGTTCAAATATCAGTGATTCAATGCTGTTCACGATGTTCACAGCGCTAGCCACAGCACCACAGCATTATTTCGTTCATCTAGAAATCTTCAAATGATTTCTTAGGTTCCTTATCAAAATAAACGTGTGGTCAATTATTCATTTACAGGAATTAGTGACCAGGATTGTGATAATAGCAGGAATGTGGTTATAATTAGCGTTGTGCGTAGTATTGTGGAAGGAGGAATTTTGATGAGGGAGGGAGGGCGGGAGAGAATTGAGGTAGCCTCATTGTGTGTGTGGCTGCCACTCTTGTTTTGCTCACCATACTAGCTTAGTGGTTCGCTATGGGCAACACATATGTACATGGGTATATATAGTGTGTGTATATAGTGTAAGAACAGCAACAGGAGAATGTTGAGAGGAGCTATTTTGGTGAGGGAGGTGACGTAATCGTAGCGTCGTCTGCTGTGTGATTTTTCATGCAGTGTATGGTGGCCACTGTACTGTTTGGACACAATACCGGCTTACTTGCATAGTTCTGGTAAATAAAACATGTAGATAGGTATATAGAACATGTGTAATAAGAACTATAACAATATGGTGGGAGAAGCAATGTTGGCGAGTAAGATGTTGGAGAGAGGGAGACAGGCTGGGTGTGGCTGCTCTCACTCGAGGTGTTCTGAATGTGTTCATGGCCAAATGCTCCTATTGGCCCATACGAGGCAGCTGCTATTGGCCCATACGAGGCAGCTGCTGTTGGCCCATACGAGGCAGCTGCTGTTGGCCCATACGAGGCAGCAGCTGTTGGCCCATATGAGGCAGCTGCTATTGGCCCATATGAGGCAGCTGCTATTGGCCCATACGAGGCAGCTGCTATTGGCCCATACGAGGCAGCTGCTATTGGCCCATACGAGGCAGCTGCTATTGGCCCATACGAGGCAGCAGCTGTTGGCCCATACGAGGCAGCTACTATTGGCCCATACGAGGCAGCTGCTATTGGCCCATACGAGGCAGCTGCTATTGGCCCATATGAGGCAGCTGCTATTGGCCCATACGAGGCAGCTGCTATTGGCCCATATGCGGCAGCTGCTATTGGCCCATATGCGGCAGCTGCTATTGGCCCATACGGGGCAGCTGCTATTGGCCCATACGGGGCAGCTGCTATTGGCCCATACGGGGCAGCTGCTATTGGCCCATACGGGGCAGCTGCTATTGGCCCATACGGGGCAGCTGCTATTGGCCCATACGAGGCAGCTGCTATTGGCCCATACGGGGCAGCTGATATTGGCCCATACGAGGCAGCTGCTATTGGCCCACACGAAGCAGCTGCTACGTGGTGTTCTGAATGTGTTGATGGTGAATGTATATAGTGTGTGACAGTGTATAGTGTGTAAATAGATTGTATATATACACAAATTAGCATGATACATAGTAAATATGTGCTGCATATGTGTACACAACTTTTATGCACGTAACACAGTGTCTACGGACAGTACGGATGTTGTACTGCGATATTATAGTGTACGTGTTTATTATACATTGGAATGGCACATAAAAACAATGAAAATGTATTTGGAAAGGTGCGCAAAAAATGAACGAAAATATATTTGCGGCAACTCGCGCGCCCCACCGCCACTGAGAGCTTACGGCATGGGCGCACGGGGAATGATGACGTCACGCCACAACTTCCGGACCCCATAGCAGCCAAAGTAAGTACAATTTCGACTTTTTTTTTACATACCCATACTGAGGGAAGGGTTTTTGACACTTTAAAAAGAAAAAATAATTTTTTCCAGAGAATTTATTTCCTGCGCACTGGGGGGTGTCACATTTGGAGGCAACGCAGTTAAGGGGTTAAAAAAAATCATATAGCAACGCTACTAATACAATCTACAGCAATGCTGTGATATAAAATAACATGCCTAAACTCGCAACAAGAGAGTTATAAGTCTGGCACACTGTCAGACAGGCACACCGGCATTCAGAAAAGTATATTGAGGTTATTTTGGTTTATGATTGGCCAATTGTATGCTTGTGTGACTTTAATATTCTATAAGTCTGTCTGTCGGTTATAAAGTGAGGCAACGCCTCATATCTCAGTAAGTTTATTTATAAAGTAGAGCAGCAGTAGAATCTTATCCAAGCACTAGACCTCATGAGTGTCCATTGTGTCAAAAAAAGATTCAGCCGCAATAAGTAAATAAAACTTCATAGGTGTCCATGGTGTTGGAAGAGATTCAGTCAAGATGACATTACTTAATCATATAAATTGAATATAAATACATTGCATATATACTTGAATATATAAATTAAGTTAACAATTGCTTACTTAGTTATTTTTTAAGTTATCATATAAGTTCATTTAATTGAATAATTTCTAGTACTTAGTTAACAGTACTTAGACTACATTTAAAGTCATTTATTATACTTTTACAATTTAAATTGTTGTTTATAGTATAAGAACATATTGGCTGTTAATAGTTATGGTGCTAGGCTAGACTATGTATGTTTAAATCCCTGATATAAACAGAGCCAGTGCTCAGTCATATAACTGAATTTATCAAATCTTATCCTTGTATAAAATGCAAGCTGATGTGAGAATCCCTGTCTACAGGTGGACTGGAACTTCTATAAACTAATTCATTCACCCCACCTGTCCCTTACAGCCCACAATCTGTCATTAGGAAAAGAGAAGCTAGGATTTACAACCCTAACTAGAGATTTTAGTTGAAATAATTTGCAGACAGTAATTTTTTAATTTAGTTCAGTACAGTTCCCTGGTAGCCTCTTATATCAATCCCAGCAGGTTTTTCCCACATGACTTGTCTGACCCGAGCATAACTCGTCTGACCCCAGCATGACTCGTCTGACCCCAGCATAACTCGTCTGACCCCAGCATAACTCGTCTGACCCCAGCATAACTCGTCTGACCTTAGCATAACTCGTCTGACCCCAGCGTAACTCGTCTGACCCCGGCATGACTCGACTGACCCCAGCATAACTCGTCTGACCCCAGCATAACTCGCCTGACCCCATCATGACTCGTCTGACCCCAGCATGACTTGTCTGACCCCCAGCATGACTCGTCTGACCCCAGCATGACTCGTCTGACCCAAGCATGACTCGTCTGACCCCAGCATGACTCGTCTAACCCAAGCATGACTCGCCTGACCCAAGTGTAACTCGTCTGACCCCAGTATGACTAGTCTGACCCCAGCATGACTCGTCTGATCCCAGCATGACTCGTCTGACCCCAGCGTACCTCGTCTGACCCCCAGCATGACTCGGCTGACCCCAGCATGACTCGTCTGACCCCAGCATGACTCGTCTTTCCCCAGCGTAAATCGTCTGACCCCAGCATGACTCGTCTGACCCCAGCGTAACTCGTCTGACCCCAGTATGACTCGTCTGACCCCAGCATGACTCGTCTGACCCCAGCATGACTCGTCTGACCCCAGCATGATTTGTCTGAGCCAAGCATGACTCGTCTGACCCCAGCATGACTCGTCTAACCCTACCATGACTCGTCTGACCCCAGCATGACTCGCCTGACCCCAGCGTAACTCGTCTGACCCCAGTATGACTCGTCTGACCCCAGCATGACTCGTCTGACCCCAGCATGACTCGTCTGACCCCAGCATAACTCGTCTGACCCCAGCATGACTCGTCTGACCCCAGCATGATTTGTCTGAGCCAAGCATGACTCGTCTGACCCCAGCATGACTCGTCTAACCCTACCATGACTCGTCTGACCCCAGCATGACTCGCCTGACCCCATCATAACTCGTCTGACCCCAGCATGATTAGTCTGACCCCAGCATAACTCGTCTGACCCCAGCATGACTCGTCTGACCCCAGCATGACTCGCCTGACCCCAGCATAGCTCGTCTGACCCCAGCATGACTAACCTGACCCCAGCTCGACTCACATGATCAGCTTCATTGAAATTTGTCCATAATCATTAGGTATTCAGTCTCGCATCAAAGACATCGGTGATTCCACATTGAAACAATGATAATTAATCTGTCCAGTTTCATGGTACCATTGTCATGTTGCACATGACAGTACACCTGTCACAGAAGCACACACACACACACACACTCGCCCAGGTATACGGCACCTGGGCACCTTCGTCAACATAAGTGCTCATTAATATAACAAGCTGATGATCTAATACCTTTACTTCAGTATAATAACGCACGCTTCGCTTCTCCCTAGTGCCCATAAACATTGTATGTGAGTCGATCACGGCCACTGTGACGCCCACCAACATGACAGCTACATACCGTCCTCCTGTTTTACTTCTGTACTGACACGAAGAGAAATACCAATAATTCCGCGGCCATATTTTCCCCTCCGAATTTGGGCTGGTGGGTGGCACCTCTAGGGAGCCCGGAGGCTAAGATTTTTATTCCTCTGGAATCAGTCAGCTGCCGCCGTCACATCTATAACTTGGGTCCAAACTTGAGCTACAGCTTCCACCCCTCAACCACCCCCTCCCCCTCCCTCCCCTCCCTCCTCCCATCCCTCTCCCCGTTCTCGTCGGCGTTGCTCACACCTGTATACCTGACCCAAGTTGCTAATTAGTTTGTGTTAGACGCACACCTGGTGCTTCGTTGTCTTGCCATAACCTGGATACAGATCTGGGGTTTGAGTTTTCAGTCGCATATAGTCCTGGGGACCATTCAGGATTGTTCGCATATATATATATATATATATATATATATATATATATATATATATATATATATATATATATATATATATATATATATATATATATATATATGTCGTACCTAGTAGCCAGAACGAACTTCTCAGCCTACTATGCAAGGCGCGATTTGCCTAATAAGCCAAGTTTTCCTGAATTAATATATTTTCTCAATTTTTTTCTTATGAAATGATAAAGCTACCCATTTCATTATGTATGAGGTCAATTTTATTTTATTGGAGTTAAAATTAACGTAGATATATGACCGAACCTAACCAACCCTACCTAACCTAACCTAACCTATCTTTATAGGTTAGGTTAAACAAATTTAATTGGGTTAAATTAATTTAATTTAATTTAGGTTAATTAAATTTTCATTGTTTATATACTTGTGTTTTGTGTGTCTTCCCATTACCTTACCACAGACGAAAGGACAAACTTTTCTCTTTTTTTTTTGTGATGTGACGAGGCCCTGCCCCTAGCTTTTGAAACAGCCGAACACCAACGCTTTACCGTCACAATATATATATATATATATATATATATATATATATATATATATATATATATATATATATATATATATATATATATACATATATATATATATATATATATATATATATATATATATATATATATATATATATAATGTCGTACCTAGTAGCCAGAACTCACTTCTCTGCCTACTATGCAAAGGCCGATTTGCCTAATAAGCCAAGTTTTCATGAATTAATTGTTTTTCGACTACCTAACCTACCTAACCTAACCTAACCTAACTTTTTCGGCTACCTAACCTAACCTAACCTATAAAGATAGGTTAGATTAGGTTAGGTAGGGTTGGTTAGGTTCGGTCATATATCTACGTTAATTTTAACTCCAATAAAATAAAATTGACCTCATACATAATGAAATGGGTAGCTTTATCATTTCATAAGAAAAAGTTTAGAGAAAATATATTAAATCAGGAAAACTTGGCTTATTAGGCAAATCGGGCCTTGCATAGTAGGCTGAGAAGTGCGTTCTGGCTACTAGGTACGACATATATATATATATATATATATATATATATATATATATATATATATATATATATATATATATATATATATATATATGTCGTACTTAGTAGCCAGAATGCACTTCTCAGCATACAATGCAAGGCCCGATTTGCCTAATAAGCCAAGTTTTCATGAATTAAGTTTTTTCGACTACCTAACCTAACCTATAAAGATAGGTTAGGTTAGGTAGTCGAAAAAAAACTTAATTCATGAAAACTTGGCTTATTAGGCAAATCGGGCCTTGCATTGTATGCTGAGAAGTGCGTTCTGGCTACTAAGTACGACATTATATATATATATATATATATATATATATATATATATATATATATATATATATATATATATATATATATATATATATGCGAACAAGCCTGAATGGTCCCCAGGACTATATGCGAATGAAAACTCACACCCCAGAAGTGACTCGAACCCATACTCCCAGAAGCAACGCAACTGGTAACTACAGGGCGCCTTAATCCGCTTGACCATCACGGCCGTCACACCACTTCTGGGGTGTGAGTTTTCATTCGCATATAGTCCTGGGGACCATTCAGGCTTGTTCGCATTTGTGTTCCTCACGTGTGCCCCAAAGAATGAGGTGATTTGGTGAAATGCTATGCCCAAGATTACCATCCGAGTTGCCGTCGGGGAAGTGGCTCAAATAGCCTCGGCTATCACTTCCTTTTGACGGCCGTGATGGTCAAGCGGATTAAGGCGCCTTGTAGTTACCAGTTGCGTTGCTTCTGGGAGTATGGGTTCGAGTCACTTCTGGGGTGCGAGTTTTCATATATATATATATATATATATATATATATATATATATATATATATATATATATATATATATATATATATATATTTATATATGTCGTACTTAGTAGCCAGAACGCACTTCTCAGCATACAATGCAAGGCCCGATTTGCCTAATAAGCCAAGTTTTCATGAATTAAGTTTTTTCGACTACCTAACCTAACCTATAAAGATAGGTTAGGTTAGGTTAGGTTAGGTAGTCGAAAAAAACTTAATTCATGAAAACTTGGCTTATTAGGCAAATCGGGCCTTGCATTGTATGCTGAGAAGTGCGTTCTGGCTACTAAGTACGACATTATATATATATATATATATATATATATATATATATATATATATATATATATATATATATATATATATATATATATATATATATATATATATATATTTATATATGTCGTACCTAGTAGCCAGAACGCACTTCTCAGCATACAATGCAAGGCCCGATTTGCCTAATAAGCCAAGTTTTCATGAATTAAGTTTTTTTCGACTACCTAACCTAACCTATCTTTATAGGTTAGGTTAGGTAGTCGAAAAAACTTAATTCATGAAAACTTGGCTTATTAGGCAAATTGGGCCTTGCATTGTATGCTGAGAAGTGCATTCTGGCTACTAAGTACGACATATATATATATATATATATATATATATATATATATATATATATATATATATATATATATATATATATATATATATATATATATTGTGACGGTAAAGTGTTGGTGTTCGGCTGTTTCAAAAGCTAGGGGCAGGGCCTCGTCACATCACAAAAAAAAAAGAGAAAAGTTTGTCCTTTCGTCTGTGGTAAGGTAATGGGAAGACACACAAAACACAAGTATATAAACAATGAAATTTTAATTACTTTAGAAAACAAGACATGAATAAAGGAAATCTCATAAAATGCAGGACAAGTCAACAAACAAAATAACATGAATAATCACTGGCAAATGAAAAGTTACGCTAAGAAAAGTAAGTTACAGTGATATCAAAATAAAATATGTAATGGGTGCTGGAATACTGGCTTCAAGCTGCCACCTCCCTTATTACACGAAAACCAAGGCTTAGTCTACCAGCGAGAGATGTCAACTTCATGGAGCACAAAGATATTCTGACGAGACTGGCGCGCTGCAGCCCAGACGTCGACTTGAGGTGGTGGCGGAGGGCAGGTGCGACGAGACACCAGCCAATCAGCAACAGGCAGGCAGAGGATGAGCAGTTTGCTGGTTACGGAGGTGGCCAGGTGTGTGCAGGGTACGATTTGCTCTCTGGGCAAAACGTTTGGCGATACTGGTGGACGTATCTTCTATATAGTATCTTGTATGTTCGACGTAATGATGTAGGGAAGAGCAGGCTCAATCTCTCTTGAAAGAGATTATCGTCACAATATATATATATATATATATATATATATATATATATATATATATATATATATATATATATATATATATATATATATATATAAGGTCAATACCTCTTTGTTCCCATAACGTCTGAGACGCATGGCCCCTGGGGCAAGAGTGCCTTGGGATTTCTCAAGGAATTGGGGTCCAAGCTCATTGACGTCACCAGAGACCCAAGGGCTTCCAGTTTTTTATTTCAGCGTCTCAGTGTGGCGATCCAGAGGGGAAATGCTTGCTGCGTCCTCGGTTCCTGTCCAGAAGCGGAGGAGCTTCAAGAGATCCATAACCTTTAGGCATTTGTCTTGTATGTTTTGTAACCTTTAAATACACAATAAAGGAAAAAAAAAAAAGGGAAGGGGGTGGTAGGAGAAAAGCACACAGAAACTGTATTGGAGGGAATACACATTCCCTCCAATGCGTTATGTGTGGTTTCCTCCGAGGCTATGGGTCCCCCTTCTTCCAGCCAGAGGTGGTACTCCCTTCCCTAATGATAAATAAAATATATATATATATATATATATATATATATATATATATATATATATATATATATATATATATATATATATATATATATATATACAACTTTAGAACACTTTCCCACCAGGAGACTCGAACCCTAGCCAGCACAGAAGCCTTCCAGCAACTGGCATAACAGGTACGCCTTAACCCGCTCCACCACCCGCTCAGACCCTTAAAAGAGATGGTAATTTCGGAGTATTTAAATACCCCAAAGATCAACACCTCCCAAGAGCACCAGAGCAAGTGAGGGGTCATTTATACGTTAATTTCATCAAGTCCCTGTTAATATGGGAAGACACAGTGTCTCTGCTTAAGGCACAACTCTCCTAAACACGAGAGTTAAGTATACAACTCTCGTATACTTAATACTTAAGTATAAGTATTAAGTATATATATTAAGTATATATATATATATAAGACTATATATATATATATATATATATATATATATATATATATTAGTATATTTTGGTAGCAGTCTTTCCTGTAGACATATATTATTAAATATGACCGAAAAAGTAAGATTAATAATTCTAACACGAATTTTCTCAATCTTTCGTACATTTCTTTTCACTGTTGGAGGTAATTCAAAAATCAATTCTCCAAAATTCATTTTTATTTCTAGTCTGACGCGACACTTGAGCGCGTTTCGTAAAACTTATTACATTTTCAAAGACTTTACACATACACAACTGAATAGAACTTACATATCTCTGATTTGTTTATATCTACATTTGAGTGAGGTGGATGGGGTGAGGTGGTATTTAATAAGGTATTAATTTCATCAACACAAGACCGAACACGAAACAATGGGTATTGAAATGGAAGTGATTGTAGAAAGCCTATTGGTCCATATTTCTTGATGCTTCTATATTGGAGCGGAGTCTTGAGATGGGTAGAATATAGTTGTGCATTAATTGGCTGTTGATTGCTGGTGTTGGCTTCTTAATGTGCAGTGCCTCGCAAACGTCAAGCCGTCTGCTATCGCTGTATCTATCGATGATTTCTGTGTTGTTTACTAGGATTTCTCTGGAGATGGTTTGGTTGTGGGAAGAGATTATATGTTCCTTAATGGAGCCCTGTTGCTTATGCATCGTTTAACGCCTAGAAAGAGATGTTGTTGTCTTGCCTATATACTGGGTTTTTTGGAGCTTACAGTCCCCAAGTGGGCATTTGAAGGCATAGACGACGTTGGTCTCTTTTAAAGCGTTCTGCTTTGTGTCTGGAGAGTTTCTCATGAGTAGGCTGGCCGTTTTTCTGGTTTTATAGTAAATCGTCAGTTGTATCCTCTGATTTTTGTCTGTAGGGATAACGTTTCTATTAACAATATCTTTCAGGACCCTTTCCTCCGTTTTATGAGCTGTGGAAAAGAAGTTCCTGTAAAATAGTCTAATTGGGGGTATAGGTGTTGTGTTAGTTGTCTCTTCAGAGGTTGCATGGCGTTTCACTTTCCTTCTTATGATGTCTTCGACGAAACCATTGGAGAAGCCGTTGTTGACTAGGACCTGCCTTACCTTAAATTCGTGTTAGAATTATTAATCTTACTTTTTCGGTCATATTTAATAATATATGTCTACAGGAAAGACTGCTACCAAAATATACTAATATTAAAGTGCACGACCCAGCAGCAAGGAATCAAGCCTTCACGATAAAATATCGCCAGGATCTGATTCGTGATCAGATATACAAGGCAGAGAATGAAATCAAAGACAACAAAACGCAACTACTTCATGCTACAAACGAGTGGAGAAATAGCAACATCGACGAAAGTATCCGTACCCGCATTGAACAACACCTCGACATCCTCACAGACCGACATCACCTCAGCACTGAAACAAGGATTATCAAGAAACTAACAACATTATATGAAGGACCTATGGCAATTCCACGACCAAGAGATGGCTTCCTGAACCTTGCAGGAATTAACCTCACTGAGGACCAAGTCACTCTCCTAAATCTGGGCATAAACTGTCACGTTATGTCCAGACCGAGTGAGATGGCCCGGAAAGTAGAGTTGGAAATTCTGTTGGACGACATATTCGACCTCGAGACACAAAAGAAGGTCAGTACCAAAGATACCTTACAAGCAGAACTTATTGCAGAAGGAGGAAAGAATCGAGGCAATTACAGAAGCACCATACTATCCCCCGAGCTCAAAGCGGCAGCTAAAAGCCTTCGTGAGAACAAGGAGATAGTTGTCAGGAGAGGTGACAAGTCGCCAATATATGTCATTCTTAAAAAAGACGAATATCTGGCGAAAATGAACCTCATACTCTCTGACCAAACTAAGTTCCAAAGGGTAACGAAGGACACTACAGCCGAATTGAAAGCAAAGGTCAGCAAACGGATCGAAACTGTGAACGCCAAGAAATCCGGACTCCACCTGCCAAAGATCATTGGGGAATATAAACCTGGATATGCGCATGGAAATGTCAAGATACACAAGCCTGGAAACCCACTTCAGCCAATCATTAGCCAGATACCCACACCCACGTACAGACTGGAGAAGCAACTCAACGGCCTGCTGACTCCTTATGTTCCTTGCGCCTTCAGCCTGAAGTCTCCAAAGGAATTTGTTGACTTACTGCGGGGCACACGGGCCACAGGGATAAGAGCCTCGTTGGACGTAGAATCGCTGTTTACCAACGTACCTGTGGACGAGACAATCGGGATGATAGCCGACAGAGTGTATCGTGATCCAGCTGTACTCCTCTTGACATACCAGAAAATATTCTGAGGAAACTACTCCAAGCTTGTACTAAAGAGGCACCCTTCTTGAGCCCGGATGGGCACATGTATAAGCAAGTAGATGGGGTCGCCATGGGTTCTCCCCTAGGTGTCCTGTTTGCAAACTTCTACATGGGTACCATCGAGCAAAAAGTCTTAGTCGACATGAACTTGAAACCGGCCATATACTGCAGGTATGTTGACGACATTTTTACACAGGTACCTGATGTCAGACATCTGCAGGAGCTGAAGGACGCATTTGAGTAGAGTTCCGTGCTGCGTTTCACTTACGAGATGGAAAAGGATGGGAAGCTGCCCTTTCTAGATGTAACAGTCATGGAAAAGAGCGGAGGTTTCCACACTGCAGTCTACACTAAGGAAACGAACATAGGAATGTGCCTAAATGCCAACAGCGACTGCCCAGACACGTACAAGAGGAGTGTTGTTAACGCATATGTCGACTGTGCTCTCAGCCACAGCTCAGAATGGAAGCAAGTCGACGAAGAACTCTGTAGGGTAAGGCAGGTCCTTGTCAACAACGGCTTCTCCAATGGTTTCGTCAAAGACATCATAAGAAGGAAAGTGAAACGCCATGCAACCTCTGAAGAGACAACTAACACAACACCTATACCCCCTATTAGACTATTTTACAGGAACTTCTTTTCCACAGCTCATAAAACGGAGGAAAGGGTCCTGAAAGATATTGTTAATAGAAACGTTATCCCTACAGACAAAAATCAGAGGATACAACTGACGATTTACTATAAAACCAGAAAAACGGCCAGCCTACTCATGAGAAACTCTCCAGACACAAAGCAGAACGCTTTAAAAGAGACCAACGTCGTCTATGCCTTCCAATGCTCACTTGGGGACTGTAAGCTCCAAAAAAAACAGTATATAGGCAAGACAACAACATCTCTTTCTAGGCGTTTAACGATGCATAAGCAACAGGGCTCCATTAAGGAACATATAATCTCTTCCCACAACCAAACCATCGCCAGAGAAATCCTAGTAAACAACACAGAAATCATCGATAGATACAGCGATAGCAGACGGCTTGACGTTTGCGAGGCACTGCACATTAAGAAGTCAACACCAGCAATCAACAGCCAATTAATGCACAACTATATTCTTCCCACCTCAAGACTCCACTCCAATATAGAAGCATCAAGAAATATGGACCAATAGGCTTTCTACAATCACTTCCATTTCAATACCCATTGTTTCGTGTTCTGTCTTGTGTTGATGAAATTAATACCCTATTAAATACCACCTCACCCCATCCAGCTCACTCAAATGTAGATATAAACAAATCAGAGATATGTAAGTTCTATTCAGTTGTGTATGTGTAAAGTCTTTGAAAATGTAATAAGTTTTACGAAACGCGCTCAAGTGTCGCGTCAGACTAGAAATAAAAATGAATTTTGGAGAATTGATTTTTGAATTACCTCCAACAGTGAAAAGAAATGTTCGAAAGATTGAGAAAATTCGTGTTAGAATTATTAATCTTACTTTTTCGGTCATATTTAATAATATATATATATATATATATATATATATATATATATATATATATATATATATATATATATATATATATTGTGACGATAATCTCTTTCTAGAGAGATTGAGCCTGCTCTTCCCTACCAAAAGTTACGTCAATTCTTCAAGTATAAGATGCTACATTAAAGATACGTCACCGGTAGCACAAAACGTTTTGTCCAGGAGGCAAAACGTACCCAAGATCCCCCACTCCACACACCCTCCACACGCCGGCTCGTCATCAAACCAGCTAACTACCCTTCACCAGTGTTACGAACCCGGATCCAGCGTCCGAGCACGGAGCAGTGACGACCGCGCCATCTGTGGGTCAGCTCCCGAAACCCCCACCAAATGGATGACGACACCTGGTGAGGACGACGTGTACTGGCCACAAGGGCCAATTTCCAGTCCTGTTCAGCACACAACACAGCCGCCGCTGACCTCTAGTGAGGTGGTGCTCAGACACCAACGCCATCTATGGAGTGGATAGGTGGGCGTTTGTGTCTGAGCCTGTAAGTGAGGTGCTTTAGTGTGTCCCTGTTATTGATGACGTGTCTGCTTACAGAGTCGACCTGGGACTGCTGTAAAGGAAGTTGCGTCAGTCTACCCAAGGCAGCCGTCCCCATTCCTTGTGCTTTGCTGCAGCAGCTGTGAGTCGCCTCCCGGAGGAACACTGTGGTTTTACCCTGCCAGTCAAGTGGCAGTTGAAGGATTGTCGTACCCGGGACCGACTGCTGGAGACGATTGACCACTGGGGTATTGTGGACAGGAGAGTGATTTGTGGTATCACACGAGGCTCCTGACTAGGGCGCTACCCTAGTATCGCTCGTGGAGTGGCCTGAACAGCGTTGCTGATCCGGAACCTGCCAGCAGCTTGCTGGACTTGTGGTTGACGGCCTCCACGGCGGTGCCCCAGTGGAACTGTGTTTTGGCTGGCCTGTGTCAGGGGTAGACTCAGCTTGATCGAAGGATTCGTCAAGAGACCACGAGAGCACCGAGGACTTGGCACCGAGAGGATCCAGCGTCTTCAGGAGAAGACGACCGTGTATATACTTCCCCTGTGTAGTGTTAATACCCCTCCCCCTGTGTAACTTTTATATATTACTTATTGGTGAAGGTAATTATAATCTTAAGTTTTTGCCTTTCTTTCCCTTCCCCTTTTATTTTACTTGCGTCACGGATCTCATCCCTTGAAAGCCACTACTGGCTTGGGGCCGGATACCCTTCCTCTAATAACATCAGAGTACGAACCCAGTTGCGACCCGAGAGGGCCGTAACATAATTGGCATCCCCAGCGGGATTCGTCCCCTTGTTAAGTATGTTTGACAGGGGTGGTGAAGTGGCGTAATCTCTGTAAATGATTCCCCCTGTGTGTGACGATTGGGACGTTATACGTCCTGTGCGGTGCTCAGAGTGACTAAGTGCGATATTGTGCAGTGCGGTGCTCGCTGTGATTAAGCGATTCAGTGCAATATTGTGTAGTGCGGTGCTCGTCGTGATTCAGTGCAATATTGTAGAGCGAAGTGTTCACTGTGATTCAGTGCAATATTGTGTAGTGCGGTACCCGAAGTAATTACGTGCAATATTGGCAAGTGAGGCGCCAGGTGCGATAAAGTGTAATATTGACGTAGAACAGTGCTCGGTGCATTAAGTGTTAAAGTTGAGCGGTGTGTTAAGTGCTAAGTGTTCCATCTGTGACAATGGCAGAAAAAGCTACCATCGATGATCTGGACGAGGTTCAGGCTTTTCTGAACAGAGAGGACTGTCTTGCCAGATTAAAATATCTGAGCAAACCGGAACTTGTGCTAGTGAGCGCCTACCTGGAGATCAAGATCCGTGCCAGTGATTCCCGTGTGGAGATCTTGTCCAATGTTCACCGGCATTTGAAGGCAGAGAAACAGGAAGGCGAGACTCCTAGTATAAAGGAAGGTGAGGAAATAGCTTCCACTGAACAGGAAGGTAAGAGCAGTGATGTCGAAAGTGATGAGAGTGAACTAAATATAAGTGTGCTTACTGTGAAAATGCGTGAACTAGAGATCCATCGTGAAATAGAATGGAAAAAGCTAGAAATCGCTAAAGAGAGAGAAGAAGAAGCGAGAAAGAGAGAAGACAAGAAATTAGAAATGGAAAGAGAGAGATTAGGAAAAGAATTAGAGATAAGGCGTTTAGAATTGGAACGAGAAAGAGAAAGAGAAGAGCGAGAAAGAGAAGAGAAACGAGAAAGGGAAGAGCGAGAAAGAGAAGAGAAACGAGAAAGAGAAGAGCGAGAAAGAGAAGAGAGACGAGAGAGAGAAGAACGAGAAAGAGAGAGAGAAGAACGAGAAAGGGAAGAGAAACAGCGAGAGAGAGAAGAAAAGGAAAGAGAGAGACAACATGAACTAGAAGTATTACGATTAGGCGGTGGTCGGAGGCCAACAACGGAAACCAGTAGTTTCGATCCGGTAAGGAACATCAAAATGGTCCCCAAATTCCATGAGAAGGAAGTGTCAAAGTTCTTTGCAGCCTTCGAGAAAGTCGCTGCCTCTTTGGAGTGGCCAAGGGAGAATTGGGCCATCATGATACAGTCAGTCTTGACTGGGAAGGCCCAAATCGCCTACTCCACGTTATCCCTTGACGACTCTGGCGATTATGACAAGGTGAAGAAGGTTGTGCTCATGGCGTACCAATTGGTACCTGAGGCGTACAGGCAGAAGTTTAGGAACCTGAAAAAGACCTCAGAGCACACTTTCACCGAATTCGCCACTATCAAGGAGCGACTTTTCCAGGAATGGTGTGCCTCTCGGAAGGTGGAGACCAAAGAAGACCTCGAGCAGCTCATACTGCTAGAGGACTTCAAAGATTGTTTGTCTGGAGACCTGAAGACGTACTTAGAGGAACAGCAGGTAGAGACCTTGAGTGCGGCAGCCACCATGGCTGAGGAATACATCCTGACTCATAGGCCGTCTGCTAAGTACGTCCCGAGGAATTATCAACGCCGGTTTGACAGACCTCATGACGAAGAGGAAAGACCCGTCCCACAAAGCGCTAAGAAGACGCCCCCAAGTAGCCCTCGAAGGACTAGTCCTAGCAGTCCGAAACACCGGAGTCCGAGGAGGAATGTGGTGTGCTGGACCTGTGGGCAGAAAGGGCATGTAGCTGCTATGTGCCGAGGCAGAAGAGGTGGCAGCGCACGTAGGGAGGTGATGATGATGATCTGTGTAATACCACCAGCAGGAAGCCAGTCGACGACGACGCAGGAAGGATCAAGTTTGTTCGCCCCTCACACTTCAAGCGGGTATGTAACGAGTGATCATACTGGTAGATCTGTAGTAGTGCTCAGAGATAGTGGAGCAGCCCAGTCCCTGATCGTGAGAAGCTCGTTACCCGAGCAAGTAAGTGTGGACGGGAGACAACAGGTTGTCCTGTTTGGGTTTCCTAGGACGCAGTACATCGCCCCATTAGTGCCAGTACATCTCGACTCGCCTTACTTCAGCGGCACATGTGCGTTGGCAGTAGTCGATACCCTCCCTATAGCAGGGATTGACGTGGTACTAGCCAGCGATTTGGTGACAGATTGGAGCATCAATCTTCCCAAGGTCGTGGACGAGTTGGCCGGAACAGCAAGGTCAGAGGTAACAACAGGCAATGGTAATGTCCAGGTAAAGACAGACCCGGATTTAGGTATGTTTAATCCTTCCTCTCGCCTACAGATTGACGACAGAGTCTACAATATTCTAGCAGTGTCTCCTAATTCTCTCGACAAGGAACATGAGGTTACGATGGCAGAAGTACCTAAGCAAGAAGAGAGGCCTTGTGTGCAAGCACCCACGGATACCAACGAGTCTGGAGCGAAGGCGGATGTGTACTTGCGGTATGGCAAGATACAGCGTTCATTGAACCGGCCAGAGATTCCCCAGACGTCAGAGGTATGTGAGGTGTGTTCGGAAGGTCTAGTGCCCTCTTTGGTCCAAACCAGGCTAGTGGATATTGCCGGCTATGGACGTGACAGGCTCAGGAAGCTTATCCCTAAGGTAACCAAATGTTTCCTAGCGGTATTTTGTTTGATTCTTGTGTGTGTTCTCAGTAAGGATCAGTGGACGACCCGAAGGATGATGGCTCCCTTGAACATCGTGAAGAGGTCCCAGGGATTGGAGACGTGCACAGTGAGTGCTGCAGTCGAAGAAGGGACCTGGAAGGTAATGGTAGATACAGGAGGTACGAGATATGATAATGTGAGTGACTGTTTCCGACAGGTTGACACCCCCCGCGTGATTGCTGAGCCTCAATGCAGCATTATACGGAACGTTGGTCGACCTGACGGTGGCAGAGCGAATGCCATCTTCAATGTACGAACAGCCCTGTTGGGACTAGGTGTGGACCTAGTAGAGGAATATGCTGTAAGTACTGTTTTACCTGCTGTCGCTGTCACTCTAAATTATCAGACCCCTGTATTCCAGGTGCCCGTCTCCCTGAAGGACTACCGGACCGGTACTAGAAATACCGTCTGGAACCAGCCATCATCGGTGCCCCGACACAGGGAAGTGTCGAGTCGCCCCACATCGTGTCAACACCGATCCTTACTCGAGGGGAGTGAGATGATGCCCCTGCTTGGCATCGCAGTGGAAGTGTGGAAGACTACTTCAGACAGCTCATCGTCCTCCACCTGCAAGTTTCCTTCATGCCAGAGTTGCCCAGTAAGACAGTTCTGTGGAAGAGACAGCCTCGCGGTGCCAGTTTACAGTATAAGTGAGTCCATTTGGAGTTGTGTCCCCGTAATAATTTGGTTTGTGTTTTTCTTTGTAGAAACCCAAACCAAATTCTTTTTGGTGGGGAGGTGTTACGAACCTGGATCCAGCGTCCGAGCACGGAGAAGCGACGACCGCGCCATCTGTGGGTCAGCTCCCGAAACCCCCACCAAATGGACGACGACACCTGGTGAGGACGACGTGTACTGGCCACAAGGGCCAATTTCCAGTCCTGTTCAGCACACAACACAGCCGCCGCTCACCTCTGGTGAGGTTGTGCTCAGACACCAACGCCATCTATGGAGTGGATAGGTGGGCGTTTGTGTCTGAGCCTGTAAGTGAGGTGCTTTAGTGTGTCCCTGTTATTGATGACGTGTCTGCTTACAGAGTCGACCTGGGACTGCTGTAAGGGAAGTTGCGTCAGTCTACCCAAGGCAGCCGTCCCCATACCTTGTGCTTTGCTGCAGCAGCTGTGAGTCGCCTCCCGGAGGAACACTGTGGTGTTACCCTGCCAGTCAAGTGGCAGTTGAAGGATTGTCGTACCCGGGACCGACTGCTGGAGACGATTGACCACTGGGGTATTGTGGACAGGAGAGTGATTTGTGGTATCACACGAGGCTCCTGACTAGGGCGCTACCCTAGTATCGCTCGTGGAGTGGCCTGAACAGCGTTGCTGATCCGGAACCTGCCAGCAGCTTGCTGGACTTGTGGTTGACGGCCTCCATGGCGGTGCCCCAGTGGAACTGTGTTTTGGCTGGCCTGTGTCAGGGGTAGACTCAGCTTGATCAAAGGATTCGTCAAGAGACCACGAGAGCACCGAGGACTTGGCACCGAGAGGATCCAGCGTCTTCAGGAGAAGACGACCGTGTATATACTTCCCCTGTGTAGTGTTAATACCCCTCCCCCTGTGTAACTTTTATATATTACTTATTGGTGAAGGTAATTATAATCTTAAGTTTTTGCCTTTCTTTCCCTTCCCCTTTTATTTTACTTGCGTCACGGATCTCATCCCTTGAAAGCCACTACTGGCTTAGGGCCGGATACCCTTCCTCTAATAACATCAGAGTACGAACCCAGTTGCGACCCGAGAGGGCTGTAACAACCAGCTTGCCTGCTCCTGATTGGTGACTCGCCGACTGCGCACCTGCACATCGCACCTCAGCGTCCTCTACCTGAGTCGACGTCTGAGCCTGACCAGCTATCAACTTCAGAATATTCTTTGTGCTCTTAGAGTTGACATCTCTCTCTGGCATACTAAGCTCACTGGCTTGTATACGAAGGGAGGTTTTAGCCATAGCCGATATTCTCAGCACCATTTTTACTATTTCACCTTTATACTATTGTGTCTCACATTGTCTTTGCATTTATCTTTGTTATTTAATTGTACTTTTAATTCCCCTGAGATTATGTCTTTATTTTCATTTATGTTTAAAGTAAATATATTAAAGTTTCATTGTTCATACTTTGTGTTTTACGTGCTCCTCCCTCTAACTTACCACAGACAACAGGCAAGCAGTCTATCTTTTTTTTGTAAGTGTGACCAGGCATTGACACCTGCCATTGGAGGACTGCCGAACATCTACATTCTAACACTTTCCCGTCACATTTAATAGGGGCCTGTCCACGGAGCTTCACTCAGGTACTAGTACCAGAACGTCAATTTGTGGTAAGCGTACTTCGCTTTGCTAAAGTAGCTTTTCAATATTATCATTAATTTTTATATTTATATGGTGCTGTGTGTATTGTGCATTCCGAGAGTAGCATATGGTGAGTGTGAGATAACTTTGGATTACGTGGTGACTGTAGGCCGCAGTCATTCTCTTAATTGGTCATCTCTCCCTCCGTGTTATTACTCGTGTTTACCACCTTTTGTCTCTAGGATATTTCTCACATTATCGGCAGATCATCATTTTGGTACCCTGGTACTTGGTTTGTCTTCGGGTCAAAGCACCCTATCTTCTGCAATCCGACCGAAGGACGATAAGAGGGCCATAGTTCCTCAAGCACGGACTTCGTTGCTGAGTTGGGACCTCAGCAGCAGTTCTCGTCACCAGTTGACACTCGCACCCCTACACGTTGGTCAGAGATGATGATATTTACTTAGGTCGGGAATTAGCTTTCTTTTTACAGAGCACAAAGTTCGCTAATTCTGTAAGTATCATATTCATTTAGTGGGAAACCCTTGCTTATGTCCTATAGAGACTCGGCAAGGTATGCCTACATTCTTGGACTACCTAATTCACTTTTGGAGCAATTAAATGTTTAATTTGTTTTAGAAACTCAGTTTCACTTATTTATTAGGATTTTCTTGCCCTTATTCTCTTACATTGAGTACCGGGTACAAGATTTCCTGCGATTTTGATTGACTAATCATTTACCATCTTAAAATTAACATTAATTGTTAAAGATTAAAATTCCACAGCATAGTTCCCAGTTGCCACGTTATCCTGTTTCTGACATTTACCATATCACAACTATATTCGTGTACATTTATTTGCTATCTTTCACCATGTTTCGTCGCCAAGCTTTCCGTAACGATCCAGCAGGTGAAATAGGAATCTTAAGTCGTGCCAAGAGGATCGAATTACAAACTCTTGCACACGAGTATCAACTAGATGTTCCCCATGGAGCCAACAAAAATGAAATACATAACCTAATCATGGATCACCTCTTAGATGAATGGACAATTGACTCTGAAACTCACGAAACTTATTCTATTGCAGATAAACAAGACTTGGCAACTATGAAACTCAAACTAGAACTCGCCAAACTTGAAAGGGAGCAGAGGAAAGAAGAAGCTGCAATAAGGAAAGAAGAGCAAGAAAGAGAGGCGGCCCTAAGGGAACGAGAAGCTGCAATCAGGAAAGAAGAGAAAGAACGAGAAGCTGCAATCAGGAAAAAAGAACAGGAACGTGAGACAGTACTGCTCAGGGAGCGTGAGCGAGTACAGCTGGAAGCAAAACATCGTCACCTGGAGATGCAACGTGAGCATGATAAAAAGCAAGCGGATATGGCTATCGAATGTCGTCAACGAGACCTCACGTTGGAGACTACACATCTCACTCAACACCAGCAAGCTACCGCCAGTCTTCCAGTAAGTTTCAATGTCTCCCATGCAAGTAAGTTAATGCCACCATTCGTTGAGACAGATATTGATGTCTTATTTACCACCTTTGAGACCCTAGCTAATAAACTTAGCTGGCCTGCTGATCAATGGTCTACCCTTCTCAGAATGCATCTCACAGGTAGAGCTGCAGTTACTCTCAGTACCTTAGCGTCTGAGAATGACTACCAGACCCTGAAGCAAGCAGTTTTGGACGCCTACCTTCTCTCCACCGAAAGCTACAGACGAAAATTATGTGACCATTTTAAGGCAAGTACCACCACCTTTCTAGAATTTGCCAATACCAAGAAAAGATACTTCATGAAATGGCTGGAAGCAGCACATGTCTCTACATTTGCAGAACTCATCAACCTCATGCTAGTTGAGGAATTTTTGAGACGAGTTCCCCTTTCCGTCCGTTTATATCTAGCAGATAAAGAGGAAACCGACTACATCAAATGTGCTAAGTCGGCTGACACCTACAGCCTCATCCACCGGCTTACACCATCACCACCTCCCAGTAAGAAGTCTTGGTACAGTTACGATAAAGTGAGTACAGAGGAAGCGAGCTCACAATTGTATTGTAAGTATTGCAAACTCTATGGACATACCATAGATAGATGTGTGAAGGCTCAATACAAGAGCACTGAATCTACTAAACCCAAACTGACTCCTAAGTCCGGTAAGCCTGTAATGAATGTTGGTGTTCAGGTTATTGATCTTTCTCTCTTCAGTAAACACCTGTATCCTGGAACTGTCTCTACCAACGGTACAGATTCGGAGGGACGTTTCAAATTGAAGATCTTGAGGGACACAACGGCTCTTCAGTCCATTATGTTGAAATCGGCTGTGTCTAACGTCACCTACACCGGGGAAACCGTCCATATCACTGACATCACTGCTACCACTCCATATCCACTCGCCAGAGTCCACCTGGATTGTCCCTTCGTGACCGGTGAAGTTCAAGTCGCTATCAGGAAAAAGCCTTTTCCCATGCCTGGAGTGCAACTTCTCCAGGGCAACGACTTGGCAGAAGATGTGCAACCGTCCAACCAGATCATCACGGACAAACCCCAGGTGTGTACCTCTATTATGGATAATCCCATCTTTGAATATGTTACAGCAGAGGTTCAAGAGAGTGATCAAGTTTCTCCTCCGGTTTTGGTGACCACCCGTGCACAAGCTGCACGACCGCAACCAGCTGACTCTACTACTACCGCTGTCCCTCAAGACCCTCAGAATCTACCCCCTAATCTTACCAGTTTGGAGTTCCATAAGTTACAGAGGGAAGATCAATCATTAACACCATTATTCTTGCAGGCTGAGACTCAACCTGACAGTATCCCTGGGTTCTTCCTAGAGAATGAGTTGCTCTACCGCAGATACAGACCCAGCAAGCTGAAGGAGGATGACGATTGGGCCAATGTCGAACAACTAGTGATTCCCACCAGCATACGGCCCGATATTCTACACCTGGCCCACGGAGCTCTTTCTCACTATGGTTTCAACAAAACCTACCACGGAATCAGACAAGACTACTACTGGCCAGGTATGGTAAAAGACGTAAAGAAATACGTACAACAGTGTCATATATGTCAGTTGGCAGGTAAACCTAACATTTCTATTCCTCAGGCTCCACTAAAACCCATCCAGGTGCCTGCGGAACCTTTCCACAGATTCATCATAGACTGTGTTGGTCCTTTACCCCGGACCAGTTCTGGCAACGCCTATATATTAACTATCATGTGTCCTACCACCAGATTCACCATAGCAGCTCCAGTAAAGAACATTACGGCTGCTACTGTGGTGAAACACCTATTGAAGATCTTCACCCAGTATGGATTTCCAAGAGAGGTTCAAAGCGACTGTGGCACCAACTTCACCAGTGATCTCTTCAAGAAGACACTGGAGGAGTTCAACATCACACAGGTACTGTCCAGCCCCTATCATCCTGCTTCACAGGGTTCTCTTGAACGTAGTCATCAGACTATTAAAGCACTCCTAAAGAAATTCTGCAATGACACCTTGAAGGACTGGGATAAACAACTTGATCTCATTATGTGCATTTTCAGAAGTCTCCCCAATGAGTCTCTAGGAGTATCTCCTTATGAGATGCTCTACGGACGTAAGTGCCGTACTCCTCTCAAAGCTTTCAAAGACTCTCTACGTAATGCCACCTTCAGTGACCCTCAGAATGTGCCTGAGTTTCTTCAAAACTTAAAACACATTCTAGAGAGAGTACGTAAATTTGCTAATGACAACCTATTGAAAGCCCAGGAGAGGATGAAGACTCATTTTGACCAAAGCAGCAAATTAAGGAAATTTAAACCAGGAGATTTCGCATTGGCATATTTTCCTATCCCAGGTTCTCCATTGCAAAACAATTTTTCAGGAACCTACCGCATCAAGGAGTGCAGAAACAACAACAACTACGTTCTTGAGACTCCAGATAGGTGGTGGAAGACCCAGCTGTGCCACGTCAACCTCCTGAAGCAGTATCAAGGTATTCCCCCTACTGTGCTGGTATCTGTCTCTACATCTAAAGGTCCATACCTCCACAGTGAAACCTTCCCTGCTTCTCCCGAAAGCATTAACACTGAATCGGTGCTTTCCAAATCGGAAATCCTATCTGATCTTCATCCCATTTTACAGGACTATAATGGTGCTCCTTTGCCATGTTCTAATCCTATTCTCGCCTCGCCAGATATCACGAAGCCTTTCATCCTCTATGTCGACGCCAGTGGTACCGGCATCGGGGGTGACCTGATGCAACAACGAGGCGAGGAGATTCGATCTGTTAGCTACTACAGCTACAAGGAACTACAGTACGATCGAAAGGGAGCCACACTCCATCGTCCTGAACTTGCAGCACTTCAAATCGTCCCTGCAAAGTGCTCGGTCTACCACCATATACTCGGACCACAATCCCCTACACTTCCTGCAGCAAACCCAATTCAACAATCGACGGCTTCTACGATGGGCTTGATATCTGCAGAATTTCAACCTGGAGATCTCTACATCAAGGGGTCTGACATCATCATAGCAGGCGCCCTCTCCAGAGTCTATGAGGTAGAGGCTGCTTTACCTACCACTCTACCTCCTGAAGACGTAACTTCAACGGAACCGCAGGCTTCGGGGGAGAGTTGTGACGATAATCTCTTTCTAGAGAGATTGAGCCTGCTCTTCCCTACCAAAAGTTACGTCAATTCTACAAGTATAAGATGCTACATTAAAGATACGTCACCGGTAGCACAAAACGTTTTGACCAGGAGGTAAAACGTACCCAAGATCCCCCTACTCCACACACCCTCCACATACCGGCTCGTCATCAAACCAGCTAACTACCCTTCACCAGCTTGCCTGCTCGTGATTGGTGACTTGCCGACCGCGCACCTGCACACCGCACCTCAGCGCCCTCTACCTGAGTCGACGTCTGAGCCTGACCAGCTATCAACTTCAGAATATTCTTTGTGCTCTTAGAGTTGACATCTCTCTCTGGCATACTAAGCTCACTGGCTTGTATACGAAGGGAGGTTTTAGCCATAGCCGATATTCTCAGCGCCATTTTTACTATTTCACCTTTATACTATTGTGTCTCACATTGTCTTTGCATTTATCTTTGTTATTTAATTGTACTTTTAATTCCCCTGAGATTTTGTCTATATTTTCATTTATGTTTAAAGTAAATATAGTTTCATTGTTTAAAGTTTCATTGTTCATACTTTGTGTTTTACGTGTTCCTCCCTCTAACTTACCTCAGACAACAGGCAAGCAGTCTATCTTTTTTTTGTAAGTGTGACTAGGCATTGACACCTGCCATTGGAGGACTGCCGAACATCTACACTCCAACACTTTCCCGCTACTATATATATATATATATATATATATATATATATATATATATATATATATATATATATATATATATATATATATGTCGTACCTAGTAGCCAGAACGCACTTCTCAGCCTACTATGCAAGGCCCGATTTGCCTAATAAGCCAAGTTTTCCTGAATTAATATATTTTCTCTAATTTTTTTCTTATGAAATGATAAAACTACCCATTTCATTATGTATAAGGTCAATTTTTATTTATTGGAGATAAAAATTAACGTAGAAATATGACCGAACCTAACCAACCCTACCTAACCTAACCTATCTTTATAGGTTAGGTTAGGTTAGGTAGCCGAAAACGTTAGGTCTAGGTAGTCGAAAAAACATTAATTCATGAAAACTTCGCTTATTAGGCAAATTGGGCCTTGCATAGTAAGTTGAGAAGTGCGTTCTGGCTACTAGGTACGACATTATATATATATATATATATATATATATATATATATATATATATATATATATATATATATATATATATATATCATATAATTCCTCTGTACTTATTGCTGTACAATACATTCCTCTCGTCTTTCATGATAAATCACTTGACTATTGCTAAACGACCGTCCAAGGCGGGCACTTAAGACTTATGCTTTCTCGCAGGAAGTTCAGACAGTATTTCACTGCTAATTATCAAAGGCAATGGCCAGGCTGTAACGTAAGTTTGATCAAGACAGAGACATTAATCAACGAATCATAATTTTTGTTTTTGTTTGCTATGCCTATTGTGAGAGCTGGCGCATGTGACCAGGTGTATATGTGACCAGGTGTATAAGTGACCAGGTGTGTATGTGACCAGGTGTATATGTGACCAGGTGTATATGTGACCAGGTGTATATGTGACCAGGTGTATAAGTGACCAGGTGTGTATGTGACCAGGTGTATATGTGACCAGGTGTATATGTGACCAGGTGTATATGTGACCAGGTGTATATGTGACCAGGTGCGTATGTGACCAGGTGTATATGTGACCAGGTGTATATGTGACCAGGTGTATATGTGACCAGGTGTATAAGTGACCAGGTGTATAAGTGACCAGGTGTGTATGTGACCAGGTGTATATGTGACCAGGTGTATATGTGACCAGGTGTATATGTGACCAGGTGTATATGTGACCAGGTGTGTATGTGACCAGGTATATATGTGACCAGGTGTATATGTGACCAGGTGTATATGTGACCAGGTGTGTATGTGACCAGGTGTATATGTGACCAGGTGTATATGTGACCAGGTGTATATGTGACCAGGTGTGTATGTGACCAGGTGTATATGTGACCAGGTGTGTATGTGACCAGGTGTATATGTGACCAGGTGTATGTGACCAGGTGTATATGTGACCAGGTGTGTATGTAACCAGGTGTATATGTGACCAGGTGTATATGTAACCAGGTGTATATGTGACCAGGTGTATATGTGACCAGGTGTATATATGACCAGGTGTATATGTGACCAGGTGTATATGTAACCAGGTGTGTATGTGACCAGGTGTATATGTAACCAGGTGTATATGTGACCAGGTGTATATGTAACCAGGTGTATATGTGACCAGGTGTATATGTGACCAGGTGTATATGTGACCAGGTGTATATGTGACCAGGTGTATATGTGACCAGGTGTATATGTGACCAGGTGTATATGTGACCAGGTGTGTATGTGACCAGGTGTGTATGTGACCAAGTGTATATGTAACCAGGTGTATATGTGACCAGGTGTATATGTGACCAGGTGTATATGTGACCAGGTGTATATGTGACCAGGTGTGTATGTGACCAGGTGTATATGTAACCAGGTGTATATGTGACCAGATGTATATGTGACCAGGTGTATATGTGACCAGGTGTATATGTAACCAGGTGTATATGTGACCAGGTGTATATGTAACCAGGTGTATATGTGACCAGGTGTATATGTAACCAGGTGTATATGTGACCAGGTGTATATGTGACCAGGTGTATATGTGACCAGGTGTATATGTGACCAGGTGTATATGTGACCAGGTGTATATGTGACCAGGTGTGTATGTGACCAGGTGTGTATGTGACCAGGTGTGTATGTGACCAGGTGTGTATGTAACCAGGTGTGTATGTAACCAGGTGTGTATGTGACCAGGTGTATATGTGACCAGGTGTATATGTGACCAGGTGTATGTGACCAGGTGTGTATGTGACCAGGTGTGTATGTAACCAGGTGTGTATGTGACCAGGTGTGTATGTGACCAGGTGTATATGTGACCAGGTGTATATGTGACCAGGTGTATATGTGACCAGGTGTGTATGTGACCAGGTGTGTATGTGACCAGGTGTGTATGTGACCAGGTGTGTATGTGACCAGGTGAGTATGTAACCAGGTGTGTATGTAACCAGGTGTGTATGTGACCAGGTGTATATGTGACCAGATGTATATGTAACCAGGTGTATGTGTTTTAACCAACTGAGGGAGACGGGAGAGTTAGGAGCTTCTGTGTGATGCTGGTCACAGGGCTCTGTGACCGTTCCATTTCTCGGGGCTCTAGGAGACTCGAATCGTGAACCTCACGCGTGTGAAGCCGAAACTCTATGACCGTTAGTTGGGGGAGAGAGCCTGGTGGTTTGGGGGATTATCAAAGTTTGTAGTGGAATTAAAACCGTTTGGTTTCTGAAGAGAATTATAAAAGTTTGTTGAGGAATTTAGTTCGTTTGTTGGGGAGATTAATGCTGCTGGTAGTTAATTTGTAACATTATGAAAATAACTAAAGTTACTACTTTCGTTATTTTCATGTTGATGTAATTTAAGCACACCATCCTCTTGAAATGACAATAATTAGCGTATTTGGTCGAATGTTTCAAAATGTAGTGATGAGCTCCAAATACAGCAGTTCTGTACTTTTAATTATACAGGATCTTGAGTAGTTATCTTGAGATGATTTCGGGGCTTAGCGTTCCCACGGCCCGGTTCTCGACCAGGCCTCCTTTTTGTTAGACACAATAGGGAAACAGCCCGTAGCCGCTGTCTAGCTTACAGGTACCTATTTACTGCTAGGTGAAGAAGAGTCAGGATAGAACAGAATCCGAATTAACATAAAACATAATAAAACATAAAACCAAACTTCAATATTGGCAGGCCTAGTATATTACATATATGTACTACATTAGGCTTAAGATAGGGTGTATTAGGCATGGGAGTCCTTGGAGAGATCAGATTAGGTTAGGCCTTATTAAATTTATTCTAAGGTTAAAAAATGTTTCTCATTCGGCCAAATTCTATAATACAAAACGTACACTTTTTGTGGTCCATTACATATTGATACTTTCGACCAAATAGTTACTATAAGCACAATCGTTTTAGGAGGATAGGCTGATTTTAAGTAATTCAAAACAAAAACAAAAACAAGAAGGTCTGCAATATATATATATATATATATATATATATATATATATATATATATATATATATATATATATATATATATATATATATTGGTGTATACTGGCAGCAGGTTTTCTTTCAAACATGTTTCATTGAATATGACCGCATATTCTGTATTTATTATTTTCTGGTTTAGGGCTTCTATCCCTCTTACTATTTTCTTAGCATCAGGGCTTAATTGAAATAGGAGTTCTCCAAAACTCATTTTCGTACTTTTAAGGTGAAGAAAAGAAGTGATTTACTATAGAGTGTATTACACTTATTTGTATAATTTGCACGACGTAAAATTATACAAATAAGTGTAATACACTCTATAGTAAATCACTTCTTTTCTTCACCTTAAAAGTACGAAAATGAGTTTTGGAGAACTCCTATTTCAATTAAGCCCTGATGCTAAGAAAATAGTAAGAGGGATAGAAGCCCTAAACCAGAAAATAATAAATACAGAATATGCGGTCATATTCAATGAAACATATATATATATATATATATATATATATATATATATATATATATATATATATATATATATATATATATATATATATATATATATATATAATATACTTCCACTTGCTTCCATATTGGCTTCCATATTGGTTCGGGGTCGTGAAGTGGGTAGAATTCTACCCACTTCACGACCCCGAATCAATGTGGAAGCTACAAGAGGAAGTATGGACCAATAGGCCTTCTGCAGTTACTTCCAATCATATGTTCACTTATCCAAATTATACCCCTTGTATCGTGTTCTGTTTTGTGTTTGTCACCTCACCCAAAACTTTTGTACCATATTACCTCATCCAGTAGAGTATAAGTACGAAGAATTTGTGTGTAAATTAAGTCTTTGAAAATTTTAATACGAATTACGAAACGCGTTCAGGCGTCAGACAGTTAAAAAATGAATTTCGGAGAATTGATATTTTTATTACTACCGACAGTGAAGAAAAACATAAGAAATATTGAGAAGATTCGTGTTAGAATTATTAATCTTACCTTTTCGGTCATATTCAACACCATATGTTTACAAGAAAGACTGCTACCAAAATATACTAATATATATATATATATATATATATATATATATATATATATATATATATATATATATATATATATATAATAGCAGTACCCAACCACGCGTTGCTGAGGCACAGCCACCTTTCCTTTCCCCCAGTAGTCCTCTCGACCATTCCTCTCTCACCCGTCTCCTCGGCCTCCCAACCATTCCCCCCTCCACCATCCCCTATTCCTTCCCACCATGCCCCACTCCCCTTTCCCTGTGCTCTCCTTTCCATTCTCCATTCCCCTATCCCCTCGTCCCCACGTCTCTCCCGTCCCCTCGTCTTTCCCCCTCCTTACCCACGCCCTTGTCCCCTCGCCCTCCGCTCCATCTCTCAGTTCTGTCCCCTCTTCATCCCCACTACTCCCCACTCCCTCATGCGATGCCTTCCCAAATGGTCTGATGTTCCTATCAGAATTTTGGGAACATCCTATCAGAATATTGGGAACATTAAGTGATCTGATGTTCCCATCACTGAAATTTAAGAAAAACTGTTAAAAAATTAAATGAACATATGAAAAAAATAAAAAATAAACTATACTCACGAAATGACCGGTCTGGTAAACAACACGACTCAATTCCAATGCATTTCTCTCGAAATATTTAAATCAAAATGAAAATAAATCAAAATCTATGAAAATTCAATTTGTCAATGCAGTCAGAAACATTTAAATGGAATTTTAACATATCAAGCATAACGTGTGTGTTGCTCTTACATGCAACAGATGGCGCTGTTTTTCAAGAAAAGCATAGTTTTACCTGTCACAGGTGTGGCATCTATACATATACTTACGAAATGAACGGTATAGTAAACAATACAGCTCAATTCCAACACAATGTCACAAAATAATTAACTAAAAAATTAAATAAATCGAAATCTATGAAAATAAAATTCATCAATGCAATCGGAAACATTGAAATGTAATTCGTGACATATTTAGTATAGCGTGCATGTTGCCATTATGTGCAACAGATGGCGCTGTTTTTTTCAAAAACGCATGTTTTTACGTGTCACAGGGGTGGCATCGACATAGTACTTATATAAAAAGACGCGCCTATTCGAGTGCAACGTTGTAACAAAATTTCAAATCAATTGGTGAAGAACTTTCGGAGATTACAGCGTGTGTTGCTCTTACGTCCAACAGATGGCACTGTTTAAAAAAAAGCATGTTTTTTTCCTGTCACAGGTGAGGCATGTATATAGTAGATATATGAAAAGACGCGCCTATTCGAATGCAACGTTGTGTCAAAATTTCAAAGCAATTGGTAAAGTGGTTTCAAAGATTTCCCTCGCATGAAAAACAGATGAAAAACACTGTTTTTTCTGAAAAAAGCGTGTTTTTTTACCGTCACAGACGTGACATCTATATAATATATATATAAAGAACTTTCCGAGATTAGCGATTTTGAACAAACGAACATTTCCATTTTTATTTATTTATATATATATATATATATATATATATATATATATATATATATATATATATATATATATATATATATATATACATATATATATATATATATATATATATATATATATATATATATATATATATATATATATATATATATATTCTCTCTGAATTGAAAGAACATTTTTGTATATTTCAATGAGGAATATCTATGAATTTTGTTATTGTAATTTTTTTCTGTAGTGTAGATTTATATTGTTTTGTGAATTTCTGTAATTGCCAGCATAGAGAGAGAAAAATAAATAATCTAGTTTGGAAGCCTTTCAGTCATTTGACAACTAGTGAGAAAATTGTACTGATATTTGTGAAAATTTATATATTTTCCTAACTTTTAATAAATAAACTAGTAAAATAAATCCAACTCTTGCACCTTTCAACCCTTACATCTTGACCTTTAATATCCAGCATAACTTTCTATATTTAGCAAAACCTCCATCCCTTTCCCCCTTCCATTATCCATTTATCCACACCCTTCCAGTTCCATAATTCTTTGTATCCACACCCCGCCTCCCTTCCACTACCCACTCTATGCACACCTCACTATCCCTTCCATTACCTCTTCTATCCCTCTCACATCCTCCTATCCTGAACAAGACACCAAATGTTGTTACATGTATCACTACACCGTTTATCACTCCAGTACCGCCCTACAACCAAACTATTGTATGATATTAGTTGATCACATTTTTATTGCTATTAATTAATATTTGCATTGGAAACATGTTTCTTCAGGTGATATTTTTGCTTGGATAATACCCCAGGTAATTTACCATTATTTAGTGACAAGGCAATTAACTAAATTTTCCATTGCTGGCTCAGTTTCCTGCGATTAAAGGAGTTTTATTGGATGAGAAGTTGCTCTGTTCGGTAAATGTATGGTTTTGCCAATAAAAAGCTAATTTCACATCTTAAAACAATATGATCTATAATATGTAGATCTTCGGTCCATCAGCCAGCTGTTCAACCACCAACCATCTAATCAACTTGCATCCATCCATCTACCATCCACTGATCAACCAACAACCTCTTGATCACCGAGCACCTACACGGGATCTTGCTGGTTAACTAAGCACGTCTTGTGTACTGAACTGTGAGGTGTGATTTAACATTTTTCTGGCTATATTGCTCAGGTGGAAGGATATTTGCATATATATATGGTTATAAATCACCTTCGAGGCACCTGTGTGAATATTTGTTATTCATCATCTCTGCAGTTTCGGTCGATACTTTGTAACGAGCAATAACTCACCCTAAAACATGTTGCAGTTTCTCAATGCTTGTTTGTTGAGAAGTTAAGGAAGCGGGTGTGCAGGTGTGAGCGGGTGTGGACGGGTGTGCTGGTGTGGGCGGGAGTGTTGGTGTGAGCTGGTGTGCTTGTGTGGGCGGGTATGCTGGTGTGGGCGTGTGTAAGGGCGGGTAAGGGTGTGTAAGGGCGGGTATGCTGGTGTGGGCGGGAGTGTTGGAGTGAGCGGCTGTGCTTGCGTGGGCGGGTGTGCTGGTGTGGGCGGGTGTGATGGTGTGGGTGGGAGTGTTGGTGTGAGCAGGTGGGCAGGTGTGCAGGTGTGGGCGGGATGTAGGTGTGGGCGGGTGTGAGTAGTGTAAACTGGGCCATAGACCGGCCGTTTTGGTTTTTTCCCAAACCGGTCTATAGCCCCTGGGTTTTTTTCCAAGCCAGTCAATGGCCCCTGGGTTTTCTAGAAATTTTTTCACCAAGCCGGTCTATGGCCCCTGGGTTTTCTCGAAATTTTTTTCATGGCCGGTCATTGGTCTCTGCCATTTTCGCTCAAGGGGATTAAACGGCCGCCTCCAGTCATCCCAAAATTTCGTTAGCTCAGTGACCCATGCACAGGCATAGCCAATGGCCAGTGACGTCATCGGGTAGCCAGTCTTCAATTTGCTTGGGGGTAGGATTAAAATGCTGGGCCCTGGCATACCCAAATTTCGTTACCCCAGTGACCCATGCACAGGCATCGCTAATGGACAAATGACGTCATCAGCTGGCCAGTCTTCATCTTCAGTGAATAAGTCAGTTTACTGAAATAGCATGACTGGCCAAGGATCGTGTATTGAGCATAGGAATGAAATCCATTCATATGAATCAAAGGGGAGCAGCACTGCATGAAGTTATGTGTATTTTCGAGTTCGTCCCGTTACCTGTATTTACCCAGGTCTGTTCCTAAATGTAAAACCTACCCAATTCATTCTCGTTCTGTTTCATGTTGATACGTTTAATAGGTTATTAATATCCCCCTTTACTATGACCATTCAGTCACACCTCTATCACGTCACCCCTATTTCTTCTTCTTCGTCTTTCTAGAGAATGTAATTTGAGCTTTGACAATCTTTCTTGAAGGATCGTTTATTTCTCATAGGGCAAAATAAAAATGAAAACCGCTATCAGTCATATATATATATATATATATATATATATATATATATATATATATATATATATATATATATATATATATAACTGAAAACTCACACCCCAGAAGTGACTCGAATCCATACTCCCAGAAGCAACGCAACTGGTATGTACAAGACGCCTTAATCCACTTGACCATCACGACCGGACAAATATATATATATATATATATATATATATATATATATATATATATATATATATATATATATATATATATATATATATATATATATATATATATGAAAAAACAGAGCCCTGGGCATTGGCAATTTCAATGCAAGTTCAGTAGTAATCCAATATTGTCCCTAACCGTATACACATCTCACATTCGCTCAAAACATACCTCCCACACCTTACTGTAACATATAACAAATCAAAAATACTCATTCAGTAAAAGCAAGCATCTCACGTTTTGAAATAAGGCCTTCTGCAGTTACCTTCTTTTCTGACGTCATCATCCCTAATGCGGTGCGAGGCTTCAACGTGCTAAATGCGGATCCCAGGAGGTTCACACATAAGTGTGCACTCTTAATCAGGCTTAATACCTCAACTGTACTCTGTGCTCCATCAGAGTTGATATTCAGCTACATTGGCTCGTATTTTCGCTCATTGCTCCTATTTTCTGATATTCATAAACCCTATCAAACCATCCAAACCTAACTTATTATATAACAAACAAATACATTCTACAGACCAGTTGTCGTTACTGACATCACAAAAAGCGACCTCAGGTATAGGGATAAGGTATTGTTGGCCATTAGCGTATAAGTGTCAGGGTACCACATCACCTGATGGTCAACTATGTATGACGTCACCAGATAACCAATGCGACCTTTGGCGTCCTACTGGCATGTGTATTTAATGTTATTATTAAAAAATGACTAGACTATCCATCCCCTACCTAACCTAATCAGAGGATTAAGAATATGCATTTTAGTCATCGGCAACTATAACCATTCATTATGCAGTGTTAAGTTCAAAACTCAAATAGATGCCCAAATGTTGTACTGCAATTTAAGCAGAATCGTACATCTGGCAGCATAGCAGGTGAGCTGAACATAAGAATAAAGGTAACTGCAGAGGTCCTATTGGCCCATACGAGGCAGCTCCTATATATTTCCACCCAATCTCGTTCATATACCCTAAGCTTAAAACAACCAAGGGATTCCACTTAAAGTATTAGTTTGCAATAATAGTTTTAATAAATAGCTCTTATTCTAGTTTTATACACAACAGCAATTATGAAACCCTATAGCTAGATATTCTACTATAATCCACAAGTAGTTACCACACATCTGGCAGCAACGCGGATTAGTAGCTTTGTTCATAGGCTAGTCAACTGTCCTCACATCCATCAAATAGCTATCCAAATGTCGCACCTCAATTCATCCATCTAGCAACTCAGCTGGATGCTAGCCACTATATTCATAGGCTAATCATTTCTACACCTCAAAAAAATCCTACTCTTGCTACGCAAATCAGCTAACTTGTTTCTAAACCAACACTCACAAATACAATCATATTTACCTACACATACTCTACATCCCATACATTCATAGAGAATAGCCAAGTTTTTTGTCTCCATTTCCCCCATTAATCAGATGTAATTTATGCCATACACAGAAAATACAGCATTTACACACCAAATATGTCATTTATGCACAAAATATATTATTTACACTCAAAATATACCATCACACAAAAAAATATGACATTTACATACAAAATATGTCAGTTGCACACAAAAATATACCATTTACACAATATTGCATGTACGCTCAGAGTATAAGTATAAAAAAAGTAGTAGTAAAGGGACCTCGTCTTGGAGAGTTGTGAAAGACAGGGGCCTTAAGAAGACTTTGATAAAGCCGCCTTCAAGCGCCATAGCAACTTCTAATTCATTTGACGTTTTGGAGGACGAGTGCTGTGGTGAGACTGCGGATCGCGCAAAAGGGAAAGCAACGAAGAGCAAGGAAGCGCAGGCCCCTCAGAGAGTAAAGGAAGTACCTAAGCAAACTTTAGTTGTGGGAGATTCCCAGATAAGGTATTTGGATAGAACGTTTTGTGCTAGAGATAGGGGGAACAGGTTAAGGGTTTGCTATCCCGGAGCTGGCATTGGTGATATTATAAACAACATGAATGATATTATGGCTGGAAATGGGAACAATCGCATTATTTGCATTAGCGTGGAAGGAAATGATGTTGGTCGAGTTAGGAGTGAGGAACTGATTCAGGGGTATAAAACAGCCATAGAATTAGTTAGGAGCAAGGGAGGAATCCCGATCATATGTGGCATTCTTCCAAGAAAGGGAGTGGGAAATGAATGGATATCGAGGGCACTTGGTGTCAATTGCCGGCTGGAAAGATATTGCAAATCAAATGCAATATCTTTCATAGACAACTGGGAACACTTCTATGGAAGAAATGAAATGTATGCTCGTGATGGGATGCATCTATCGAGAGCTGGGGTTGTTGCTGTTGCGAACTCGTTGGAAGAAGTGGTTAGAGGAGTTTGTTTGGGTTTAAACTGTTAGTAAATAGAGGTATGGGAATTGATTTGGAGGAAGGAGGTAATAAAAGTATGTGTTTGTGGGAGAAAGGAATTGGCAAAATGATCAGGGAAAGAGAAGGGCCTCAAAATAACAATTCACTTAGGGTATATTACACTAACAGTAGAAGTCTAAGAAATAAAATTAACGAATTAAATGCTCTTGTCTGCACAGAAAAAATAGATATTATTGCACTTACCGAAACGTGGATGAATGTAGAAAATAGAGAACTATTAGCTGAATATCAAATAAATGAATTTAAACTATTTCACACAGATAGATATATTAGACGAGGAGGTGGAGTAGCCATATATGTTAGGGACAATTTGAAATGTAGTCTCAAAGAGAGAATCAAAACTGAGCCACATACAGAAACTATTTGGATAGAATTAAACGATAAAGCTAATAATATTATAATAGGAGTTATATATAGGCCACCAAATTTAGACAGGGGGTTGCGTGGTGACCGCCGGCCAGGTCGGACGTTCCTGAGGTCTCTCCGCTTCTGGCTAGTGTTTACGTTGGGTGATCGCTTGTTTGCCCTGCTGGTGGTGGTTTGCCACTGACAGGGTGACGTTTGCTTAGCCATGGGGACGTCTCGCCCTCCAATGACGAGGACGCTGTCAGCTGGTCTGGCGTTTACGGTGCCGGTGGACCATCCATTGGATGGTGTCGCCCTGGTGGACGTGCTTCATGTGCAGCTGTCGGACCTGGTGGGCATCCAGCTGCTTCAGGGCCACCGTGCTGTAGTCAAGTTCCGCCTCCAGGCTGCCTTTCAGGCGTTTCTCAAGCGGTGTGAGGGGCGTGTTTACCCTCTCCCTGATACTGCTGGCTCCGTTAAGGTAGTGAATCTCAGTGTCACCTTGACGTCTGTGACGGTGCATGGTGCCCCCTTCGAATTTCAGGACGACTTTTTAACCTCCTGTTTCGAACGGTTTGGAGCTGTGTTAAGTGTTCGATGGAATAAGGTCGTTGCCGGGCACTGTGTTGGTATGCTTGACGGCTCCCGCACCCTAATGATGTCGCTGAAGTGTAGTGTACCGTCGTCGATGTCCGTGTTGGGTTACACGCTCCGTGCCAGTACCGGGGTCAACCGCGCACCTGTTATCGGTGTGGTCACGAGGGTCATCTGGCTGCGGCGTGCGACGTGGGAGCAACTGGTCGGGTGCATGTTCTTCGTGCGGAGGATTTTCCGCCCCTGTTGCGTTCGGACGGTGTGGGTGCTGTGCCTGAGGCGCCTGACTGCCGCTCCGCCTGTTGAGGCGAGTTCTCTGGCCTGTGCGACACGTCAGGTGACTGCTGTGGCCCCTGGGGTTGGTGAGCCGGTGTGTGAGGATGATGGGGCGTCGCCTGCGCTGCGTGTAGTGCAGGGTGTCCCGGTGGAGGTTCATGTCCCACCCCCGCCTGTGGACGTGGTAACGGCTCCCAGGGACGCGGGTTCTGCTGTTTTGGAGGGGGTGCTTCGGCAAGGTGAGGTGCCTGCCGTGCCTGTGTGTGTTAACGACTGTAGTTCTGCTCTTTCCATTCCTTTGCAGATGCGTGCACGTCGGTGTTCTGAGGCTGTTTCCGTGGATGATGTGGCCTCTGTGGACTCTTCGGATGGTACGGGTGTGGCCTGTGTGGATGTAAAGATGGTGGCCGTGCCTGCGGCGGGGCCTGCTGGGCGTGGTATGGTGCGGCCTGTCTCGAAGCGTTCGCGGCGGGCTCGGAGTGTGTCTCCCCTTCGTGGTGTGCTTTGGAAGGAGGTGGGGGAGTATGGTGCTCAGCTGGCGTCCCTCGCCGTGGGTGATGGTGCTGTGTGGGGCTCCGGAGTTGCTACCTGTGTCCCCCTTCCTGTGTCACCTGCTGTTGGATCCCCGCAGTGGGGGGGTTGTCCCTGATGATCAGGATCTCGTCGTGATGTTGCGGAAATATGTGCGCCGGGGGGGCCTCGGCTCCTGTGCCCTGTGGTGGGGTCGCTGCCGCGCCTGCATCCCCTGCTGTTCCCCCTCCTTCATTGCCCCGGTCTGGTGGTTGCCTAGTCCCGTCTGCTGGGGTCGTGCCCTGTGAGGGTCCGGAGTTGGGCCCTTATTGGGATGCCCGGGTGCTTCCGATCCCATGGTGCTCGTCCACTATCTGGGTATCGTCTGAGAAGGTGTTTGTTTATAGGGTGCCGGATAGGATGTCTAAGCCGAGGGTACTGCCTGATGGCCGGCTGCCCGCCGACCTGTGGGTGATTTGGGAAGCGTACTGCTTGCGCTTTCCGATACGCAAGTTTCCGGAGAAGTATTAGTTCCCATCTTGCTCACACGGCTACGCCGTGCCTGGATCAGCTGCCGCCGTGACCACGACTCCCCGCCCCCCGGTGCGTGGAGTTTCCCTCTAACGTTCGCCTCTGTTTTCGTCGCCACTCCTCTCTCTACGGCCCATCACATCTACCGCTTTTGACTTTCTTCTCCTCACCATCAACGCGTCTCCTTACATCTGTCCTGGTGCAGCCATCGGGAGGGTTACCCCATCATGCAAACTGCACCTATTCTCAAGAAGAAGAAGAAGAAATTTAGACAGAATGGAAGCAAAGCACCTATGGGATGAAATATCTAGACAATCTAGATCTAACAGTATTTATATCATGGGTGACTTTAATTTTAGCGGAATAAACTGGTTGAACAAAACAGGGAATAGTGAAGCAGAAGATTTTCTAGAATTAATTGACGATTGCTATCTTACGCAACACATTGAGGAACCAACACGGGAAAATAATATTTTAGATTTAGTGTTAACTAACAGGGAAACACAAATTAATGACATCGAAATAGGGAGTGAGCTAGGGAACAGTGATCACAAAGAAATCAGATTTAGCATAGAATGGAATAGACCAGTAGGAGAAAATTCTGTTAAAGTGCCAGATTTTCGAAAAGCTGATTTTAATACCCAAGAAATTTTTTGGGTCAAATTCATTGGAAAGTCTTGGGTATGGGGTGTGGGCCGGTCTTGGAGCGAGACATGAACCCAGCGATAGGTGACTTAAATGGGGATTTCGATGTGGATTCAATATATAACTTATTTAAGAATATTCTAAACAAAGCACAGGAACGTAGTATACCATACAAATTGAATAGATCGAATACTAATGACCCAAAGTGGATAACAAAGAATTTGAAGAACCTTATAGGTAAAAAGAGAGCTTGGTACAAAAGGATTAAAAATGGGGAGGTCACTTTAGAACAGGAATTCGTACAACTGGTTAGAAATGTTAAAAAAGAGATAAGGAAAGCAAAAAGAAACTATGAAGTTCGCATAGCAGGGCAAGCAAAGACAAATCCTAAAGGTTTTTTTTCAGTTATATCGTACTAAGACTAGGGAAAGAATAGGTCCATTAAAAACTGAGGCAGGTCAAATATCAGACAGTGATGAAGAGATGAGTAGTATTTTTAATAAATATTTTGTGTCTGTATTTACTAAAGAGGAACTTAACAATGTGCCTTCAGCCGAACAAGTCTATGTGGGTGGGGACGAGGACAGGTTGACGAGTTTAGCAGTTACCAGGGAGGATGTTCTTAAACAAATAGTAAAACTCAAACCAAACAAATCCCCAGGGCCGGATGAAGTGTTTGCCAGGGTGCTTAAAGAATGCAAAGAGGAGCTTTGTGACCCACTGTCAACCATATTTAATAAATCAATAGAGTCAGGCAGAGTGCCAGAGTTTTGGAAAGTTGCTAATGTGATACCTGTTGGATATTTCCAACATCGAATACAGCATTGTTGTATTCTCATTACTTATTACTAACCATATTAATATTGTAGTAAGTAAAAGTAACAACTCGTAGAATTCTCATGTACTAATAATTCATCTGTGCATTAGGCTAGAATTCTCACGTCACCTGACGCCAGTATTGTGTCAGATTTCTTTACAGTAAAACACATTATATACAATTTGTGTGAGAATTAAATACGATTCTCCATAATTAAAGCATTCTGTATGGCAACTGATTGCAGACGAATGGTTCTCTAACTAAAAGCCGAATAGAGCTTTAGAATCAAAACGTCTACCTCGCGATAGAGGTAACGTCATCAATGAATGCTATGGGGAGACATTAATTCCTCTCCCTTATATCTTTACTATTCTTAAATAGTTAAATAATAATATTCCGTTCCTCTAAATAATAAACCCGTCCAGTCTTTAGAGTTTCAAGCGCGAATGCGAGAAATATTAATGTTCAAGACAATAATTTGTGTTGTGAACGTCGACTGGCGTGGGTTGGGGGACGCCATCCTCAGTCGGGAAGCGGACACGTGCAAGGCCAGAAGGAGGCAAAGCTGCGCTTACCGTACTCACAAAAGACGCCATTGTCCAGCAAATAGGACAAGTGTGTCCATCCACAGATGAAAGCCGCCACTGTGAGGCGTGAACGACCTTGCAGATAATATCTTCAACTAGTGCTGGTGTTAAATAAGGGACCCCTAGACTTGGTTCCTGACGACACGTGATCAGCCAGCTTGAAACGCATCAATCCAGGATAGGTTCACCGGAACTTGGGATGCGTAATTACGGCAATCTTAATACTTACACAGTGCCCACAGCTAAGTACTTTTTATTTGATGCATCATTTATAAGTTTATTAATAGCGGGGTGATTGCACGTCACGCGGCAAGATAACACCTAATAACAGGTGATTAGAATTCTATCTGTAGATATCAATAATCTTGAATATGAATTGAGTAGTTAAATCAATTGCTACTGGTAGTTATTTATCTTGCAGCTTGAGAGACGGATTCCTCATGCTGCCTTCTCCATGTTAATCGTGCCATTCGTCAATGTGCCAGACTTGGAGATTAAGAGGACTTCCAGAGTTATCTAAAGGAACCTACTACAAGCTAAGGCTTATTTCTTTTTCCTATATTTTAGCAATTTGATACATTCAGAATGTTCAACATAATGTGTGATTTACTGTAACTCATTACTATGCTCATATTCATGTTCTTCTTTGTATGAATAATATTATATTCAACATTATTTATAGGATTAGATTATTATTAATTGAATTAGTGAACGAACCACACTGATTCCTGGACGTACTGACCTCCAGTAATAACCCCCCAATGTAGGTGTTTGAGGTTTGGTTTTTAATAATACAGCCCATTAATTATTCTTATGATCATACTTTCTAGTCATATCCATAGTCACTGGTTTTCTCTAGAATTTTATCTAATGATCTGAAATTCTCAGTTTCCCTCTTTACTTTAAAAGCGGGTGGTCCTTCGTAATTTAATTTACTACTTTAATTATTAATTAATCAGAATCAAACCCAAATATCCCACATTATGGTCCTTCGAACCGGATAGGCATTAAATTTATAATTAAAATATTTACCATTAATAACTAATCCTTGTGTGATAGAAGCTAGACTAACTATTTAATTAATTGTGTCAACTAACAGTATAACACACCAGTTAGCCTAGATCACACTAACAGCTACCTTATACATAGCTTTAGTGGGTCATAACCAATTACCCACAACATTTAGACCTACACTTCATACTGAAGTAGAATCTTTAGGTCACGAAGAGCAACAGCTCATAACCTTATATTAATCACTAACACCAATTAAGTGTTAACCATTTAGGCTATACCAATGTTTCAATACATGGCTGTCAGCAGACTGTCCATTATAGCCTGAATCCATGTTATAATTACTGATTCACTCAAGTCAGTGGATCATTAACATTTAGAGATCCAGTATACTAATATAAATTACTGATCTCATACTAATTAATCATTACTAACCCTGATAATATTTTATTCCACAATTAGGAGTACATTCAGGAGTTAGGTAATATTTACGGCAGTAGAATACTTGCCAAACACAATTAATTCTTTTGTGTTCATTTAATTTCTTATACACATAATTACACAAGTGTATATAAACAATAAAATACAAAAAACCCAAAAACACAGCACAATTATTTGCACATTATTGCACCATAATATAATCTTTGCCAACCTTCATTAGGTAGCAATTTAGGCTGTGATTGTGTTGAATCTGGCACAAGCACAGACTAAATATAGTTGTAGTATCTCAAGTAGAAATTCTCACGACTAGGCTTGAGCTAGTTAGTGACACATATATTATTCTTTTGTGCTGACCCTATCAAGGGTGGGATTAACCATTTATTGTGTAATTATTTTATTGCATATTTCTATGTATGTTCTTGAGTGTTACTGTAAGTCTACTACCCATCCGAGGCTGATTTAGAGGAGCTAAGCTGAGGAACACCTGTAGTGAGACCAAGGTACCACTCAAATCTTAGTTGCTTATTATTAGGTAGGTAGCTAACCTCTAAATGAGGTAAATTACGACCAGCCTCAAGAAATATTAGGCTGTCAATACTTATACCTGCTCTACATCAAGGAGCAGACAACATAGCTATACCACTAGCTACATAAGCCCTATCAGGCTCAATTTAGCACAAGAATGAATCCTTTAGAAAGGAATGCAAGATTCTTGACAGCTCTTCAAGGTCCTTTAGGAAAACTGCTTATGAAATGTCATTTCTGTGTGGAAACTGACCCAGGTGACGTCTACAGACTAGCAAGTTACATAAGGTCCGCCAGCCAAAAATATGACTATATCAAGACTGTAATCGAGACCCACAGGAATTTACTCCAAGCCGATCATACTGTCTCAGACCACTTAAGTCTAACAGAATCTGATCTCGATAACTATGAGCATTCTGTTCAAACCAGTTTAGACCGATATAAGGAGGTGCTTGCGAAGCAAGATATTCCCGAGTGGGTGGATCAGATCATTAATAGACCTGTATCCAAGTTAACACTCAGCTCAGATGAAATACTTGAGCTAAATCAAGACGAGGAGAATCCTCTAATCAATGCTGATCACTATACAGGATCAACAATTGAAGTTCAACCTTCATTTTCTAACCTCTCATCTAATACAGCTTCATGTGATGATTTGTTTACAGAGTCTGATCAAATTTCAGACCACACTTCTCAATGTTCCTTGGATTCTATAAGCGCAATACATAATGCTACTGAATTAACTAGCTTATCACCAGAACCCAGAGAAACAAGTGAAGCTGCAGATGAAACAAGTGAAGCTGCAATAATCAGTGAATCTGAACCAGAAAATGATAAAGCTAATGCTGCAGCAGCAGCCGAAGCTGTAATCAAAGCTGAGGCTAAGCAAGAAGCCTTAAGCAACACAAGTAATGGTCACAATTGCTCCCAACAGCCTTCTAAAGTAAGTGCTAACAATGAGAAGACTATTATAAACCTTGTGCACCAATTATTAAATTTATCTTCACCAGAGCAATCAGTTGACTCTTTACAAGACTTTAGTTTTCAGCTTGAGTCACTGATAAATTCTTTCAGTAAAGAGGTGGATCACCCAACTACTGAGTGGATGACTAAAATTATCATCCAGAGAAAATTGTCTGGTGACACACTTAATAAACTATATGTATGCCAGAATGGTAATACCCTGTCAATGCAGGATATATTTACAGGTTTGCGTAATATGAGCAATCATACAGCAGACCAGACAATTAATGCTGAATCTGAATGCACCAAAACTGTACCTACATCGGTTTCCTTACCTGAAACTCCTAAAGTGACACTGTCACTAGGTAACCAAGGTGCTAATACTCAATGTGACAACAATCAGTCAAATACTGATTCATCCGTGAGGCCTAAGAGTCCCACAGGTGCTCCTAAGAGACCTAATAGGCCAAAGAGCACTGCTAATAATCCCACAGGTGCTCCTAAGAGACCTAATAGTCCAAAGAGCACTCCCAAGAGCCTGTTAATGGTTCCCCAGAGTACACCAAGTACTCACAAGAGAATAAATAACCAGCAAATGCAAGCAGCAAAACCATCACCACCTGCAAATACTGTTTTACCTAAAACGGTAACCTCTAAACGATCTGTAGGATGGGGAATGTGCTTGTTTTGCAATCAAAAACATTCTCTGTACAAATGTACTAATTATCCTAATAGAGTCACAAGAGTCAGACGACTCAAACAGTTACATAAATGTACTAGGTGTCTCAAACCACATGATGTTAACAGCTGTGACACCCCACTGAACACCTGCAATAGGTGTAGAAGGGGCAAGCATCATGCTGCACTGTGCAAATTAGTTAGGACTAATTATGTCAATCCTAGAATAGGACGTAGAGAATCTACACCAGTACAGTGCTGCAAGGTGCGAGATGTGTACAGCGTAACTTCACAAGCATCTCAAGTGGATGCTGCTTTGCCCACTGCCCAACTTCAAGTGAAGAACAGAGGAACCAAGATCACCATACGTGGACTATTTGACCAAGGTTCCCAGAGAACTTTCATTACTCAAAGGGCAGCAGAGGCACTTAATTTACAACCAATAGGACAAGTAAAATTAAACTTGTCAGGGTCCATGATAAATCGAGGAACCCATGAATACACAGTAGTTCAACCACTTGTACGACTAGGTAGTCAAGCCAAGGCTGTCCAAGCCATTGTTGTAGATCAAATACCTTTAGACTTAAACATTAAGGGTCTGGGGTACACGGCCCACTTCCTGCAGGAACGTGAAATTAATTTGGCTGACAACAAGTTAAAGTCTGACCGCCTTAACAATGTAGATGTACTAGTAGGAGCCGACTACTATTACCAGTTCATAACTGGACATGTTAAACGATTGGGAATGAATATGCTCCAATCTGCAGGAGGCTACTTACTTACTGGTAAAGTTCTGAATGTGAACAAGCCTAAACCTGCTAACAATAATAAATTAGTCAGCAGTAAATCAATTCTCCAGCAGCAAGCTAAAGGGAGAAACACAGCTGAGTAATAAACTCAGATTGAATGTAGTGCAATTGATACTCGCCGAGATGTTTCATAGCTCTCAATGAAAACCAATGGTCCGTACTCAAACAAGTACAAGTCACAGCGACCAAACCATTGAATTCACTGCAGACCTAGAATTATTCTCGACAAGTAGTGATTGACCACACTCAGTCTTCCTAGTTAAATTGTAATGTTAGGCTAGAGAATCTAGTACTCCCTAGGAATTAATAATGTTAGGCTAGAGAATCTAGCACTTCATGCCACTGGCATTTCCTGAATTTAGTGATAACATTCACTAGGACCACTGGTCCACTATACTTGCGCTTAAAGGTTTGCCAAGAAAACCTTCTTAATACCATGTTTTCTGCACTAAGAGTTAGTGATAAATACTTGCATTAATTGTTTGAGTTGTTTTTCTTTCGTTTCTGCTTATTTAGTGTAGGGGCGCAGCACGAACAAATTTGCAAACTTACTAACATGTAAGTGAATTTCCAGAGAACTAATATGTTTAATGCATTACCGTTAAACATTAGCATTGTTAATTAACATGCTTCATGAGCTTAACATAGCTCACCTTAGAATTAACGTAATAATATGAGTGCTCGTTCACCATGCGCACGAGCTTAATATTGCTCGCCATGATAACTGAATGACAAAACTCCACCTCCTTAATTCGAGTTCCATGTAACTCACCCTGTTAACTGTTAACGAGCTCCATGTAGCTCACCCTGTTAGCACCAGCTAACGAGCTCAATGCAGCTCACCCTGTCAACACTGTTGACGAGTTCCATGTAACTCACCCTGTTAACTGTTAACGAGCTCCATGCAGCTCACCCTGTTAGCACCAGCTAACGAGCTCACTGTAGCTCACCCTGTCAACACTGTTGACGAGTTCCATGTAACTCACCCTGTTAACTGTTAACGAGCTCCATGTAGCTCACCCTGTTAGCACCAGCTAACGAGCTCAATGCAGCTCACCCTGTCAACACTGTTGACGAGTTCCATGTAACTCACCCTGTTAACGGTTAACGAGCTCCATGTAGCTCACCCTGTTAGCACCAGCTAACGAGCTCACTGTAGCTCACCCTGTCAACACTGTTGACGAGTTCACTGCAACTCACCCTTTTAGCACTAGCTAACGAGCTCCATGCAGCTCACCATGTTAGCACTAGCTAACGAGTTCACTGTAGCTCACCCTGTCAGCACTGCTGACGAGCTCAATGTAGCTCACCATGTTCAAGAGTTTAATATAACTCGACCTGTTAATGAGCTCAATACTGCTCACAATGTTAATTCGAGTACATTTTTGCTCACAATTAGCTTAGTCCCTTACTTAGGTAGGTTAGAAATTCAAACCATTTATTTAGGTAGGTTTAGGGACTTTAGTAGTGTCAACTGAGTACTAGCCTAATCTGTACTCACCATTAATTACAGTTGACTATACTTATAGAGACTGATTTAATAAACTCAAATTCATGTAAAGGTGATTTCGTATTAACCAGTTTACAGTGTCAAGCCTATGAGCTGCCATTTAATTAGCTCATAAGTCAGAATGACTAGGCTACTAATCTCACTGTCGACTCAGAATCTTCCTTGATTTTAATGAATAAACTTTTCAGTTCTCTACTTTTCAATTATTTTAGCTAGTTAGCAAATTAATTGTACCATCAGTCAGCATGACTACTGCACGGCAGTGCACATTTAATTCAATTTCCTCATTTGAATTTGGGGTGATCGTGATGCTGCGTGATGTTATTGTCTAGTAACTCAATAGTTACAAGTCACAGCGACCCTAGACAGTCACCTTACTGTAGTGTCATAGTCTCCTTGATCTTAAATGACTAATAATACTTTACTGTATCATCATACAATAGTGTTATCAGTTCTTAGGAACTTATTCTGAGTTTACCTACGATTCAGCAGCTACGTAATACACCATTACATGTCACTGCGACCCTAGTTGTTGAGTTTATTGTGAGCTTTAGAGTGTTCCTGATTACCGATAACTTATTCATTTAATGTTTCAATATTTCATGCATGTTTCCACTAAGGGAAACTGCAAGCCTATTACAACTCTGAACAAGAGTAATTTCTTTCACATCTCACTTTGATAACTTTGATGAAACTACGATGTGATATCACGTAACGAAACATTACACGTCACTATGACCCAGAATATCGCATCACTGTAGATTCTGTTAGTTTAAATTGGGAGATTTAAATTTTATAAATATTGTGTAGGCTACAAACATGTTTCAGTTGACATGTAAATAGCAAGACTCAAGTTCTTGTAAGTCCTTGATAAATCCGGGACGTTCGTTATGTGTGTACTAACATACTAACCTACTAACATACTAATGTGTTAATCTTAATATCACTTCGGGATAGGTCAGTACAACACAGTACACTGCGACCCTGGGAATCCCCCCCCCCCCCGGAGTTATGTTGGATATTTCCAACATCGAATACAGCATTGTTGTATTCTCATTACTTATTACTAACCATATTAATATTGTAGTAAGTAAAAGTAACAACTCGTAGAATTCTCATGTACTAATAATTCATCTGTGCATTAGGCTAGAATTCTCACGTCACCTGACGCCAGTATTGCGTCAGATTTCTTTACAGTAAAACACATTATATACAATTTGTGTGAGAATTAAATACGATTCTCCATAATTAAAGCATTCTGTATGGCAACTGATTGCAGACGAATGGTTCTCTAACTAAAAGCCGAATAGAGCTTTAGAATCAAAACGTCTACCTCGCGATAGAGGTAACGTCATCAATGAATGCTATGGGGAGACATTAATTCCTCTCCCTTATATCTTTACTATTCTTAAATAGTTAAATAATAATATTCCGTTCCTCTAAATAATAAACCCGTCCAGTCTTCAGAGTTTCAAGCGCGAATGCGAGAAATATTAATGTTCAAGACAATAATTTGTGTTGTGAACGTCGACTGGCGTGGGTTGGGGGACGCCATCCTCAGTCGGAAAGCGGACACGTGCAAGGCCAGAAGGAGGCAAAGCTGCGCTTACCGTACTCACAAAAGACGCCATTGTCCAGCAAATAGGACAAGTGTGTCCATCCACAGATGAAAGCCGCCACTGTGAGGCGTGAACGACCTTGCAGATAATATCTTCAACTAGTGCTGGTGTTAAATAAGGGACCCCTAGACTTGGTTCCTGACGACACGTGATCAGCCAGCTTGAAACGCATCAATCCAGGATAGGTTCACCGGAACTTGGGATGCGTAATTACGGCAATCTTAATACTTACACAGTGCCCACAGCTAAGTACATTTTATTTGATGCATCATTTATAAGTTTATTAATAGCGGGGTGATTGCACGTCACGCGGCAAGATAACACCTAATAACAGGTGATTAGAATTCTATCTGTAGATATCAATAATCTTGAATATGAATTGAGTAGTTAAATCAATTGCTACTGGTAGTTATTTATCTTGCAGCTTGAGAGACGGATTCTTCATGCTGCCTTCTCCATGTTAATCGTGCCATTCGTCAATGTGCCAGACTTGGAGATTAAGAGGACTTCCAGAGTTATCTAAAGGAACCTACTACAAGCTAAGGCTTATTTCTTTTTCCTATATTTTAGCAATTTGATACATTCAGAATGTTCAACATAATGTGTGTTTTACTGTAACTCATTACTATGCTCATATTCATGTTCTTCTTTGTATGAATAATATTATATTCAACATTATTTATAGGATTAGATCATTATTAATTGAATTAGTGAACGAACCACACTGATTCCTGGACGTACTGACCTCCAGTAATAACCCCCCAATGTAGGTGTTTGAGGTTTGGTTTTTAATAATACAGCCCATTAATTATTCTTATGATCATACTTTCTAGTCATATCCATAGTCACTGGTTTTCTCTAGAATTTTATCTAATGATCTGAAATTCTCAGTTTCCCTCTTTACTTTAAAAGCGGGTGGTCCTTCGTAATTTAATTTACTATTTTAATTATTAATTAATCAGAATCAAACCCAAATATCCCACAATACCAGGTCTTAAGAAAGGAGATAGATCACTTGCGTCTAACTAACGACCAATTAGCCTAACGTCTATTGTGGGAAAGTTACTCGAATCTATAATAGCAAATAAAATTCGTCTTCATCTTGAAAAACATAAATTAATAATTGAGTCGCAACATGGTTTTATAAATGGCCGTTCATGTTTAACAAATTTGTTATCTTTTTATTCTAGCATAGTTGAGGCAGTTGATAGTGGTAAGGATTGTGATGTTGTGTACCTTGACTTTAGCAAAGCTTTTGATACAGTGCCACATGAAAGACTGATTAAAAAGATAGAGTCTCATGGTATTGGGGGTGCTATATTAAGCTGGATTAGGACATGGCTATACCAAAGGAAACAGAGAGTTAGTATAAATGGAATCAAGTCAGAGTGGGAAAATGTTGTAAGTGGAGTGCCTCAAGGCTCTGTCCTGGGACGCTGTTGTTTATAATATATATAAATGATTTAGATTCAGGTTTGAGTAGCAACATTTGCAAATTTGCCGATGATACGAAAATCGGTAGGGAAATTAATTCGGAGGAGGACTCACTATCACTTCAAGTTGATCTAGATAGGGTTTTGAAATGGTCAAAGGATTGGCAGATGCAGTTTAATGCTGATAAATGTAAAGTTCTGAGGTTAGGTAATGAAGATAGAGTTACAAGATACGAGCTAGATGGTGTTGAGATTGCGAAGTCGGATTACGAAAGGGATCTGGGAGTTATGATTAGTAAGAATTTAAAACAAAAGGATCAGTGCATAAATGTTCGTAATAAGGCAAATCGGACACTTGGATTTATTAATCGCAGCGTTAGTAACAAGACACCTGGTGTGGTTCTCAAGCTATATCTTGCTCTAGTTAGGCCCCATTTAGATTATGCAGTTCAGTTTTGGTCGCCATATTATAGAATGGATATAAATTCACTTGAACGTGTCCAGCGTAGGATGACTAAGTTAATTCCCCAAATTAGAAATCTTTCATATGAAGAAAGATTAACAAAGCTTAAGTTGCATTCACTGGAAAGGCGAAGAGTTAGGGGTGACATGATAGAGGTTTACAAGTGGGTGAATGGACATAACAAAGGGGATATTAATAGGGTATTAAAAGTATCAACACAAGACAGAACACGAAACAATGGATATAAATTGGATAAGTTTAGATTTAGGAAAGACTTGGGTAAATACTGGTTCAGTAACAGGGTTGTTGATTTGTGGAACCAATTACCGCGTAACGTGCTGGAGGTGGGGTCCCTCGATTGTTTCAAGCGCGGGTTGGACAAGTATATGTGTGGGATTGGGTGGTTATAAATAGGAGCTGCCTCGTATGGGCCAATAGGCCTTCTGCAGTTGCCTTTTGTTCTTATGTTCTTAGTATGACATTTACATAAAGTATGGTATTTGCACAAATATTTCAAAACGCTTATGCATCTAGACAATCAAAAATGTGCTTTCACTAAAATTACACAATTTCAAATACATAATTTTCACAAAATACCCATACATTGTCTCATAAACAAAAATACACTTACACCATTAAGATCTATTTTTTCAGATTATAGAGCTTACACAAAATACACAATTTGCACACAAAAATACAGTTGCACCAGTTCCACTTCAACAAATTAAAAACAGCTTGCATAAATGCACTATTCGCACAAAAATGATTATAAAACATGGACAATTATTACACAATTTGTGTAATTATTATACATCTTTGCACAATTAATACAAGAAAACTTGCTATATAATTACTCAACTTGCACAATGACAATCAATACACAAAGGTATAAATAAACAATTCGTCCATATGCAATTACACAACATGCGCAATTAATACACAACTTTCACAAATATTACACATCTTTCATAATTATTACACAACTTGCACAAATACATATCTAGCACAAGTACGTACAATACATAACTACCCCAAATATGAAAATATACAACTAGCATATATACACGGTTTACACAAATACAATTGCGACATTTACACAACTTGCTCAAAAATAAAATCTATACACTACTTACTAAAATATGAACAATACATAACTAGCACATATTCATTAAATACACAACTACGCAATTTCCACAAATACACATACAAAACATATACAATTAATACATACAACTTGCACAAAACAATAAAAAATTTATGGAAATATAATCAATACATAATTGCAATAATCATACAACTTATGCAAAATACATAATCTGCACAATTAATACACAAGTATATTAATTGTGCTATATATGTACAAATACAAACACAACCAACTAAACATAACATAAGAACATAAGAACAAAGGTAACTGCAGAAGGCCTATTGGCCCATACGAGGCAGCTCCTATTCTATAACCACCCAATCCCACTCATATACTTGTCCAACCCGTGCTTGAAACAATCGAGGGACCCCACCTCCACAATGTTACGCGGCAATTGGTTCCACAAATCAACAACCCTGTTACTGAACCAGTATTTACCCAAGTCTTTCCTAAATCTAAACTTATCCAATTTATATCCATTGTTTCGTGTTCTGTCCTGTGTTGATACTTTTAATACTCTATTAATATCCCCCCGGTTATGTCCATTCATCCACTTGTAAACCTCTATCATGTCACCCCTAACTCTTCGCCTTTCCAGTGAATGCAACTTAAGCTGTTACATGTATCAATGTTATATCAATGTTTATATCAATGTTTATATCAATTCAATATCAATTTATATCAATGTTACGCGGCAATTGGTTCCACAAATCAACAACCCTGTTACTGAACCAGTATTTACCCAAGTCTTTCCTAAATCTAAACTTATCCAATTTATACCCATTGTTTCGTGTTCTGTCCTGTGTTGATACTTTTAATACCCTATTAATATCCCCCCGGTTATGTCCATTCATCCACTTGTAAACCTCTATCATGTCACCCCTAACTCTTCGCCTTTCCAGTGAATGCAACTTAAGCTTTGTTAATCTTTCTTCATATGAAAGATTTCTAATTTGGGGAATTAACTTAGTCATCCTACGCTGGACACGTTCAAGTGAATTTATATCCATTCTATAATATGGCGACCAAAACTGAACGGCATAATCTAAATGGGGCCTAACTAGAGCAAGATATAAGAACATAAGAACAAAGGTAACTGCAGAAGGCCTATTGGCCCATACGAGGCAGCTCCTATTCTATAACCACCCAATCCCACTCATATACTTGTCCAACCCGTGCTTGAAACAATCGAGGGACCCCACCTCCACAATGTTACGCGGCAATTGGTTCCACAAATCAACAACCCTGTTACTGAACCAGTATTTACCCAAGTCTTTCCTAAATCTAAACTTATCCAATTTATATCCATTGTTTCGTGTTCTGTCCTGTGTTGATACTTTTAATACCCTATTAATATCCCCCCGGTTATGTCCATTCATCCACTTGTAAACCTCTATCATGTCACCCCTAACTCTTCGCCTTTCCAGTGAATGCAACTTAAGCTGTTACATGTATCAATGTTATATCAATGTTTATATCAATGTTTATATCAATTCAATATCAATTTATATCAATGTTACGCGGCAATTGGTTCCACAAATCAACAACCCTGTTACTGAACCAGTATTTACCCAAGTCTTTCCTAAATCTAAACTTATCCAATTTATACCCATTGTTTCGTGTTCTGTCCTGTGTTGATACTTTTAATACCCTATTAATATCCCCCCGGTTATGTCCATTCATCCACTTGTAAACCTCTATCATGTCACCCCTAACTCTTCGCCTTTCCAGTGAATGCAACTTAAGCTTTGTTAATCTTTCTTCATATGAAAGATTTCTAATTTGGGGAATTAACTTAGTCATCCTACGCTGGACACGTTCAAGTGAATTTATATCCATTCTATAATATGGCGACCAAAACTGAACGGCATAATCTAAATGGGGCCTAACTAGAGCAAGATATAAGAACATAAGAACAAAGGTAACTGCAGAAGGCCTATTGGCCCATACGAGGCAGGTCCTATTCTATAACCACCCAATCCCACTCATATACTTGTCCAACCCATGCTTGAAACAATCGAGGGACCCCACCTCCACAATGTTACGCGGCAATTGGTTCCACAAATCAACAACCCTGTTACTGAACCAGTATTTACCCAAGTCTTTCCTAAATCTAAACTTATCCAATTTATATCCATTGTTTCGTGTTCTGTCCTGTGTTGATACTTTTAATACCCTATTAATATCCCCCCGGTTATGTCCATTCATCCACTTGTAAACCTCTATCATGTCACCCCTAACTCTTCGCCTTTCCAGTGAATGCAACTTAAGCTTTGTTAATCTTTCTTCATATGAAAGATTTCTAATTTGGGGAATTAACTTAGTCATCCTACGCAGGACACGTTCAAGTGAATTTATATCCATTCTATAATATGGCGACCAAAACTGAACTGCATAATCTAAATGGGGCCTAACTAGAGCAAGATATAGCTTGAGAACCACACCAGGTGTCTTGTTACTAACGCTGCGATTAATAAATCCAAGTGTCCGATTTGCCTTATTACGAACATTTATGCATTGATCCTTTTGTTTTAAATTCTTACTAATCATAACTCCCAGATCCCTTTCGCAATCCGACTTCGCAATCACAACACCATCTAGCTCGTATCTTGTAACTCTATCATCATTACCTAACCTCAGAACTTTACATTTATCAGCATTAAACTGCATCTGCCAATCCTTTGACCATTTCAAAACCCTATCTAGATCAACTTGAAGTGATAGTGAGTCCTCCTCCGAATTAATTTCCCTACCGATTTTCGTATCATCGGCAAATTTGCAAATGTTGCTACTCAAACCTGAATCTAAATCATTTATATATATTATAAACAACAGAGGTCCCAGGACAGAGCCTTGAGGCACTCCACTTACAACATTTTCCCACTCTGACTTGATTCCATTTATACTAACTCTCTGTTTCCTTTGGTATAGCCATGCCCTAATCCAGCTTAATATAGCACCCCCAATACCATGAGACTCTATTTTTTTAATCAGTCTTTCATGTGGCACTGTATCAAAAGCTTTGCTAAAGTCAAGGTATACAACATCGCAATCCTTACCACTATCAACTGCCTCAACAATGCTAGAATAAAAAGATAACAAATTTGTTAAACATGAACGGCCATTTATAAAACCATGTTGCGACTCAATTATTAATTTATGTTTTTCAAGATGAAGACGAATTTTATTTGCTATTATAGATTCGAGTAACTTTCCCACAATAGACGTTAGGCTAATTGGTCGATAGTTAGACGCAAGTGATCTATCTCCTTTCTTAAAAACTGGTATCACATTAGCAACTTTCCAAAACTCTGGCACTCTGCCTGACTCTATTGATTTATTAAATATGGTTGACAGTGGGTCACAAAGCTCCTCTTTGCATTCTTTAAGCACCCTGGCAAACACTTCATCCGGCCCTGGGGATTTGTTTGGTTTGAGTTTTACTATTTGTTTAAGAACATCCTCCCTGGTAACTGCTAAACTCGTCAACCTGTCCTCGTCCCCACCCACATAGACTTGTTCGGCTGAAGGCATATTGTTAAGTTCCTCTTTAGTAAATACAGATACAAAATATTTATTAAAAATACTACTCATCTCTTCATCACTATCTGTTATTTGACCTGTCTCAGTTTTTAATGGACCTATCCTTTCCCTAGTCTTAGTACGATATAACTGAAAAAACCCTTTAGGATTTGTCTTTGCTTGCCCTGCTATGCGAACTTCATAGTTTCTTTTTGCTTTCCTTATCTCTTTTTTAACATTTCTAACCAGTTGTACGAATTCCTGTTCTAAAGTGACCTCCCCATTTTTAATCCTTTTGTACCAAGCTCTCAACTAGGTCAAACAATACACAATTTGCATGATATTCTTCTGGGTATATTTAAGACATTAATTATAATATGCTGAGTTTAACCAACTCCCCAAAACTTAGAATTTCACTTATAAAAATGGTACATATGACTTCCGATGAGCTCAATATAAAACATATTCTTTTTTTTATTAAAATTTCAACATTATTAGTGCTAAACTATTCATCTAACATATGTCCACTGTTTTTTATGTCTTATTAATACCTTTTACATCCTCTCCAATCAGACCACCCATATTTATGTATTTATGCAAACCATCTAACAAACTTATTTGTTCTAGCCTTAGTTATGTTAGGGCAGGTGGGGTTAGGTGAAGTCAGCATTTTCTATGATAATTTTAGGCAAATTTGCTATATCTCATCAAAATGCATCCTGTTAAAACTTAAATTCGTCTAAATCTATCAAAAATATACTTATACTACGCAAATTTGACTAAATTCAACCTAGCAAAAGCTAAACTAACCATATATGAGCATCCCATATCCTCACATACAAGCCTATGTCGCCTCTGTCTATACATTGCATGAGTCTGCCATATAGCTCGAACCTCAAATAGGAAAATTTACACTATTTCATAAACATGCTAGTTCATTACCCCCTAAGATATTATATATGTCCTTCCCTACACGACCTCACCTAACCTGACCTAGCATATCCAAACCTAGATTTAGTTCAAGTTGGTGAAATTTAAGCTATGCCACTTAAATTCGAGCTAATTTAAGGCAATTTCCACCAAATATGCCCAAATGTTGTGTAGTATAGCACTACCAAAGCCCATTTTTACCTACATTTTCTCCTGTTCCATACTACCCTAGCATATCCAAACCTGGATTTGGTGAACGTCAGCGAAATGTAAGCTATCCCACATAAATTCGACCGAATTTAAGACAAATCCCACCAAATATACCCAAATGCTGTGTATCATAGCACAGCCAAAGCCCATTTTTACCTACATTTTCTCCTATTCCATCCTACCCTACGCATCCTCACCTAACCTAACCTAGCATATCCAAACCCGGATTTGGTTAAAGTTGGCGAAATTTAAGCTATCCCACATAAATTCGAACTAATTTAAGACAATTCCCACCAAATATATCCAAATGTTGTGTATCATAGCCTCGCCAAAGCCCGTTTTTACCTACATTTTCTCCAATTCCATCCTACCGTACGCAACCTTACCTATCCTAGCATATCCACACATAGATTTGGTTAAAGTTGACAAAATTTAAGCTATTCCCACCTAAATTTGACCAAATTTAAGACAATTTCCACCAAATATACCCAATGTTGTGTATCATAGTACTGTCAAAGCCCTTTTTTTTCACCAACTTTTTCACCTATTTCCATCCTACCCTACACAACCTCACCTAACCTAACCTAGCACATCCAAAGCTGGATTTGGTTAAAGTTGGCGAAATTAAAGATATGCCACCTAAATTCGACCTAATTAAGACAATTCCCACCAAATATATCCAAATGTTGTGTATCATAGCATCGCCAAAGCCCATTTTTACCTACAATATTTCCTATTCCATCCTACCCTATGCAACCTTACCTAACCTATCCTAACATATCCAAACCTAGATTTGGTTAAAGTCTGCGAAATTTAGGTTATCCCACACAAATTTAACCTAATTTAAGACAATTTCCACCATATATACCCAAAAATGTTTTGTAACATAGCACGGCCAAAGCTCATTTTAGCTGAGTTTTCACCTATCCCAACCTTCCCTATACAACCCTACGCAGCCTCACCTAGCATAACCAAAGTTAGATTTGATTAAAGTGTGCGAAATTTATGCCTTTTCCATTTAAATTCAACCTAATTTAAGCCAATTTCCACCGAATTTACCCAAATGTTTTGTATCCTAACATAACCAATGTTCATTTCACCCAAGTTTTCACCGATTCCATCTTACCCTACATAACCTTACCTAACCTGACCTAGCTTATCCCAAGCTTGATTTGATTAAAGTTCGTGAAATTTATGCTTACTCACCTAAATTCAACTATATTTAAGACAATTTCTACCAAATATACCCAAAATGTTTCGTTGCATAGTACAACCAAAGACCATTTTAGCCCAGTTTTCACATATTCCAACCTACCCTACATAGCCTTACCTAACCCTGCCCTAGCAGATTTGATTAAAGTTAGGGAAATTTATGCTATCGCCACCAAATTGGAGCCAATTTCCACCAAATATACCTAAATGATGTGTATAATAGCACAGTCAAAGCCCATTTTACCCACATTCCATCTAATCTAATTCCATCTAAACCTGGACCTAACCTCTGATACGACATATACTCAGAGAAGTGATGTTTTTTCGATATGAATCTAAATGCCCGTGCCTAACCTGCAAGAGTCTTGGAGCTTTGTTGAATATTTTATCTATTTTCTTTGAAAAGTGAAGTTTTGGATATGAACCTATCTGCACTGTGCCTAACCTACTAGGTTCTTTGTTGAACATTGTAACCATATTCATAGAAAAGTGATGTTTTGGATATGGACCTAAGAGCCCCCTCTCCTTTAAAACTTGGAATTGTGTTCAATATTGTATCTATATTGTTGGGTAGGTGTTTTTGTTTTTACACATCAACCCAACCGGTCTGGACCTAACCACCCTTTATTGAACTTCAAATTTATCGTAAATATGGGAGGAACGTGTTGTTTGTGCATCAACCCAACCGTCCTAGACCTAATCTCCCTTTATCTAACTTCAAATTTATTGTATTTATGGGAAGAAAGTGTTGTTTATGCATCAACCCAACCACCCTGGATCTAACCTCTGATACACGGATCTTGGTTTAATATTGCATCATATTCGTAGCATTTTTTTCACATCAATACAACCATCCTCAACCTAACCTCTATTACCTGGGGAGGGAGGTTAATGGAAAATATGATAATAATGGGAATTTTCTCTACATCAGTTCAAGTTAACCATCCTTAACCTAACCTTAGATAGAAAGGGATATAACTCACCAAAACTATTCAATTACCATTTACTCAATTTTCCTTATGCTAACCCATAACCAGAGGGTTTAGACCCCCCTTTACCTCGAAATTATACTATATATTTAAGGTAGGAATATATTTTCACATATAAACCTAACATTCCCTAATTCAACCCTATACTATAATTCATATTATATTTTAATCTAATGCATATTCTTAATCCTCTGATTAGGTTAGGTAGGGGATGGATAGTCTAGTCATTTTTTAATAATAACATCAAATACACATGCCAGTAGGACGCCAAAGGTTGCATTGGTTATCTGGTGACTCATACATAGTTGACCAGTCAGGTACTGTGATACCTGAACACTTATATGCTAATGGCCAGCAATACCTTATCCCTTTACCTGAGGTCGCTTTTTGCGATGTAACTAAACAACAAAAACTGGTCTGTAGAATGTATTTGTTTGTTATATAATAAGTTAGGTTCGGATGGTTTGATAGGATTTATGAAATGAATAACAGAAAATAGGAGCAATGAGCAAAAATACGAGCCAATGTAGCTGAATATCAACTCTGATGAAGCACAGAGTACAGTTGAGGTATTAAGCCTGATTAAGAGTTCACACTTATGTGTGAACCTCCTAAGGTCCGCATTTAGCACATCGGGGCATCGGGCCGCATTAGGGATGATGACGGCAGAAAAGAAGGTAACTGCAGAAGGCCTTATTTCAAAACATGAGAGGCTTGCTTTTACTCAATATAGTATTCCTATATATGTACACTGAATGAGTATTTTGATTTGTGATATGCTACAGCAAGGTGTGGGGAGGCATGTTTTTGAGTGAATGGGAGATGTGCATATATATTTATGTACGTGCATATATATATATATATATATATATATATATATATATATATATATATATATATATATATATATATATATATATATATTTATGCGTTATGAAGCAATATTGGATTAGTACTGAAATCGCATTGAAGTCACCATGCCTGGCAGGGGACTGTTTTCATATAAATGACTGATAGGGGAGAACGCGGAGAAACATGATAGTTCATGCTCTGTGTTGCTTCCCCTTTTGCAATGGACGATAGTTGGAAGTAAATATGAAATTTAAAATAGACAAGGGTTGATGGTATTTTACATTAGGTTTCTGGACCACTGATGTAACGCAAAACACATGACTCACAGGCCGGCTTTTTAATCCCCTTGATCGTGCCTGTGCAGGAACGCTGAGCGGCTAGCTGGTGACGTCATTGACCATTGGCTATGCCTATGCATGGGACCGGCCATGAAAGAAAATTCGAGGAAAACCCTGGGGCCAATGACCGGCTTTTTAATCCCCTTTAACATGCCTGTGCAGAGTCACTGAGCTAACGAAATTTTGGGATGACTGGAGGCAGCCGTTTAATCCCCTTGAGCGAAAATGGCAGGGGCCAATGTCTGGCATGGTGAAAACAGTTCGTAAAACCCAGGGGCCAATGACCGGCATGGTGAAAACAGTTCGTAAAACCCAGGGGCCAATGACCGGCATGGTGAAAACAGTTCGTAAAACCCAGGGGCCAATGACTGGCATGGTGAAAACAGTTCGTAAATCCCAGGGGCCAATGACCGGCATGGTGAAAACAGTTCGTAAAACCCAGGGGCCAATGACCGGCATGGGAAAAACAGTTCGTAAAACCCAGAGGCCAATGACCGGCATGGTGAAAACAGTTCGTAAAACCCAGGGGCCAATGACCGGCATGGGAAAAAAAGTTCGTAAGACCCAGGGGCCAGAAACCGGCATGGGAAAAAAAGTTCGTAAAACCTAGGGGCCAATGACCGGCATGGGAAAAAATCAAAATTGCCAGTCATTGGCCCGGTTTACACTACATAAATATAAATATTATATGAATTAGATTAGATGGAATGTGGGTAAAATGGGCTTTGACTGTGCTATTATACACATCATTTAGGTATATTTGGTGGAAATTGTCTCTAATTTGGTGGCGATAGCATAAATTTCCCCAACTTTAATCAAATCTGCTAGGACAGGGTAGGTTGGAATATGTGAAAACTGGGCTAAAATGGTCTTTGGTTGTACTATGCAACAAAACATTTTGGGTATATTTGGTAGAAATTGTCTTAAATATAGTTGAATTTAGGTGAATAAGCATAAATTTCACGAACTTTAATCAAATCAAGCTTGGGATATGCTAGGTCAGGTTAGGTAAGGTTGTGTAGGGTAAGATGGAATCGGTGAAAACTTGGGTGAAATGAACTTTGGTTATGTTAAGATACAAAACATTTGGGTAAATTCGGTGGAAATTGGCTTAAATTAGGTTGAATTTAAATGGGAAAGGCATAAATTTCGCCAACTTTAATCAAATCTAACTTTGGTTATGCCAGGTGAGGTTGTATAGGGAACGTTGGGATAGGTGAAAACTCAGCCAAAATGAGCTTTGGCCGTGCTATGTTACAAAACATTTTTGGGTATATATGGTGGAAATTGTCTTAAATTAGGTTAAATTTGTGTGGGATTACTTAAATTTCGCCGACTTTAACCAAATCTAGGTTTGGATATGCTAGGATAGGTTAGGTAAGGTTGCGTAGGGTAGGATGGAATAGGAAATAATGGTGGTAAAAATGGGCTTTGGCGATGCTATGACACACAATATTTGGATATATTTGGTGGGAATTGTCTTAAATTAGGTCGAATTTATGTGGGAGTAGCCTAAATTTCGCCAACTTTAACCAAATCTGGGTTTGGATATGCTAGGTTAGGTTAGGTGAGGTTGCATAGGGTAGGATGGAATTGGAGAAAATGTAGGTAAAAATGGGCTTTGGCTGTGCTATGATACACAGCATTTGGGTATATTTGGTATATTTCCGAATTTATGTGGGATAGCTTACATTTCGCTGACGTTCACCAAATCCAGGTTTGGATATGCTAGGGTAGTATGGAACAGGAGAAAATGTAGATAAAAATGGGCTTTGGTAATGCTATACTGCACAATATTTGGGCATATTTGGTAGAAATTGCCTTAAATTAGCTCGAATTTAAGTGGCATAGCTTAAATTTCACCAACTTCAACTAAATCTAGGTTTGAATATGCTAGGTCAGGTTAGGTGAGGTCGTGTAGGGAAGGACATATATAATATCTTAGGGGTAATGAACTAGCATGTTTATGAAATAGTGTAAATTTTCCTATTTGAGGTTCGAGCTATATGGCAGACTCATGCAATGTATGGACAGAGGTGACATAGGCTTGTATGTGAGGATATGGGATGCTCATATTTGGTTAGTTTAGCTTTTGCTAGGTTGAATTTAGTCAAATTTGCATAGTATAAGTATATTTTTGATAGATTTAGACGAATTTAAGTTTTAACAGGATGCATTTTGATGAGATATAGCAAATTTGCCTAAAATTATCATAGAAAATGCTGACTTCACCTAACCCCACCTGCCCTAACATAACTAAGGCTAGAACAAATAAGTTTGTTAGATGGTTTGCATAAATACATAAACATGGGTGGTCTGATTGGAGAGGATGTAACAAGGAAGGTATTAATAAGACATTAAAAACAGTAGACATATGTTAGATGAATAGTTTAGCACTAATAATGTTGAAATTTTAATAAAAAAAGAATGTGTTTTATACTGAGCTCATCGGAAGTCATACGTACCATTTTTATATGTGAAATTCTAAGTTTTGGGGAGTTGGTTAAACTCAGCATATTATAATTAATGTCCTAAATATACCCAAAAAAATATCATGCAAATTGTGTATTGTTTGACCTAGTTGGTTGTGTTTATATTTGTATATATATAGCACAATTAATATACTTGTGTATTAATTGTGCAGATTATGTATTTTGCATAAGTTGTATGATTATTGCAATTATGTATTGATTATATTTCCATAAATTTTTTATTGTTTTGTGCAAGTTGTATGTATTAATTGTATATGTTTTGTATGTGTATTTGTGGAAATTGCGTAGTTGTGTATTTAATGAATATGTGCTAGTTATGTATTGTTCATATTTTAGTAAGTAGTGTATAGATTTTATTTTTGAGCAAGTTGTGTAAATGTCGCAATTGTATTTGTGTGAATCGTGTATTTATGCTAGTTGTATATTTTCATATTTGGGGTAGTTATGTATTGTACATACTTGTGCTAGATATGTATTTGTGCAAGTTGTGTAATAATTATGAAAGATGTGTAATATTTGTGAAAGTTGTGTATTAATTGCGCATGTTGTGTAATTGCATATGGACGAATTGTTTATTTATACCTTTGTGTATTGATTGTCATTGTGCAAGTTGAGTAATTATTTAGCAAGTTTTCTTGTATTAATTGTGCAAAGATGTATAATAATTACACAAATTGTGTAATAATTGTCCATGTTTTATAATCATTTTTCTGCTAATAGTGCATTTATGCAAGCTGTGTTTTTAATTTGTTGAAGTAGAACTGGTGCAACTGTATTTTTGTGTGCAAATTGTGTATTTTGTGTAAGCTCCATAATCTGAAAAAAATAGATCTTAATGGTGTAAGTGTATTTTGGTTTATGAGACAATGTATGGGTATTTTGTGAAAATTATGTATATGAAATTGTGTAATTTTAGTGAAAGCACATTTTTGATTGTCTAAATGCATAAACGTTTTGAAATATTTGTGCAAATACCATACTTTGTGTAAATGTCATACTCTGAGCGTACATGCAATATTGTGTAAATGGTATATTTTTGTGTGCAACTGACATATTTTGTATGTAAATGTCATATCTTTTTGTGTGATGGTATATTTTGAGTGTAAATAATATATTTTGTGCATATATGACATATTTGGTGTGTAAATGCTGTATTTTCTGTGTATGGCATAAATTACATCTGATTAATGGGGGAAATGGAGACAAAAATCTTGGCTATTCTCTATGAATGTATGGGATGTAGAGTATGTGTAGGTAAATATGATTGTATTTGTGAGTGTTGGTTTAGAAACAAGTTAGCTGATTTGCGTAGCAAGAGTAGGATTTTTTTGAGGTGTAGAAATGATTAGCCTATGAATATAGTGGCTAGCATCCAGCTGAGTTGCTAAATGGATGAATTGAGGTGCGACATTTGGATAGCTATTTGATGGATGTGAGGACAGTTGACTAGCCTATGAACAAAGCTACTAATCCGCGTTGCTGCCAGATGTGTGGTAACTACTTGTGGATTATAGGAGAATATCTAGCTATAGGGTTTCATAATTGCTGTTGTGTATAAAACTAGAATAAGAGCTATTTATTAAAACTATTATTGCAAACTAATACTTTAAGTGGAATCCCTTGGTTGTTTTAAGCTTAGGGTATATGAATGAGATTGGGTGGAAATATATAGGAGCTGCCTCGTATGGGCCAATAGGACCTCTGCAGTTACCTTTATTCTTATGTTCAGCTCACCTGCTATGCTGCCAGATGTACGATTCTGCTTAAATTGCAGTACAACATTTGGGCATCTATTTGAGTTTTGAACTTAACACTGCATAATGAATGGTTTTAGTTGCGGATGACTAAAATGCATATTCTTAATCCTCTGATTAGGTTAGGTAGGGGATGGATAGTCTAGTCATTTTTTAATAATAACATTAAATACACATGCCAGTAGGACGCCAAAGGTCGCATTGGTTATCTGGTGACGTCATACATAGTTGACCAGTCAGGTGCTGTGATACCTTAACGCTAATGGCCAGCAATACCTTATCCCTATACTTGAGGTCGCCTTTTGTGATGTCACTAAACAACAACAACAACTGGTCTGTAGAATGTATTTGTTTGTTATATATAATAAGTTAGGTTAGGATGGTTTGATCGGGTTATGAATAACAGAAAATATGAGCAATGAGCGAAAATACGAGCCAATGTAGCTGAATATCGACTCTGATGAAGCACAGAGTACAGTTGAGGTATTAAGCCTGATTAAGAGTTCACACTTATGTGTGAACCTCCTAAGGTCCGCATTTAGCACGTTGGCTGGAAACTCATTAGGGGCTTACAGTGCATTGGGGATGAAGATGTCAGAAAAGAAGGTAACTGCAGAAGGCCTTATTTCACAAACATGAGAGGCTTGCTTTTACTCAATGTAGTATTCCTATATATGTACACTGAATGAGTATTTTGATTTGTTATATGCTACAGTAAGGTGTGCGAGGTCTGTTTTGAGAGAATGTGAGATGTGCATATATATTTATGTACGTGCATATATATTTATGTACGTGCATATATATTTATGTACGTGCATATATATTTATGTACGTGCATATATATTTATGTACGCGCATATATATTTATGCGTTATGAAGCAATTTTGGATTAGTACTGAAATCGCATTGAAGTCACCACGCCTGGCAGGGGACTGTTTTCATACAAATGGATGATAGTTTTTTTTCTCATTTTTATTTGCCCTATGATCAATAAGCATTCTGTGATGACAGATTGTCAAAGCTCGAATTACATTCTCTAGAAAGACGAAGAAGAAATAGGGGTGACATGATAGAGGTGTGACTGAATGGTCACGTCAAAGGGGGATATTAATAGAGTATTAAAATTTTCAACGCTAGACAGAACATGAAACAATGGGTATAAATTGGATAGGTTTTAGAATTAGGAAAAGACCTGGGGTAAATACAGGTAACAGGGGACGAACTCGAAAATACACACATAACTTCTTGCAGTGCTGCTCCCCTTTGTTTCATATGAATGGATTTCATTCCTATGCTCAATACACGATCCTTGGCCAGTCATGCTATTTCAGTTAGCTGACTTATTCACGGAAGATGAAGACTGGCCAGCTGATGACGTCATTTGTCCATTAGCAATGCCTGTGCATGGGTCACTGGGGTAACGAAATTTGGGTATGCCAGGGCCCAGCATTTTAATCCTACCCCCAGGCAAATTGAAGACTGGCTACCCGATGACGTCACTGGCCATTGGCTATGCCTGTGCATGGGTCACTGGGGTAACGAAAAACAGGTACGCCAAGTCGTGTCCCCTCAAAACAGGTACGCCAAGTCGTGTCCCCTCAAAACAGGTACACCAAGTCGTGTCCCCTCAAAACAGGTACGCCAAGTCGTGTCCCCTCAAAACAGGTACGACAAGTCGTGTCCCTCGAAAAAAGCAAAACGAACAGGACTTGGCATACTTTATACTACTGGTGTGCGGGTGTGTTGATGTGGGTGGGAGTGTTGGTATGAGCAGGTGTGCAGGTGTGGGCGGGTTTGCTGGTGTGGGCGGGTGTGCTGGTGTGGGCGGGTGTGTTTGTATGGGCGGGAGTGTAGGAGTGGGTGGGTGTGCTGGTGTGGGCGGGTGTGCTGGTGAGGGCGGGTGTGCTGGTGTGGGCGGGTGTGCTGGTGAGGGCGGGTGTGCTGGTGTGGGCGGGAGTGTTGGTGTGGGCGCGTGTGCTGGAGTGAGCGGGAGTGCTGGTGTGGGCGGGTGTGTTGGTGTGGGCGGGTGTGTTGGTGTGGCCGGGTGTGCGGGTGTGGGCGGGTGTGTTGGTGTGGGCGGGTGTGTTGGTGTGGCCGGGTGGGCGGGTGTGTTGGTGTGGGCGGGTGTGCTGGTGTGCGCGGGTGTGTGTTGGTGTGGGCGGGTGTCCTGGTGTGGGCGGGAGTGCGGGTGTGTTGGTGTGGCCGGGTGTGTTGGTGTGGGCGGGTGGGCGGGTGTGTTGGTGTGGCCGGGTGTTTTGGTGTGGGCGGGTGTGTTGGTGTGCGCGGGTTTGTTGGTATGGGCGGGTGTGTTGGTGTGGGCGGGTGTGTTGGTGTGGGCGGGCGTGCTGGTGTGGGCGGGTGTGTTGGTATGGGCGGGTGTGTTGGTGTGGCCGGGTGTGCGGGTGTGTTGGTATGGGCGAGTGTATTGGTATGGGCGAGTGTATTGGTATGGGCGGGTGTGTTGGTGTGGCCGGGTGTGTTGGTATGGGCGGGTGTGTTGGTGTGGCCGGGTGTGCGGGTGTGTTGGTATGGGCGGGTGTGTTGGTGTGGCCGGGTGTGCGGGTGTGTTGGTATGGGCGGGTGTGTTGGTGTGGGCGAGTGTATTGGTATGGGCGGGTGTGTTGGTGTGAGCGGGTGTGTTGGTGTGAGCGGGTGTGCTGGTGTTGGCGGGGATGTTGGTGTGGGCGGGTGTGTTGGTGTGTGGGGGTGTGTTGGTGCGAACGGGTGTGCTGGAGTGGTCGGGTGTGTTGGAATGGGCGAGTGTGCGGGTGTGGGCGTGTGTGTTGGTATGGGCGGGTGTGCTGGTGTGGGCGTGTGTGTTGGTATGGGCGGGTTTGTTGGTGTGGGCGGGTGTGTTGGTGTGGGCCGGTGTGCACGGGTGTGTGTTGGTGCGGGCGGGTGTGCTGGTGTGGACGGGTGTGTTGGTGTGGGCGGGTGTGTTGGTGTGGGCGGGTGTGTTGGTGTGGGCAGGTGTGTTGGTGTGGGCGGGTGTGTTGGTGTGGGCGGGTGTGTTGGTGTGGGCGGGTGTGTTGGTGTGGGCGGGTGTGTTGGTGTGGGCGGGTGTGTTGGTCTGAGCGGGTGTGTTGGTGTGGGCGGGTGTGTTGGTGTGGGCGGGTGTGTGGGTGTGGGCGGGTGTGCTGGTGTGGGCGGGTGTGTTGGTGTGGCCGGGTGTGCGGGTGTGGGCGGGTGTGTTGGTGTGGGCGGGGGTGTTGGTGTGGGCGGGTGTATTGGTGTGGCCGGGTGTGCGGGTGTGGGCGGGTGTGTTGGTGTGGGCGTGTGTGTTGGTGTGGGCGGGTGTGCTGGTGTTTGCGGGTGTGTTGGTGTGGGCGGGTGTGCTGGTGTGGTTGGGTGTGTTGGTGTGGGTGGGTGTGTTGGTGTGGGCGGGTGTATTGGTCTGGGCGGGTGTGTTGGTGTGGGCGGGTGTATTGGTGTGGGCGGGTTTGTTGGTGTGGCCGGGTGTGCTAGTGTGAGTAAGTGTGCTGGTGTGGGCGGGTGTGTTGGTGTGGCCGGGTGTGCTAGTGTGAGTAAGTGTGCTGGTGTAGCCGGGTGTGCGGATGTGGGCGGGTGTGTTGGTGTGGGCGAGGGTGTTGGTGTGGGCGGGTGTGCTGGTGTGGGCGGGTGTGTTGGTGTGGGCGGGTGTACTGGTGTGGGCGGGTGTGTGTGTGTAAACCTCTGTAAAGAACAGAAGTGTTCGGCAGTGTCCTTGTCTGTATCTTTCATCCTCCCTCCCCTTTTACCCATTATCCTCCCTTCGCCCTCTTCTTCTTTTTCTCCCTCTTATTGACACCCTATTTCTTATGTACCTCCTTCACCCTCTCCTCCCACCTCCCAGCAAAATCTCTTCCTTCTTCCCCACTGTCCCCCCCCCCCACCTTCTTTCTCCAACAATATCATTAATCATAACGAAACAAAACACTTGAGACACAGTTGGCTCATCAAGAAGCAAGCCGTGAAGGCTCAGGGAAAAACATGTCATCAGAATTTTTTTCTGGTCTTGAAGCGTAAGTACTATGATCAGTTTTTGTTTAGCTTTGGCGTCACCAGCGCGTACAGTTTACAATATGCCAAAAAGGTATATAATAATAATAATTATAATTCAGAGTTGAGTCATGTGGAAGTGTAGGATTTCTGTGGTGGTGGTGGTGGCATTGGCACTGTGTCACTTGGCTGCCTGTTCTTTTGTGCCAATCCCGACCGAGTCATGTTGATCATGTACCCAACAGCAATTACTGGACAAAAATTGACGGATAGATAAACATATATAAATGAAAAGGCCTTCAGTCTGTCTGCCTATAACTGCAATATAGAGAGAATGTCTATTTGTTAGGGGATGGAGGTCAGATGGTTGTAGTGAGACTCGCTGTATGTATATATATATATATATATATATATATATATATATATATATATATATATATATATATATATATATATATATATATATATATATATATATATATGCGAACAAGCCTGAATGGTCCCCAGGACAATATGCAACTGAAAACTCACACCCCAGAAGTGACTCGAACCCATACTCCCAGGAGCAAACGCAACTGGTATGTACAAGACGCCTTAATCCACTTGACCATCACGACCGAACATAATGAGGTGATAGCCGAGGCTATTTGAACCACCCCACCGCCGGCACTCGGATAGTAATCTTGGGCATAGCATTTTACCAAATCACCTCATTCTTTGGGGCACACGTGAGGAACACAAATGCGAACAAGCCTGAATGGTCCCCAGGACAATATGCAACTGAAAACTCACACCCCAGAAGTGACTCGAACCCATACTCCCAGGAGCAAACGCAACTGGTATGTACAAGACGCCTTAATCCACTTGACCATCACGACCGAACATAATGAGGTGATAGCCGAGGCTATTTGAACCACCCCACCGCCGGCACTCGGATAGTAATCTTGGGCATAGCATTTTACCAAATCACCTCATTCTTTGGGGCACACGTGAGGAACACAAATGCGAACAAGCCTGAATGGTCCCCAGGACAATATGCAACTGAAAACTCACACCCCAGAAGTGACTCGAACCCATACTCCCAGGAGCAAACGCAACTGGTATGTACAAGACGCCTTAATCCACTTGACCATCACGACCGAACATAATGAGGTGATAGCCGAGGCTATTTGAACCACCCCACCGCCGGCACTCGGATAGTAATCTTGGGCATAGCATTTTACCAAATCACCTCATTCTTTGGGGCACACGTGAGGAACACAAATGCGAACAAGCCTGAATGGTCCCCAGGACAATATGCAACTGAAAACTCACACCCCAGAAGTGACTCGAACCCATACTCCCAGGAGCAAACGCAACTGGTATGTACAAGACGCCTTAATCCACTTGACCATCACGACCGAACATAATGAGGTGATAGCCGAGGCTATTTGAACCACCCCACCGCCGGCACTCGGATAGTAATCTTGGGCATAGCATTTTACCAAATCACCTCATTCTTTGGGGCACACGTGAGGAACACAAATGCGAACAAGCCTGAATGGTCCCCAGGACAATATGCAACTGAAAACTCACACCCCAGAAGTGACTCGAACCCATACTCCCAGGAGCAAACGCAACTGGTATGTACAAGACGCCTTAATCCACTTGACCATCACGACCGAACATAATGAGGTGATAGCCGAGGCTATTTGAACCACCCCACCGCCGGCACTCGGATAGTAATCTTGGGCATAGCATTTTACCAAATCACCTCATTCTTTGGGGCACACGTGAGGAACACAAATGCGAACAAGCCTGAATGGTCCCCAGGACAATATGCAACTGAAAACTCACACCCCAGAAGTGACTCGAACCCATACTCCCAGGAGCAAACGCAACTGGTATGTACAAGACGCCTTAATCCACTTGACCATCACGACTATCTATGATGAGGCTATCACCTCATTATGTTCGGTCGTGATGGTCAAGTGGATTAAGGCGTCTTGTACATACCAGTTGCGTTTGCTCCTGGGAGTATGGGTTCGAGTCACTTCTGGGGTGTGAGTTTTCAGTTGCATATTGTCCTGGGGACCATTCAGGCTTGTTCGCATTTGTGTTCCTCACGTGTGCCCCAAAGAATGAGGTGATTTGGTAAAATGCTATGCCCAAGATTACTATCCGAGTGCCGGCGGTGGGGTGGTTCAAATAGCCTCGGCTATCACCTCATTATGTTCGGTCGTGATGGTCAAGTGGATTAAGGCGTCTTGTACATACCAGTTGCGTTTGCTCCTGGGAGTATGGGTTCGAGTCACTTCTGGGGTGTGAGTTTTCAGTTATATATATATATATAAATAAATAAATATATATATATATATATATATATATATATATATATATATATATATATATATTGCAATAATGAAAGAAATAATCCATAAATAATGAAAGAAATAATCCGTAAAGGAGTAAAAAGCACTACTCCTAACCAAAACATAAACCTGATAATATTCTACAAAACCAAGAAGACTTCCGAACTCCTTATCAAAAACAGCCCGAAGCCGACGGAGAACCCTCTACAGCAGTCAAGCGTTGTATACATGTACACTTGCCCCCACGAAGGATGAAACCTTCAATGTAAGTACATAGGTATGACGTCGACCAAGCTGACGAGGCGTTTGACATGCCATCTTCTGTGGGAAATTTTTACCCACCATATCTAATAATCATCTAAGAAATGTATAATTTCTATATCATATCTAAATCATATCAAAATCATATCTAAATCGTATCAAAATTATATTAGAATCATTATAGATTCATTATATAGCTTGATCCTAGATGACAATGGCACCATGAACACGTACGCAACAGGGGCCCTTTTGATGCCTACGTGACTTTGTACATGATCTTTCAAGGATCCAGAAGCTTCTAGAAGGATTTGTTAATTAAAAAACTATTGGAACATTAATTCAACATCCGGTAGGATTAAAAATCGAATCCTTAATAAGATTCAGTGGTACTTTCAAATACTACTTATAATCTTTAAATCTTATATCTAATTATATTATAATCACATCTTATCTTAATCATAAGTCTAGACTGTAAAAATAATCGATCAATATTCATAGAAGGCTACCGTGCTCAGAGAGCATGGCAGGGCGATGGGGGGAGTGAAGCGCCCACCAACAAAGCCCAGCGGCACTCCGCGTTTGTTTACAAATGAGTGAACAAGTGACTGATCCTTAGCGAACATTACCAGCTCAAGGACACCTTATTTAACATTTTTATCACCAGTGAATACTCTCTAGAACTGGGGGAGTACCTGGACAATATCTACAAGGAAAATCCTAGAACATTTATAAAAATAAGAGTGTAGTGGAGATTACAGTGACGCAGTTTCCACCACCTTCATTCCTATTCTTTATCAAATATCATTCTTCTGCAACGCAGTTAAAGAAAAATCCAAGTAGTAACGCTACCAGATCATCATACAGCAACGCTGTAGCAAAATATCGTGCCTAAACTCAACAAGAGAGAGTTAATCAGTCTGGCAAACTTGTCAGACAGGCACCCCGACTGGCAGAGAAGTATATTGAGGGTTATTTGGTGTATGATTGGCCAATTGTATGCTTGTGTAACTTTAATATCCTATAAATCTGTCTGTTGGTTAAAAAGCGAGGCTAAGCCTCACATTTCAGTAAGTTTATTAAAATTGTAGTGTAGCTGTGAATCTTATCTAAGCACTGAACCTCATGAGTGTCCATTGTGCCAGAAAGAATTCAGCCTCAATAAGTAAAAACCTCATAAGTGTCCATATTGTTGGAAGAGATTCACTCAAGCTAACTGTATCGTATAAATTGAATATGTCTGCATATATATTTGAATATATAAATTAAGTTATCAATAGCTTGCTTAGTTAATTTTTAAGTTATCATATAAGTTCATTTAATTGAATATAATTAGTAGTTACTTAACAGTATTTAGACTACATTTAAGGTCATTTATTATACTTTTACAATTTAATTTGTTGTTTATAGTATAAGTACATATTGGCTGTTAAGTTATGGTACTAGGTTAGACTATGTATGTTTAAATCTCTGATTTAAACAGAGCCAGTGTTCAGTCATATAACTGAATTTATTAAATCTTATCCTTGTATAAAATACAAGCTGATGTGAGATCCCTGTCTACAGGTGGATTGGAACTTCTATCAACTAAGTCATTCACCCCACCTGTCCCTTACAGCCCACAGTCTGTCATTAGGAAAAGAGGATTTAGGATTTACAACCCTAGCTAGAGATTTTAGTTGAATTAATTTGCAGACAGTAAATTTTTAATTTAGTTCAGTACAAGTCCCTGGTAGTCTCCTCTTATATCAATCCCAGCAGGTTTTTCCCACATTAATGGTCCTTCGAACCGGATAATAATGGTCCTTTGTACCTAGATATTTATGATCATTCGTTTACCGAATATTTCAATGCCAAATACATAAGAAACTTCTTGATTTTGCATTGGAATAATTTTTACATATTCTAGCCTAACCTAGCTATCAGCCAATATTTATCGTAGCTATATATCTAAGTAAACAAATAGTTTGCAGTGGCTTAAGCCACCATATCCATTAACTAGTAAGCATTCATAGCATACTAATATTGTTTTGTGTTAAGAAACCACAGTAATTAAGTATATCAGTGTCAAAGACACTGCACTGCATCTTAATCATAAAATACCATTATCTACCTCATTGTGGTAACATTACATATATATTTAAGTGTATTATCTAGCATTATCTCTAATCTACTGATTTTCAAAGCTGCTCATTACATAATATTCTTTAAAAAAGTGTTATCATCACCGTAAGAGCATCATTACAATCTATCTATAATCAACTATATCATACCCTATTCCAGGTAAAACCAGTAGGCATTCTACTGTATTTTATCAAACAATTATTATGGTAACAGATTTTGTAATAACTTTGCAAAAATAGTGCCATTTACTATTTTTAAAAAATTATTACAGGATTTACCAACTTGGTGCATTCGGGTCACAAATCAAATTATTACAGTACTTTTGATAATGAACACCTGCTACAACCAGATTCCAGGGAGGAAATGAAGGACGATCTTTGGAATCATTACCTAAGTAGACAGGAAAGCTCATTTATCAAAATACATTAACATCATACATATTTATCAGAAAAAAGAGAAAAATCTCGGAATCTCCGAAACTCGGAAAAGGTCAAAATGACTAACAGTATTCCACCAGCAGCTGAAACAGAAAAGAAAAGGACACAAAGTGTCTAAAAAAATCACTTGAATCTACAGCCTACAGACCATTTAAATCAGGTGATAGACAAATGTCATCATCACTTGGCTACAATAGTCTACAATTGGGGATTAAGACCAATCTTAATCTCACAACACAATCTGAAAGGCTAACAGCACATTGACAATGTGAATACAAATATTATCATCCATCTAAGATAACTATCTTAATCCAAGAATAAAGTCTTGATCACCTAATCTCATGCTTTCACTGGAGTGAAAGCAGCCTCAGAAAATCTGAAGTTAATCAAGCATCTCAAAGAGACTTACTTAATAGAAAAGGCAAAGCCGAGAAAAAAGAAAAAGCAAAATGCTTCATCACATCGTGAATAATGTAGATACACATTATTACAGATACAATTCATCCTTTAAGGAAATCCTTGGAGGAGTACAAGTGTTACATGCTTGTATGACCTACTTGCATGTAATTACTTACCTACAAGTTTTACATACTTGTAACAACATCTTATCACAAAGCCAAATCTTTGATGGACTTCGAGCTTACGTACAAAGATTACGAAGCCGAGGAAAACTTAGATCTCAAGAAAAAATCCCCAAAAGTGAATCCACGGACAAAAGCAAAAATGTCCAGAATGGCAGTCAAAAATCAAGGCAACAAAACTCCTCTTCTGCAAAGTGGAAACAGAATAATGTTGGCTCTTATGCTATATCCCCCACAGTTAACAGAACTGTAGGAAACCAAGCTCCTAAGACAGATAAGACAAAAGGAGCTACAAGTGACCCAAAATGTTTATTCTGTCAAGAAGCACATAGCATTTATCAATGCACAGTTTATGAAGGCCGTGCCAGTCGAATCGATCGACTGAAATCTCTCAACAGGTGCATCCGTTGTCTACGGAAGCACGATACAAGTGAGTGTAACACTCCATTGCAAAACTGCCAATATTGTCATAAAAGTGTACATCACACAGCACTCTGTAGTGATATTAACACTCAATCCAGATCACAGACTTCCAATAATCAACCTGCATCTCAGGCAAAGCCCAAAGATGATAATACCACAACAGCCGTACAATTCTGTACAGTAATGAGCAATGTCAACGACTTGGATACAGAAATTGTTACAACAGCCATATTGCCTACTGCACAGCTAGAACTATGCAATCAAGGAATTTGTATTCCAACTAGAGGCTTTTTTGATCAAGGGTCACAGAAAACCTTTATCAGTAAAAAGATGGCAGAAGATTTACAACTTAAATCTTCAAAGCAAGTATCTACCTCCATATCAGGGTTTTTTATTAATTCTGGTCGTAGAACCTTTCCAGTAGTAAAACTCAATGTCTGTCTAGGTACATCCCAAAGGACAGTAGAAGCCATAGTAGTTGATAAAATTCCTACTGAAATGGAAGTGACTGGTCTGACAGCCACAATTAAATTCCTAAAAGAAAAAGGAATACAATTAGCAGATCCTCTACTCGATTCTGACTACATAGGAGATATCGGAATCCTGATTGGAGCTGACTACTATCATCGATTCATTCTGGGATCAGAAGAATCTATGGGTATGAATATACTCAAATCAGCAGGAGGCATATTGATGACAGGACCAATACTAGATCTTGAACCTTCAACTCCTGAAAAATCACATCATACAGAAACTGTAATAGTGGCATGACTAGGCAAAGAACAGTCACCACTTAAAATCCCCCACATGATTGATGATGGATTGGAATCTGTACCTCAATTGTGGGAACTTGATGCCATAGGAATAATTCCTGAACAACCAAGTCCTGATGATGTCTGTGCATACAATCAGTACTTAGAAACTGTACAGTACCATGATGGACAGTACTGGGTAAGGCTACCATGGAAAATAAACCATAAAACCTTACCTACCAATTATCACATGGCTTATAGTCAATTTAAATCGCAACTAGCAAAGCTAAGAAAAAGGCCTGAGCATTTAAAACTCTATCATGAGATTATTGCTCAACAATTAAAGAATAAATTCATCGAAGTCGTGAAACATGACAATAAGCAAACAGGCCATTTTTTACCACACATGGCTGTAAAGAGAGAATCAAAAACAACTCCTTTACGGATAGTTTTTAATTGTAGCTCTAAATCTGGACCCCAAGGAACCAGTCTAAATGATTGTTTGCAAACAGGTCCAAGTCTAACTCAGAAATTGTATGACATACTGTTGAAGTTTAGACTTAACAAATATGCGTATTCAGCACATATAAGTAAGGCCTTTCTCAGAGTTGGCTTGCAGGAAGAAGATAGAGACTTCACTAAGTTTCTATGGGTAGAGAACCCAGAAGATGTCAATAGTCCTGTAGTGACTTTCAGATTCTCATCAGTTCTTTTTGGCGCGACAAGCAGTCCATTTCTATTGCAAGCAACTCTAGATACTCATCTGAAGAAATCATCAAGTCCCTGTAAGACTGAAATCAGTCAAAATCTATATGTAGATAATTTTCAAGGGACAGTTAACAGTACTACTGAACTGTTACAATTATATCAAGAGGCTAACAAGGAGCTACAAGGTGCCAACATGCCACTACAATCTTGGGCCTCTAATAATACAACATTGAATAATCAAATAGCAAGAGATTACCCTGAATATCACGTACCAGAATCACAAAAGGTGTTAGGTATGGATTGGGATTTAATCTCGGACACAATATGGATCAAATCCGTGCCAGTAAATTACAACATCACTACAAAAAGGGATTTGCTTTCACAAGTTAGCAAAGTATTCGACCCACTGGGTCTACTAAATCCTTTGACTATCAAGTGGCGTTTATTGGTGCAAGAAGCATGGAAGGCTAAGGTTGGTTGGGATGATCTACTACCAATCCAGTTACAAAAAGCTTGGATGGAAGTGGCTCAAGAACAAACTTTAGTTGAAAAGATAATCTTTCCGAGACACATAGTCGAGGAAAATGAAGAAGTATCACTACATGTATTCGCAGACTCGTCAGCCAAAGCTTTTGGAGCTTGTGCTTACTTAGTGACTTCTAATCAATCATATCTTATCACCTCTAAGGCCAGAGTCGCTCCATTAAAAAAGAGGACTTTGCCTCAGATGGAACTAACAGCACTGCTAACTGGAACACGCTTAGCAGTGCATATCAAACAAGTCTTGTCTACCATGAACATCAAAGATGTTATTATATGGTCTGACAATGAAGCTGTCTTACAATGGGTACGAAACGACAACTGTCCAACTCCATATGTAAAAAATCGCGTCTCGGAAATTAAAGAAATTTCCGCAGGCTTTCAATTGTTGCATGTACCAACAAAGGATAATCCAGCTGATCTCTTATCAAGAGGTATGACATTTAAACAGTTTGCAAAGGCAGATATTTGGTTTCATGGGCCTCGATGGTTAGTGAATGGTAGTTGGCCTGAACAAAAGCCACACGTCATTACGACACAAACCATAACTACCACCAGGCAGCAAGCTCAAATATCAGTCTTGGATTGTACTCGTTACTCCTCGCTCATCAAATTAATCAATGTAACACAGAACGTGTTTCATTATCTCAGGAAAAAAGGTATAAAATACACTTTTCCTGATGCACTTATCTATTGGGTAAGACAAGCCCAGAGAGAAACTTATGGGAATAACTATGAAAATCTTCCGCATAAGTTAAAACACAATCTCGGTCTGTGGATAGACCAAGAAAATCACAACATTCTGCGTTGTGGAGGGAGACTTAAACACGCAGATATTAATCTAGATACCGTGCATCCATGGCTTTTACCAAAAAATCATTGGATCACAAGGTTGATTGTGTTGCATACACATCAACAAATCATCAAACATGGAGGAGTGTTAGACACACTCACACAAATCAGACAGCAGTACTGGATTCCTCAGGGAAGACAGTCAGTCAAATCAATCTTGAAGAATTGCATGATATGCCGAAGGTACGATGCAAGAACTTGCTCTTATCCAGGGCCACCACCCCTGCCAAAGGAACGAGTGGTCCATCTACAACCTTTCGAAACGACAGGAGTAGATTATACAGGAGCAATATATCTAACAGGGACTGCAGATAAGCAACCTATCAAGGCATACATCTGTCTGTTCACCTGTGCTACCACCAGGGCAGTACATCTAGAGGTAACACCCGATATGACTGCTCAATCATTTATTCAAGCTTTCCGCAGATTCGCAGCACGCCGATCATGCCCTAAGCTGATGATTTCAGATAACGGAGCAAACTTGGTAGCTGGAGAAGCATGTCTACGGGAAATCTGTTCCCATCCTGCAGATACTTCCACACTGGAACAGCGTCATTGCAGATGGAAATTTATCCCTCCGAGAGCCCCATGGCACGGAGGATTTTATGAACGGTTAATAGGAACTGTAAAAAGATCCTTGAGAAAACCTCTACACCGTCAGAAAATCAATCTTCAAGAACTCCCGACAGTAATCACGGAAATAGAATCAAGGGTGAATAACCGGCCGTTGACTTACTTGTCTGAGGATCCTACTCAACATGAGCCATTAAGTCCTGCCCACCTAATGTATGGAAGACTTCTGACTCCAGTACCATCTCTAGTGGATGATGAGATCAGAGATCCCTCATATGTGGGTCAGAGCGAGTTGGTTCAGGGGTATAAACATCTGTCCAGCATAATCCAAAAATGGAATGATATTTGGACAAAAGAATATCTTACATCTCTACGAGAACATCACTATGGGGCCAATGTCCCACATAATATATCTAATCTCCAACCTGGCGATATTGTCTTGGTGGACAGTGATGGCCCTAGGGCTGACTGGCCATTAGGTAAAGTTGTCTCAGTCCATCCAGATAGTCAGGGGATTTTGAGAATAGTCAAAATCCTGTCTAAAGGAACAACTTCCCTGAAGACATTGGACAAACTCATCCACATGGAATCAGTGAGCCAGCTGCAGTTAGATCCTGAGAGACCTCAAGACACTCTAACTCCACAAGACCCACAGACTCCTAACAGACACAATCGTCCACAACGGACAGCAGCACAAAAGTGCAAGCAAAATTTGCACTTGTATTATCAATTCAATGGAGAGTAAATAAATACATATGGTTACTATTGTCCTAAGTATTGGACTCTGTGCCAGTTCTCTCCCTCTGGAAGATGTGGGAAATTTTTACCCACCATATCTAATTATCATCTAAGAAATGTATAATTTCTATATCATATCTAAATCATATCAAAATCATATCTAAATCGTATCAAAATCATATTAGAATCATTATAGATTCATTATATAGCTTGATCCTAGATGACAATGGCACCATGAACACGTACGCAACAGGGGCCCTTTTGATGCCTACGTGACTTTGTACATGATCTTTCAAGGATCCAGAAGCTTCTAGAAGGATTTGTTAATTAAAAAACTATTGGAACATTGATTCAACATCCGGTAGGATTAAAAATCGAATCCTTAATAAGATTCAGTGGTACTTTCAAATACTACTTATAATCTTTAAATCTTATATCTAATTATATTATAATCACATCTTATCTTAATCATAAGTCTAGACTGTAAAAATAATCGATCAATATTCATAGAAGGCTACCGTGCTCAGAGAGCATGGCAGGGCGATGGGGGGAGTGAAGCGCCCACCAACAAAGCCCAGCGGCACTCCGTGTTTGTTTACAAATGAGTGAACAAGTGACTGATCCTTAGCGAACATTACCAGCTCAAGGACACCTTATTTAACATTTTTATCACCAGTGAATACTCTCTAGAACTGGGGGAGTACCTGGACAATATCTACAAGGAAAATCCTAGAACATTTATAAAAATAAGAGTGTAGTGGAGATTACAGTGACGCGGTTTCCACCACCTTCATTCCTATTCTTTATCAAATATCATTCTTCTGCAACGCAGTTAAAGAAAAATCCAAGTAGCAACGCTACCAGATCATCATACAGCAACGCTGTAGCAAAATATCGTGCCTAAACTCAACAAGAGAGAGTTAATCAGTCTGGCAAACTTGTCAGACAGGCACCCCGACTGGCAGAGAAGTATATTGAGGGTTATTTGGTGTATGATTGGCCAATTGTATGCTTGTGTAACTTTAATATCCTATAAATCTGTCTGTTGGTTAAAAAGCGAGGCTAAGCCTCACATTTCAGTAAGTTTATTAAAATTGTAGTGTAGCTGTGAATCTTATCTAAGCACTGAACCTCATGAGTGTCCATTGTGCCAGAAAGAATTCAGCCTCAATAAGTAAAAACCTCATAAGTGTCCATATTGTTGGAAGAGATTCACTCAAGCTAACTGTATCGTATAAATTGAATATGTCTGCATATATATTTGAATATATAAATTAAGTTATCAATAGCTTGCTTAGTTAATTTTTAAGTTATCATATAAGTTCATTTAATTGAATATAATTAGTAGTTACTTAACAGTATTTAGACTACATTTAAGGTCATTTATTATACTTTTACAATTTAATTTGTTGTTTATAGTATAAGTACATATTGGCTGTTAAGTTATGGTACTAGGTTAGACTATGTATGTTTAAATCTCTGATTTAAACAGAGCCAGTGTTCAGTCATATAACTGAATTTATTAAATCTTATCCTTGTATAAAATACAAGCTGATGTGAGATCCCTGTCTACAGGTGGATTGGAACTTCTATCAACTAAGTCATTCACCCCACCTGTCCCTTACAGCCCACAGTCTGTCATTAGGAAAAGAGGATTTAGGATTTACAACCCTAGCTAGAGATTTTAGTTGAATTAATTTGCAGACAGTAAATTTTTAATTTAGTTCAGTACAAGTCCCTGGTGGTCTCCTCTTATATCAATCCCAGCAGGTTTTTCCCACATCTTCAATCTGGTGCCCCTAGGAATCACATGAGACAAGCCCATGACATTACTCTAACAAGAGAAATGTTGAACAAGAATACTTGCATAATAGACAAAACCCAAGATTCAAGAAGATTACAAATTCTTGAGGCAATTCACATAAGAATAGAGCGACCTACCATGAACACCCAAATCACGGAACTATTTACTCTACCCACCATGAGAGTAAGGACAAGACAAGAACATATCGATGCCAACACAGAAGACAATGTCCAACATAACAGGCCAATTACACTGGATTAATCTTTGTGTTTAGATAGGAGATGCCTCGTATGGGCCAATAAGCCTTCTGCAGCCCCTATGTTTATCCCTTATGTATCCCCCCATGTTTTTCACCTTCATTGTATTATCACCTGACCTAATGCGGGTATAAAATCAACTAGTATTGTAAGATCTGTTCACTTGAGAATGAACCATGGAGGTTCGAAACGTCGTGCAAATTATACAAATAAGTGTAATACACTCTATAGTAAATCACTTCTTTTCTTCACCTTAAAAGTACAAAAATGAGTTTTGGAGAACTCCTATTCCAATTAAGCCCTGATGCTAAGAAAATAGTTAGAGGGATAGAAGCCCTAAACCAGAAAATAATAAATACAGAATATGCGGTCATATTCAATGAAACATGTTTGAAAGAAAACCTGCTGCCAGTATACACCAATATAAACCCACATGACCCAGCAGTCCGCAATACAGAGTTTACCTATAGGTATAGGCAAGAGCTCATTCGGCATCAACTAAACAAGAAGAAGGAAGCCCTCCAAACCTTTATAGAGCAGGCGGAGCATCTGTTAAACAAATGGACCCAGTACGACATCCCTATCCAACTCAAGCAAACCATCAACAGTGAACTATTTATCCTGAAACAACAACATAAAACTCTTGTAGAAACAAAGACACTCTGTAAGTTAACATCCCTAAACGGTGGACAGCTAAAAATCCCTCGTCCTAAAGATGGCTACTTTAACCTGACTTCTTATGATCTTACCCAGGACCAACGAGACCTCTTAAATCTTGGTCTAAATTGTCAATTCTTATCTAAACCAAAGATGCATCAAAAACGCCTGGAAATCGAAATGCTTCTGGACGATATCCATAAGCTAGAAGACAACAAAAAAGTCATCACCACTGACACACTTCAAGCTGAACTACTTGCAGAAGCAGGGAAAAAACGAGGAACATATTCATCTACAATCTTAACCCCACGACTCAAAGAAGCAGCGAAACAACTAAAAAATCTGAAAGACGTAACAATAAGAAAAGCCGACAAAACAGCAGCATATGTATTGATTCCTACCCATGAATACATGAACAAAATTAGCGACATCCTAAGTGACGACTCCAAAATTCAACGAATCACGAGGAACCCCGTAGAAGACCTTAAGCGGAAAGTAAACAAAACATTTACAGCAATCAACGCAAAGAAAGGTAGTGTGCATTTCAATAAACTTCAAGGCGACTATGGCTTAGGATATGCCTACGGCAATGTTAAGACGCATAAACCAGGTAACCCACTACGCCCTATAATCAGCCAAATACCAACCCCAACTTATCACCTGGCAAAGAAACTCAATGAACTCCTAACTCCATACACTCCAAGTAAGTTTAGTCTACAATCATCAGCAGATTTCCTAGAATTGATCAAATCTACCCAGCCCGATGGAATCATCGCTTCCCTGGACGTTGAATCCCTTTTTACCAACGTCCCAGTCGACACAACCATAGGAATGATACTGGACAGAGTATACAGAGACGAGAGCACCCCCAAATTAGACATACCTGAGCCACACTTGAAAAGTCTTCTCGAAGCATGTACAAAGGAAGCCCCTTTCATCAGTCCACAAGGAGACATGTATTTACAAATAGACGGAGTAGCAATGGGCTCCCCCTTAGGAGTTTTATTTGCTAATTTTTATATGGGAACCATCGAAGATAGGGTTTTCAGTAGCAGACAAAAACCAACTGTATACTGCCGTTATGTAGATGACATATTCGTAATAGTAAAAGACTCAGATGAACTAATTGACCTAAAAAGACACCTAGAGAGAGAGTCAGTACTCCGATTTACACATGAAAATAGTGAAAATAACAGTCTGCCATTCTTGGATGTACTAATAACAAAAACAGGAACCTCTTTAAGCACCAACGTATATACCAAGCCCACCAACATAGGATTATGCCTGAACGGTAGAAGTGAGTGCCCCCAAAGATACAAAGCCAGTGTTCTCAATGCTTATATTCGTCGAGCGCTTACCCACTGCTCTGAATGGAGCAACGTGAGTAGAGAGTTTGAAAGAGTTACTCAGGTATTGGTGAATAACGGATATAGCAACGCGGAAATAAACGCTGCTATAAGAAGACACTTGGACCGTTGGCATAATTCAGAACCTAGAACAGAAACCACAACACCCCCAATAAAATTATATTACAAATCAACCATGCACAGTGAACATATAAAAGAGGAAAGAATAATGAAAGAAATAATCCGTAAAGGAGTAAAAAGCACTACTCCTAACCAAAACATAAACCTGATAATATTCTACAAAACCAAGAAGACTTCCGAACTCCTTATCAAAAACAGCCCGAAGCCGACGGAGAACCCTCTACAGCAGTCAAGCGTTGTATACATGTACACTTGCCCCCACGAAGGATGTAACCTTCAATGTAAGTACATAGGTATGACGTCGACCAAGCTGACGAGGCGTTTGACATGCCATCTTCAATCTGGTGCCCCTAGGAATCACATGAGACAAGCCCATGACATTACTCTAACAAGAGAAATGTTGAACAAGAATACTTGCATAATAGACAAAACCCAAGATTCAAGAAGATTACAAATTCTTGAGGCAATTCACATAAGAATAGAGCGACCTACCATGAACACCCAAATCACGGAACTATTTACTCTACCCACCATGAGAGTAAGGACAAGACAAGAACATATCGATGCCAACACAGAAGACAATGTCCAACATAACAGGCCAATTACACTGGATTAATCTTTGTGTTTAGATAGGAGATGCCTCGTATGGGCCAATAAGCCTTCTGCAGCCCCTATGTTTATCCCTTATGTATCCCCCCATGTTTTTCACCTTCATTGTATTATCACCTGACCTAATGCGGGTATAAAATCAACTAGTATTGTAAGATCTGTTCACTTGAGAATGAACCATGGAGGTTCGAAACGTCGTGCAAATTATACAAATAAGTGTAATACACTCTATAGTAAATCACTTCTTTTCTTCACCTTAAAAGTACGAAAATGAGTTTTGGAGAACTCCTATTCCAATTAAGCCCTGATGCTAAGAAAATAGTTAGAGGGATAGAAGCCCTAAACCAGAAAATAATAAATACAGAATATGCGGTCATATTCAATGAAACATGTTTGAAAGAAAACCTGCTGCCAGTATACACCAATATATATATATATATATATATATATATATATATATATATATATATATATATATATATATATTATTAAATATGACCGAAAAAGTAAGATTAATAATTCTAACACGAATTTTCTCAATCTTTCGGACATTTCTTTTCACTGTTGGAGGTATATAAAAAATCAATTCTCCAAAATTCATTTTTATTTCTAGTCTGACGCGACACGAGCGCGTTTCGTAAAACTTATTACATTTTCAAAGACTTTAGTTCACAAATACACAACTGAATAGAACTTACGCATCTCCGATTTTATATCTACATTTGAGTGAGGTGGAAGGGGTGAGGTGGCATTAACACAAGACAGAACAAGAGGTGGTATTAATAGGGTATTAATTTCATCAACACAAGACAGAACAAGAGGTGGCATTAATAGGGTATTAATTTCATCAACACAAGACAGAACAAGAGGTGGCATTAATAGGGTATTAATTTCATCAACACAAGACAGAACAAGAGGTGGCATTAATAGGGTATTAATTTCATCAACACAAGACAGAACAAGAGGTGGCATTAATAGGGTATTAATTTCATCAACACAAGACAGAACACGAAACAATGGGTATTGAATAGAAGTGTTTGTAGAAAGCCTATTGGTCCATATTTCTTGATGCTTCTATATTGGAGCGGAGTGTTGAGGTGGGTAGAATATATTTGTGCAATAATTGGCTGTTGATTGCTGGTGTTGACTTCTTGATGTGTAGTGCCTCGCAAACGTCAAGCCGCCTGCTATCGCTGTATCTATCGATGATTTCTGTGTTGTTTACTAGGATTTCTCTGGCGATGGTTTGGTTGCGGGAAGAGATTATATGTTCCTTAATGGAGCCCTGTTGCTTATGCATCGTTAAACGCCTAGAAAGAGATGTTGTTGTCTTGCCTATATACTGTTTTTTTTGGAGCTTACAGTCCCCAAGAGGGCATTTGAAGGCATAGACGACATTAGTCTCATTTAAAGCGTTCTGTTTTGTGTCTGGAGAGTTTCTCATGAGTAGGCTGGCCGTTTTTCTGGTTTTATAGTAAATCGTCAGTTGTATCCTCTGATTTTTGTCTGTAGGGATAACGTTTCTATTAACAATATCTTTCAGGACCCTTTCCTCCGTTTTATGAGCTGTGGAAAAGAAGTTCCTGTGAAATAGTCTAATAGGGGGTATAGGTGTTGTGTTAGTTGTCTCTTCAGAGGTTGCATGGCTTTTCACTTTCCTTCTTATTATGTCTTCGACGAAACCATTGGAGAAGCCGTTGTTGACTAGGACCTGCCTTACCCTACAGAGTTCTCCGTCGACTTGCTTCCATTCTGAGCTGTGGCTGAGAGCACGGTCGACATATGCGTTAACAACACTCCTCTTGTACCTGTCTGGGCAGTCGCTGTTGGCATTTAGGCACATTCCTATTGTTACGAACCCGGATCCAGCATCCAAGCAAGGAGCAGTAACTACTACGCCATCTGTGGGTCGGCTCCCGAAACCCCCGCCAAACGGACGACGACACCTAGTGAGGACAGCGTGTACTGGCCTCGAGGACCAGTTTCCAGTCTGGTTCAACGCTCAACACCGCCGCTGACCTCTGGTGAGGTGGTGCTCAGACTACAACGCCATCTATGGAGTGGATATGTCCGGCGTTTGTGTCTGAGCCTGTAAGTATGGTGTTTTAGTGTCCCTGTTATTGATGACGTGTCTGCTTACAGAGCCGACCTGGGACCACTGTGATGGAAGTGGAGTCAGTCTACCCGAGGCAGCCAGTCTCCTTACAGTGAAGTTTGCTGCAGCTTTTGTGACGTCGTCCCCCCGGAAGAACACTGTGGTGTGTTAGCCTGCCATTGGAGTGGCAGTTAAAGGATTTACCCGGGACCGACGGTTGGAGACGATAATCCACTGGGGTATTGAGGACAGGAGGGTGATTGGTGATATCACACGAGACTCCTGTCTAGGGCGTACCCCTTTTATCGTTCGTGGAGTGGCCGTACCAGCCTTGGTGGCTCAGTACCTGCCAGCAGACCTGCTGGACGTGTGGTTGACCGCCTCCACGACGGTGCCCCCAGTGGACCTGTGTTGTGGCTGACCTGTGGCCAGGGTAGACTCGGCGTTGCCAGAGGACACGTCTTGAGGCCACGAAGAAAGCACCGCGGACTCAGCACCTAGCTTCAAGGATCCATAGTCTCCAGCAGAAGACTACAGTGTTGATCCCCTTTGTAAAGTGTTAATACCCCTCCCCCTTGTGTACGTTTTATTTCTATATATTTAAATGGTGATGGTGAAAATTATATTATATTAAGTTCTTACCTTTCTTTCCCTACTCCCTTTAAGTTACTTGCGTCACGGATCGCATCCCTTGATAGCCTCTACTGGCTTGGGGCCGGATATATATATCTTCCTCTAACTACATCAGAGTAAGAACTCCGTTGCGTCCCGAGAGGGCCGTAACATAATTGGCATCCCCAGCGGGATCCGTCCCCTTGTTAAGTATGTTTGACAGGGGTGGTGAAGTGGCGTAATCCCTGTATATAATTCCCCCTGTGTGTGACGATTGTGACGTTATACGTCCTGTGCGGTGCTCAGAGTGACTAAGTGCGATATTGTGCAGTGCGGTGCTCGCTGTGATTAAGCGATTAAGTGCAATATTGAGTAGTGCGGTGCTCGGTGATTAAGTGCAATATTGTTGAGCGAAGTGTTCGCTTGGACTCAGTGCAATATTGGGTAGTGCGGTGCCCGGAGTGATTACGTGCAATATTGGCAAGTGCAGAGTTTGGTGCGATAAAGTGCAATATTGACGTAGAACAGTGCTCGGTGTGTTAAATGCTCGTTAAGTGTTCCATAGGTGACAATGGCAGACAAAGCTACCATCGATGATCTGGACGATGTTCAGGCTTTTCTGAACAGAGTGGACTGTCTTGCCAGATTAAAATATCTGAGCAAACCGGAGCTTGTACTAGTGAGCGCCTACCTGGAGATCAAGATCCGTGCCAGTGATTCCCGTGTGGAGATCTTGTCCAAGGTTCACCGGCACCTGAAGGCAGAAGAGAAACAGGAAGGCGAGACTCCTAGTACAAGGGAAGGTGAGGAGATAGCTTCCACGGAAAAGGAAGATAAGGGCAGCGACATTGACAGTGATGCAGGTGAGCTTAATATCAGTTTCCTAACAGTCAAAATGCGTGCCCTAGAGATCAATCGCGAGATAGAGTGGAAGAAGATTGAATTAGAACGAGAATTAAAAGATAAAGAATTGGCGATGAGACGTTTAGAATTAGAAGAAAGGAAAGAAGAGCGAGAGAGAGAAAGAGAAAGAGAACAGCAAGAGAGAGAAAGAGAACAGCGAGAGAGAGAAGAAAAAGAAAGACAGAGACAACATGAATTAGAAGTATTACGATTAGGCGCTGGACAGAGACAAACTGGAGTAAGCGGTTTCGATCCGGTAAGGAATATCAAAATGGTCCCCAAATTCAATGAGAGGGAAGTCTCGAAGTTCTTTGCAGCCTTCGAGAAAGTCGCTGCCTCTTTGGAGTGGCCAAGGGAGAATTGGGCCATCATGATACAGTCAGTCTTGACTGGGAAGGCCCAAATCGCCTACTCTACGTTATCCCTTGACGACTCCGGCGATTACGATATGGTGAAGAAAGTGGTGCTCATGGCGTACCAATTGGTACCTGAGGCATATAGGCAAAAGTTCCGAAACCTGAAGAAGACCTCAGAGCACACTTTCACCGAATTCGCCACCATCAAGGAGCGACTTTTTCAAGAATGGTGCACCTCTCGGAAGGTGGAGACCAAGGAAGACCTCGAGCAGCTGATTCTGCTCGAGGACTTCAAGGATTGTTTGTCTGGAGACCTGAAGACGTACTTAGAGGAACAGCAGGTAGAGACCTTGAGTGCAGCAGCCACCATGGCTGAAGAGTATATCCTGACTCATAGGCCGTCTGCTAAGTACGTCCCGAGGAATTACCAGCGCCGGTTTGACAGACCTCACGACGAAGAAGAAAGACCCGTCCCACAAAGTGCTAAGAAGACGCCCCCAAGTAGCCCCCGAAGAACAAGTCCCAGTAGTCCGAAACACCGTAGTCCAAGGAGGAATATGGTGTGCTGGACTTGTGGGCAGAAAGGGCACATAGCTGCTAGGTGCCGAGGTAGAAGAGGTGGCAGTGCACGAAGGGAGGTGATGTTGGTGAGCTGTGTTACATCACCAGTAGGAAACCAGTCTACGACGACGCAGGAAGGACCAAGTTTGTTGGCCCCTCACACTTCAACCGGGTATGTAACGAGTGATCATACTGGTAGATCAATTGTAGTGCTCAGAGATAGTGGAGCAGCCCAGTCCCTGATCGTGAAGAGCTCGTTACCCGAGGGAGTAAGTGTGGATGGGAGACCAGAGGTGATCCTGGTTGGGTTTCCTAGGACGCAGTACATCGCCCCCTTAGTGCCAGTACATCTCGACTCGCCTTACTTCAGCGGCACCTGTGAGTTGGCAGTAGTCGATACCCTCCCTGTGGCTGGGATTGACGTGGTACTAGCCAACGACCTGGTGACCGATTGGAGCACCAATCATCCCAAGATAGCGGACGAGTCAGCCAGAACATCAAGGTCTGAGGTAACGACGGGCCGTGGTAATGTCCAAGTAAAGACAGACCCGGATGTAACTATGTTTAATTTGTCCTCTCGCCTACAGATTGAGAACGATCTAGCAGTGTCTCCTGATTCTCTCGACGAGGAACATGAAGTTAAGAAGGCAGAGGTACCTGAACAAGAAGAGAGGCCTTGTGTGCGCGCACCCACGGATACCAACGAGTCTGGAGCGAAGGCGGATGTGTGCTTGCGGTATGGCAAGTTACAGCATGTAGTGAACCAGCCAGAGATTCCCCAGACGTCAGAGGTAGGTGCGGTGTGTTCAAAAGGTCTAGTGCCCTCTTCGGTCCAAGCCAGGCGTGTGGATGTGGCCGGCTATGGACATGACTGGCTCGGGAAGCTTATCCCTCAATTGGCCTCATGTTTCTTAGCGATATTTTGTTTGATTCTCGTTTGTGCTCTCAGTGAGGACCGGTGGACGACCCGACGGATGATGGCTCCCGTGAACATCGAGAAGAGGTCCCTGGGATTAGAGATTTGTACTGCAAGTGTTGCAGTTGAAGAAGGGACCTGGGAGGTAATAGGTGATACAGGAGGTACGATACGTGATAATGTGAGTGACTGTTTCCGACAGGTTGACACCCCCCGCGTGACTGCTGAGCCTCAACACAGCGTTATACGGAACGTTGGTCGACCTGACGGGGGCAGAGCGAATGCCATCTTCGGTGAGCAAGCAGCCCTGTTGGAACTAGGTGTGGGCCTAGTAGAGGAGTGTATAGTAAGTACTGACTTGCCCATTGTCGCTATCACTCTGAATTATCAGACCCCTGTATTCCAGGTTCCTGTCTCCCTGACGGACCATCGGACTGATACTAGAAATACCGTCAGTGGTCAGCCATCATCGGTGCCACGACATAGAGAAGTGTCAAGTCACCCCAGATCGTGTCAAAACCAATCCGTACTAGAGAGGTGTAAGATGATGCCCCTGCTTGACATCGCAGTGGAGATGTGGACGATTATATCAGGCAGATCATTGCCTTCCATTTTCAAGCTCCCTTTGGGCCAGGGTTTCTCAGTAGAAAAGTTCTGTGGACAAGACAGCCTCATCACTCTAGTTCATAGTATAAGTAAGTCCATTTGGAGTTGTGTCGCCCTGCTAATTTGGTTTGTGTTTTTTATAGAACCCCAAACCAAATTCTTTTTGGTGGGGAGGTGTTACGAACCCGGATCCAGCATCCAAGCAAGGAGCAGTAACTACTACGCCATCTGTGGGTCGGCTCCCGAAACCCCCGCCAAACGGACGACGACACCTAGTGAGGACAGCGTGTACTGGCCTCGAGGACCTGTTTCCAGTCTGGTTCAACGCTCAACACCGCCGCTGACCTCTGGTGAGGTGGTGCTCAGACTACAACGCCATCTATGGAGTGGATATGTCCGGCGTTTGTGTCTGAGCCTGTAAGTATGGTGTTTTAGTGTCCCTGTTATTGATGACGTGTCTGCTTACAGAGCCGACCTGGGACCACTGTGATGGAAGTGGAGTCAGTCTACCCGAGGCAGCCAGTCTCCTTACAGTGAAGTTTGCTGCAGCTTTTGTGACGTCGTCCCCCCGGAAGAACACTGTAGTGTGTTAGCCTGCCATTGGAGTGGCAGTTAAAGGATTTACCCGGGACCGACGGTTGGAGACGATAATCCACTGGGGTATTGAGGACAGGAGGGTGATTGGTGATATCACACGAGACTCCTGTCTAGGGCGTACCCCTTTTATCGTTCGTGGAGTGGCCGTACCAGCCTTGGTGGCTCAGTACCTGCCAGCAGACCTGCTGGACGTGTGATTGACGGCCTCCACGACGGTGCCCCCAGTGGACCTGTGTTGTGGCTGACTTGTGGCCAGGGTAGACTCGGCGTTGCCAGAGGACACGTCTTGAGGCCACGAAGAAAGTACCGCGGACTCAGCACCTAGCTTCAAGGATCCATAGTCTCCAGCAGAAGACTACAGTGTTGATCCCCTTTGTAAAGTGTTAATACCCCTCCCCCTTGTGTACGTTTTATTTCTATATATTTAAATGGTGATGGTGAAAATTATATTATATTAAGTTCTTACCTTTCTTTCCCTACTCCCTTTAAGTTACTTGCGTCACGGATCGCATCCCTTGATAGCCTCTACTGGCTTGGGGCCGGATATATATATCTTCCTCTAACTACATCAGAGTAAGAACTCCGTTGCGTCCCGAGAGGGCCGTAACACCTATGTTCGTTTCCTTAGTGTAGACTGCAGTGTGGAAACCTCCACCCTTTTCCATGACTGTTACATCCAGAAAGGGCAGCTTCCCATCCTTTTCCATCTCGTAAGTGAAACGCAGCACAGAACTCTGCTCAAATGCGTCCTTCAGCTCCTGCAGATGTCTGACATCAGGTACCTGTGTAAAAATGTCGTCAACATACCTGCAGTATATGGCCGGTTTCAAGTTCATGTCGACTAAGACTTTTTGCTCGATGGTACCCATGTAGAAGTTTGCAAACAGGACACCTAGGGGAGAACCCATGGCGACCCCATCAACTTGCTTATACATGTGCCCATCCGGGCTCAAGAAGGGTGCCTCTTTAGTACAAGCTTGGAGTAGTTTCCTCTGAATATTTTCTGGTATGTCAAGAGGAGTACAGGCTGGATCACGATACACTCTGTCGGCTATCATTCCGATTGTCTCGTCCACAGGTACGTTGGTAAACAGCGATTCTACGTCCAACGAGGCTCTTATCCCTGTGGCCCGTGTGCCCCGCAGTAAGTCAACAAATTCCTTTGGAGACTTCAGGCTGAAGGCGCAAGGAACATAAGGAATCAGCAGGCCGTTGAGTCGCTTCGCCAGTCTGTACGTGGGTGTGGGTATCTGGCTAATGATTGGCCGAAGTGGGTTTCCAGGCTTGTGTGTCTTATATATATATATGTCGTACCTAGTAGCCAGAACGCACTTCTCAGCCTACTATGCAAGGCCCGATTTGCTTAATAAGCCAAGTTTTCATGAATTAATTATTTTTCAACTACCTAACCTACCTAACCTAACCTAACCTAACTTTTTCGGCTACCTAACCTAACCTAACCTATAAAGATAGGTTAGGTTAGGTTAGGTAGGGTTGGTTAGGTTCGGTCATATATCTACGTTAATTTTAACTCCAATAAAAAAAAAATGACTCATTCATAATTAAATGGGTAGCTTTATCATTTCATAAGATAAAAATTAGAGAAAATATATTAATTCGGGAAAACTTGGCTTATTAGGCAAATCGGGCCTTGCATAGTAGGCTGAAAAGTGCGTTCTGGCTACTAGGTACGACATATATATATATATATATATATGACAATGTCAGACCACGGAGGAAAAATGAAACAGGAGAACCACACGCTCTTTTGAGAACCACGCGCTCTTTTGCTTTGCTGTTCCCTCAGACTGCTTCCTTCGTGACCACCTTCGCTACTCTACTAGTGAAAGCGCACTGTTCCCGCATCCGCCTCAAATTCCTGAAACAATGTCTTGGTGAGCAAGTTGTACCCAAGTCTCTGCTACCTGCCCGTTTGCTCAAATTAGGTGATGAACCGTTTAGTGATTTCTGTGCTACCATTTTGAAAAAACACATTGAAGTTACAAAATCAAGGGAACGTTCTGTTTTCAAAAGCCTGGATACAGCAAAAAGAAACTTTCATCACGCAATACCTTTGGACTGGAAAAATCTTCTGATGGATGAAATATATAGTGACTTACGCGGAAAAATTAATCAGTTACAGAAAATTCTTAAGCGCAAGTTAGAAAGTTTGATTAAAAATAGTGATTGGAACAAGAAATCTAATCCTAACAACGTGTTGAATCTGTCGTCCAAAACGATATGTGGAAATGTGGTTACTGCTTTGGGTTATGGTATGTCTTTTGCCATTTCAAATCAACCTTCTGCAGTTAAAATTGCTAGTTCATTGTTACAGCTTGAAAAACATAACTCTCTGTCTTCACAAAACCTAAACCTGGTTAAAGGTATTGTTTATGGTTCAATGTTGACGCCCCAAACAAGCAATTTTCCCGAAAGATTCAGACGAAGCTTACAGGAGTTAAGAGCCGATCCTTCCATTCATATAACAAAGGCTGATAAATCCAGCACTATTGTTATTTTAAACAAGGAGGAATATATTTCGAAAATGAATGATCTCCTCCTAGATTCTTCAACGTACACTAAGCTTAGGAAAAATCCTCTTGAGGACATCATCAAGTTCTTCAATAGTAGCTTGAGGAAGTTGTTAAGTAAACATAAAGATCTTCTTAATCAATTTACTACTTCATCACCTTCATTACCATATCTATATAGTCTTGTCAAGACGCATAAGCCTAACAATCCCATGAGACCTATCATCAGTTCTGTGGGATCCATTTCTTACAAACTCTCCAAATGGCTTACCAAAATCTTGTCTCCTTTGTTAGGAACTATCTCCTCTTCTCATTTGACAAATTCTCTTGATTTAGTTAACAAATTGAATAGTGTTCCTGTCACTCCTGATGTAAAGTTAATCAGTTTTGACGTTTGTTCCTTGTTCACTAAGGTACCGGTCGATGATATTCTCGATTATCTTGCTCGTGAACTAATGAGCCATGACTTACCTCTTTCTGCTGATATTATTGTCAGTCTTGTTAAGTTGTGCATTAAAGAATGTAAATTTACCTTTAATAATGAGTATTATTTACAGACTTTTGGAATGGCAATGGGGAATCCTCTATCGCCATTGCTCTCAAACCTGTACATGGAATTCTTTGAAAAGAAATTTGTTTCAAAAATAACTCCTGGAATCATTCCTTGGTTTAGATATGTTGATGATATCTTGTGTATTTGGCCTTCAGATGTAAACACAGACGAATTTGTAGCCAAACTTAATGACCAAGTCACCTCCATAAAATTTACTATGGAGACTGAAATTGATAAATGTTTGCCATTCTTAGATGTGCTTATTCATAGGGAAAACTCTTCATTAAAGTTTAGTGTTTACAGAAAACCTACGAACAATTTATCTTATGTTCATTATTTTTCAGGGCATAAATACAATGTAAAAAAGTCAATTTTTTCTTCAATGTATCTAAGAGCTCTTCGAGTTGTGAGTCCAGAATTCTTAGATGAAGAATTTAAGAATATTGATTCGATTGGTCTTAAGCTTTGTTACCCACTGAATTTTTTGGAAGTTTGTCGTAACAAAGCTCGTCGTACATATTATAATAATGTATGCAGTGAAAGGATTCGCCCAAAGAATGTGTTATGTTTACCATATTTCTCTGGGTTTGAGAATATTGTCAAGGCCTTGAAACTTTTTAATATAGATGTAATGTTTAGCTACGAAAACACTGTTGGTAAGCTATTAGTAAGGAACAGCCCTCGTAGTGATAATTGCGTCATTTATAAAATACCTTGTAAGGAATGTAATAAGTTCTATGTCGGGCAAACATCTAAAGATTTAAAATGTAGAATATCGCAACATAAATACTCTGTAAGACATGGCCCATTGTCTAATGCTTTGTTTGTGCATTTGTCAGAAAAAGCTCACCAAATTGATTGGGAGAGTGCTTCTTCAATAACAAATTGTAAAAGCACCTATAACAGAAACATAATTGAATCTGCTTTGATACAGATCACCAAAGAAAGTAATTTGAATATTAGCAGTGGTCTATATAACTTAGATCCATTTCTAATAGATCAGCTAAAGGGCGATTTAAGTAGAATCATTGAAAAACATTTGTCTCACTAATTTATTGTATATATTTACTTCTTTATGTTATAATTACCTATATATTATGCTTGTATGTCTGCTGTATCAGATGGGCCATTGGGCTACATCGGATGTGCCAATTGGGTGCATCTGATGGGCCAATGGGCCGTCTGCGTTGTCCAAGTATTGTACCTCACCTTACTTCACCACTCCTTCCTGCCTATTTATACCCATCACTCGATCTGTAAAATGACCTTCTGAAGATGTATTTAATATACGAAAGTACTTAAGGAAATTTCCTGTTTCATTTTTCCTCCGTGGTCTGACATTGTCACATTCTTAATCACGTGTTTATTTTCGTGATAAACACACACACATATATATATATATATATATATATATATATATATATATATATATATATATATATATATATATATATATATATATAATATATATATATATATATATATATATAATATATATATATATAATATATATATATATATATATATATATATATATATATATATATATATTATATATAACTCTCATATAAACTCATATATATATATATATATATATGCAAACAAGCCTGAATGGTCCCCAGGACTATATACAACTGAAAACTCACACCCCAGAAGTGACTCGAACCCATACTGCCAGGAGCAACGCAACTGGTATGTACAGGGACGCCTTAATCCGCTTGACCATCACGACCGGACATAAGGAAGTGATAGCCGAAGCTATTTGAACCACTTCCCCGCCGGCACTCGGATGGTAATCTTGGGCATAGCATTTTATCAAATCACCTCATTCTTTGGGGCACACGTGAGGAACACAAATGCAAACAAGCCTGAATGGTCCCCAGGACTGAAAACTGAAAACATACAACTGAAAACTCACACCCCAGAAGTGACTCATTTGCATTTGTGTTCCTCACGTGTGCCCCAAAGAATGAGGTGATTTGATAAAATGCTATGCCCAAGATTACCATCCGAGTGCCGGCGGGGAAGTGGTTCAAATAGCTTCGGCTATCACTTCCTTATGTCCGGTCGTGATGGTCAAGCGGATTAAGGCGTCCCTGTACATACCAGTTGCGTTGCTCCTGGCAGTATGGGTTCGAGTCACTTCTGGGGTGAGAGTTTTCAGTTGTATATAGTCCTGGGGACCATTCAGGCTTGTTTGCATTTGTGTTCCTCACGTGTGCCCCAAAGAATGAGGTGATTTGATAAAATGCTATGCCCAAGATTACCATCCGAGTGCCGGCGGGGAAGTGGTTCAGATAGCTTCGGCTATCACTTCCTTATGTCCGGTCGTGATGGTCAAGCGGATTAAGGCATCCCTGTACATACCAGTTGCGTTGCTCCTGGCAGTATGGGTTCGAGTCACTTCTGGGGTGTGAGTTTTCAGTTGTATATAGTCCTGGGGACCATTCAGGCTTGTTTGCATTTGTGTTCCTCACATGTGCCCCAAAGAATGAGGTGATTTGATAAAATGCTATGCCCAAGATTACCATCCGAGTGCCGGCAGGGAAGTGGTTCAAATAGCTTCGGCTATCACTTCCTTATGTCCGGTCATGATGGTCAAGTGGATTAAGGCGTCCCTGTACATACCAGTTGCGTTGCTCCTGGCAGTATGGGTTCGAGTCACTTCTGGGGGTGTGAGTTTTCAGTTGTATATAGTCCTGGGGACCATTCAGGCTTGTTTGCATTTGTGTTCCTCACGTGTGCCCCAAAGAATGAGGTGATTTGATAAAATGCTATGCCCAAGATTACCATCCGAGTGTCGGCGGGGAAGTGGTTCAAATAGCTTCGGCTATCACTTCCTTATGTCCGGTCGTGATGGTCAAGCGGATTAAGGCGTCCCTGTACATACCAGTTGCGTTGCTCCTGGCAGTATGGGTTCGAGTCACTTCTGGGGTGTGAGTTTTCAGTTATATATATATATATTTCAATATATAAATTCAATATCCTTGATCCAATAACGAAAATATCGAAAATTTCAACTCCAAAATAGAGATAATTACATAAATTAAACAATAAAAAAAATCCTAAATTCATAAATTCAAAAGGGGTATAGAAGTGTCAATTTACTTTGGCTGTAAAACTCTAGCCAATTTTTATTGAAATATAACGAATAAAAACATTATTCTTTAGACAATATGAATAATGAAAGCTTTTGTGATAGAGTTCAATAGAGCGCAGTATGTGGAACTGACTGAAAATCCTCTATTGTATCACAACAGGAGAAGAGAGTGCAGGAATAATGGCAGTTTTGTGTTGTAGAGGAGAAATAAATAGGGGTTACCCAGAGGAGTAAACGTGCTGGACATGGTGGACCTTCCGATGATGCCAGAAGGAAGCAAAGAGGTCTCATAAAAGAACAAAAAATTCTGGCCGTAAAATGTTTTATGAGCCCATTGACTCTCGGTTGAAATGTACAGTTGGTGGTGGTGGTGGTAGTGGTGGCAAGGGCACCACACCAACGATGGTGGTGGCATGTGTACCACACCAGCGGTACGGGGTGAGGGGAGGGCTAGCGTAGCCACCACACCAGTGGAAGAGAGTATCTCTGATGGTGGTAGTTTCTAGGCAGAAATACTTCATCAGTTGTGTGAACACGCCGGGATAGCGCTGGGCATCACACAAGAAAATGTTTAGCTTTAAAGTGTTTGAGTTCTTGGCGCCCTCCACACAAATCACAAATCAACAGCCAACCCCAACAGTCAGGGAAAACATCTCCCACCGCTTCATGTCGACAGATTACCTACTAGAACCCATCAGAGCGTCGTCGAGTGGAACCTTGCAACGCTTCCAGTTGCAAGGTGGCTCGCTACCAAACAGCAGCCAACCTCACTAACCTGAAAAGAGTGAACGACTCTCCTGGACCAACCCAAGCATGGCACATCCTCGTACTGTTTGCAGCATATTCCTTCCTGTCCCTGCAAAGCTAGACAAAACACTAGCTTCCTCAGTCATTAGAGCCATCAATAGTTTCCCTAGAGAGAACAACCAGGCACCCCTCCCCACCCTTGCCAAAAACACCTACCGCAGTAAAGATAATAAAAACAGAACCGAGGCATTCAAAATCAGAGCAACAGTCAGCAAGAAAATAGAAGAAGTCAACACTGTAGGGGCAATCAGTCATCGCCAGTGAGGACACAGTTGCCACCAGCGACGCCGATACAGCACAAGTCCTGAGAACCAAACACCCACCCAGAGCTCCACGTGACGACAGTGTTCAACTAGTCAGTGTCACAAGAGCAGAACCCCTGAGTGTGGTCGAATCTGTGGTTCATAAAGCAGATTTATCCTTCTCACCAGGATCAGCAGGCGGGTACACAGGACTAAGACCCAACAACATCAAACAAATGCCCAACCCTGCACTGCGAGACATTGCACAGGGCCTCCTGCTGGAACTAAATAGATTCTTCAACACATGTCTAGCTGACAACATGCCAGAGACCATACGGATCTCCCTTTTTTGGCGCTTCACTCTTGCCCAGTATGCGACAGAACACGAGCACTCTGGTCTAGTACACGACAGAACACGAGCACTCTGGCCCAGTACACGACAGAACACGAGCACTCTGGCCCAGTACACGACAGAACACGAGCACTCTTGCCTAGTACACGACAGAACACGAGCACTCTGGCCCAGTACACGACAGAACACGAGCACTCTGGCCCAGTACACGACAGAACACTAGAGCTCTGGTTCAGTACATGACAGATAACGAGCAATTTGCCCAGTTCGCGACAGAACACGAGCACTCTGGACCAGTACACGACAGAACCCGAGTACTCTGGACCAGTACACGACAGAACACGAGCACTCTGGACCAGTACACGACAGAACACAAGCACTCTGGCCCAGTACACGACAGAACACGAGCACTCTGGACCATTACACGACAGAACACGAGCACTCTGGCCCAGTACACGACAGAACACGAGCACTCTGGCCCAGTACACGACAGAACACGAACACTCTAGCCCAGTACACGACAGAACACGAGCACTCTGGCCCAGTACACGACAGAACACGAGCACTCTGGTCCAGTTCACGACAGAACACGAGCACTCTGGCCCAGTACACGACAGAACACGAGCACTCTGGCCCAGTACACGACAGAACACGAGCACTCTAGCCCAGTACACGACAGAACACGAGCACTCTGGTTCAGTACACGATAGATAACGAGCACTCTGGCCCAGTACACGACAGATAACGAGCACTCTGCCCAGTTCGCGACAGAACACGAGCACTCTGGACCAGTACACGACAGAACACGAACACTGTGGCTCAGTACACGACAGAACACGAGCACTCTGGCCCAGTACACGACAGAACACGAGCACTCTGGCCCAGTACACGACACAACACGAGCACTCTGGCCCAGTACACGACATAACAAGAGCACTCTGGTCAAGTTCACAAATCAACTCTTACATGACCCTGAATTATCGAGTGCGATGCGTGAATACATTTATATTACACGTTAAAGTGCGGGTCGCACCAACGTCGTGACGCACCACCAGTTGGGACAATTACTAACTGCTTGGACAACCGAATCAGTTAAGCTTTGCCTCGTAAAGCACATGACCAGATCTGAAATATATTCTGACCATCCATTCTCTCCAAAGCCTTTCAAGCTGACGCGGCAGCTGCGGTGTTAAAGGATGTTCTCACATGAATTCCCAATCAGATTCCAGTCCATCAGAGCGCCATTTTCCACTCATGTACTTTTATATTTCGCGTGGGTTTGTTCCACATTATCACTATAGAAATAATTTAATTTGATTCCATTGCAAAAAGAAATTATAGCATTCCTGTCCTCGTCATTTCTTTTATGATCTCAATAATATTCCAGCAGCAGTTTCCTCACAACGAAACTTCCTGTACGAGGTTGTAAGGAAAGCTTAGCCCGTGTGACTTCAGCACTGGTAGAGGGTATTAAGACGACCTACAAGCTCGGATATGAGGACAAAATAAGAACAGTGATGGAAGGGTAGACTAAAGAGCTGGAAGAGCAGGATGGTGCGAAGGAACTGCACCCAGTAGCCTGGACTATCGGGATACATTGAACGCCAATCACGCAAGGAGTGAAACCGTCGCTGAACCAACTGAGAAAAAGTAATTTGTCTTTGTATTACATATTTCCAGATCTGTCATTGAAGTCCATTGTTATTTTGTACTTACATTCGTTGCGAGTTACACAAGTCAGAAGAAAATGAAGGTCGTACGAAAGAAAATATGATAACGACTGAGAGAAGTGTGAAATGCGATAATGCTCGTGGGATGAAGAATGTGATGATGTCTAAGAGAAGGAATATGGTAATGGCCGAGGGGTAAAAAAAAAACATTAAGGATATATTGTCCCTGGCAACCCACCCACTGCGCAGTCATACGTCTGTCCGGTTAATGTCGTACTGCGCCACTATCACGCCATTATTGTACATTTCCGCTACGCTCCTCGTTTCCTTGTCCTCGTATTACAGATAAATTGGAACGACATTTAAAAGAGAATACAAAAATAGGTCCTGTCTATCGGGAAGTTCGTAGACAATACCCATCTTCGGAAGAATATGCAAGGTACCTAAGTGCAAATATTTAATAGAAGCTGCTTTTAAGATAATGCCCTTGCGTGTCCTCTGGGTGTTATACAATCCTCACCATAACAATGTGTTCGCTCCAGAACCAAACGCAGGTAAAACCAGCCCACCGACAGGGAGCAGATGTCACCTCATCTAAAGCCAACAAAGAGAGGTGATAAGCTTGATATGGGTTACCAGTACCCGATGTTCCTTGATTCTGTTCACTTCTGTTGTGTGTGTGTGTTCTCACCTATTTGTATTCACCTATTTGTGCTTGCGGGGGTTGAGCTCTGGATCTTTGGTCCCGCCTCTCTACAGTCAATCAACTGATGTACAAGTTCCTGAGCCTACTGGACTCTATTATATCTACATTTGAAACTGTGTATGGAGTCAGCCTCCACGACATCACTGCCTAATGCATTCCACCTGTTAACTACTCTGACACTGAAAAAGTTCTTTCTAACGTCCCTGTGGTTCATTTGGGTACTCAGTTTCCATCTGTGTCCCCTTGTTCGCGTACCACCCGTGTTAAACAATTTATCCTTATCTACCGTGTCAATTCCACGGGAATTTTATAGGTAGTGATCATGTCCCCCCCTTACTCTTCTTTCTGCCAGTGTCGTGAGATAAATTTCCCGCAGCCTTTCCTCGTAACTCATGCCTCTTAGTTCTGGGACTAGCCTAGTGGCATACCTCTGAACATTTTCAAGCTTCGTCTTATGCTTGAAAAGGTACGGGCTCCATGCTGGGGCCGCATACTCCAGGATTGGTCTTACATATGTGGTATACAGGGTTCTAAATGATTCTTTACACAGGTTCCTGAAGGCTGTTCTGATGTTAGCCAACCTGTGTGTATTCACCTAGTTGTGCTTGCGGGGGATGAGCTCTGCTCTTTCGGCCCGCCTCTCAGTTGTCAATCAACTGTTACTAACTATCTTTTTTTCCACCTCCCCCTTCCCCCTCCTCCCCAGGAAGCAGCCCGTGACAGCTGACTAACTCCCAGGTACCTATTTACTGCTAGGTAACAGGGGCATTAGGGTGAAAGAAACTTTGCCCATTGTTTCTCGCCAGCGCCCGGGATCGCACCCGGGTCCACAGGATCACGCGCCCAGCGTGCTGTCCGCTTAGCCACCGGGCCTCCCAAAACATCTGCCCCGAGTGAGTGAGTGAGTGTATGTGTGTGTGTGTGTGTGTGCGCGCGCGTGTATTGAGTCTATTTCTCTAGGACCGACCTGATAGCTCTTGGTCTCCGCCATTCTAGCCATCGGTTTAATGTATTGACTCCTTATTTCTGTGTGTACTCACCTAGTTGTACTCACCTAGTTGTGTTTGCGGGGGTTGAGCTCTGGCTCTTTGGTCCCGCCTCTCAACCGTCAATCAACAGGTGTACAGATTCCTGAGCCTATCGGGCTCTGTCATATCTACACTTGAAACTGTGTATGGAGTGAGCCTCCACCACATCACCCCCTAATGCATTCCATTTGTCAACCACTCTGACACTAAAAAAGTTCTTTCTAATATCTCTGTGGCTCATTTGGGCACTCAGTTTCCACCTGTGTCCCCTTGTGCGTGTTCCCCTTGTGTTAAATAGACTGTCTTTATCTACCCTATCAATCCCCTTCAGAATCTTGAATGTGGTGATCATGTCCCCCCTAACTCTTCTGTCTTCCAGCGAAGTGAGGTTTAATTTCCGTAGTCTCTCCTCGTAGCTCATACCTCTCAGCTCGGGTACTAGTCTGGTGGCAAACCTTTGAACCTTTTCCAGTTTAGTCTTATCCTTGACTAGATATGGACTCCATGCTGGGGCTGCATACTCCAGGATTGGCCTGACATATGTGGTATACAAAGTTCTGAATGATTCTTTACACAAGTTTCTGAATGCCGTTCGTATGTTGGCCAGCCTGGCATATGCCGCTGATGTTATCCGCTTGATATGTGCTGCAGGAGACAGGTCTGGCGTGATATCAACCCCCAAGTCTTTTTCCTTCTCTGACTCCTGAAGAATTTCCTCTCCCAGATGATACCTTGTATCTGGCCTCCTGCTCCCTACACCTATCTTCATTACATTACATTTGGTTGGGTTAAACTCTAACAACCATTTGTTCGACCATTCCTTCAGCTTGTCTAGGTCTTCTTGAAGCCTCAAACAGTCCTCTTCTGTTTTAATCCTTCTCATAATTTTAGCATCGTCCGCAAACATTGAGAGAAATGAATCGATACCCTCCGGGAGATCATTTACATATATCAGAAACAAGATAGGACCGAGTACAGAGCCCTGTGGGACTCCACTGGTGACTTCACGCCAATCGGAGGTCTCACCCCTCACCGTAACTCTCTGCTTCCTATTGCTTAGATACTCCCTTATCCACTGGAGCACCTTACCAGCTACACCTGCCTGTCTCTCCAGCTTATGTACCAGCCTCTTATGCGGTACTGTGTCAAAGGCTTTCCGACAATCCAAGAAAATGCAGTCCGCCCAGCCCTCTCTTTCTTGTTTAATCTGTGTCACCTGATCGTAGAATTCTATCAAGCCTGTAAGGCAAGATTTACCCTCCCTGAATCCATGTTGGCGATTTGTCACGAAGTCCCTTCTCTCCAGATGTGTACCAGGTTTTTTCTCACGATCTTCTCCATCACCTTGCATGGTATACAAGTCAAGGACACTGGCCTGTAGTTCAGTGCCTCTTGTCTGTCGCCCTTTTTGTATATTGGGACCACATTCGCCGTCTTCCATATTTCTGGTAGGTCTCCCGTCTCTAGTGATTTACTATACACTATGGAGAGTGGCAAGCAAAGTGCCTCTGCACACTCTTTCAGTACCCATGGTGAGATCCCATCTGGACCAACCGCCTTTCTAACATCCAGATCCAGCAGGTGTCTCTTGACCTCCTCTCTCGTAATTTCGAACTCCTCCAAGGCCGCCTGGTTTACCTCCCTTTCTCCTAGCACAGTGACCTCACCCTGTTCTATTGTGAAGACCTCCTGGAACCTCTTGTTGAGTTCCTCACACACCTCTCTGTCATTCTCTGTATACCTGTCCTCGCCTGTTCTAAGTTTCAATACCTGTTCTTTCACTGTTGTTTTCCTTCTGATGTGACTGTGGAGTAGCTTTGGTTCGGTCTTGGCTTTGTTTGCTATATCATTTTCAAAATTTTTCTCTGCTTCTCTTCTCACCCTGACGTACTCATTCCTGGTTCTCTGGTATCTCTCTCTGCTTTCTGGTGTTCTGTTATTCCGGAACATTATATATTATTATATTATATAATATTATACAATATTATATATTGTGTGTGTGTGTGTGTGTGTGTGTGTGCGTGTGTGCGTGTTTCTGGTACTCCCACCTTGAGCTGTTGTATATCAGCCAGCTCTCCCTCCCTCGCGGCTCCTCGTGCAATATTAACCTGGTCAGGACCATCCTCATCCACCAGTAAATTAATTAACAAAATAATATAATTTAATTAATTTATTTATTACAAGAACTATATACAAGTGAGGGGAAAATTTGTTATAATCACATGACAGAAGATGAGGGACATTGTAGATGATGAAACAGATGAAGTAGGAGGCGATAATGATGATGATAGCGATGGTCTGTTATAGGGATGAAATGATGGTAACAGTTATCATAATGACAATGGCAATAATGATGATGATAGTGGTGATGATGATAATTATGGGGGATGGTTATGACTGCAGTTGGAGGGATAAACATGTTGATAGTGCGGATTCTGATGGTGATTACGGTGGTAATGATAGTAATAATAAACAAAACGGTGACACTTATTTACACAAAATGGTGACACTGGTGGTGATAAGGTGTGGTAAGAGTTGTAAAGACCAAGAAGGTGCCAGGGAGGGGGGGGGAGATATTTCAGATAACACGAAGACCATGAGAGATCCCAGTCACTGAGGCACTTGACTCTTATCCACCTCACAAAAGACACTTTTTTACACTGTGGTAAAAACAGCTTTTACGCTCATTACTCTTTTTTATAGTGGCTGTGAATTATTTTTACGGCTATATAAGCCTATCCTTCTCATAAATGGAAAAGCCTTCAGAGCGTTTGATCCTGTAAGCCGATCTCTCTCTCTCTCTCTCTCTCTCTCTCTCTCTCTCTCTCTCTCTCTCTCTCTCTCTCTCTCTCTCTCTCTCTCTCTCTCTCTCTCTCTCTCTCTCCCTCTCTCTCGTTGGAGTAACTGCAGATATTGAGAAAGATTGAGAAAATTCGTGTTAGAATTATTAATCTTACTTTTTCGGTCATATTTAATAACATACATATTTTATATACACGACTGAAACTAGGGTGTAATAGAAGACTATCGTATTTATTCTGGTATAAATACAAGGTGTGCGGCGCGGGTCCGGCGGGAGGGAAGTGGAAGAGATGCTGGAGCAGGAGTTAATGATGCTACTGAACGGCTGAGGAACTGATGCTCTTTGTAATATTGGGAAGAATATTGATTTGTTGGTGTGTGATGCACTCCCTGTGAGGGGTGATATGTGTCCCTGTGAGGGGTGATATGTGTCCCTGTGAGGGGTGATATGTGTCCCTGTGAGGGGTGATATGTGTCCCTGTGAGGGGTGATATGTGTCCCTGTGAGGGGTGATATGTGTCCCTGTGAGGGGTGATATGTGTCCCTGTGAGGGGTGATATGTGTCCCTGTGAGGGGTGATATGTGTCCCTGTGAGGGGTGATATGTGTCCCTGTGAGGGGTGATATGTGTCCCTGTGAGGGGTGATATGTGTGTCCCTGTGAGGGGTGATACGTGTCCCTGTGAGGGGTGATATGTGTCCCTGTGAGGGGTGATATGTGTCCCTGTGAGGGGTGATATGTGTCCCTGTGAGGGGTGATATGTGTCCCTGTGAGGGGTGATATGTGTCCCTGTGAGGGGTGATATGTGTCCCTGTGAGGTTTAATGTGTGTCCCTGTGAGGGGTGATATGTGTCCCTGTGAGGGTTAATGTGTGTCCCTGTGAGGGGTGATATGTGTCCCTGTGAGGGGTGATACGTGCCCCTGTGAGGGTTAATGTGTGCCCCTGTGAGGGGTGATATGTGTCCCTGTGAGGGTTAATGTGTGTCCCTGTGAGGGGTGATATGTGTCCCTGTGAGGGTTAATGTGTGTCCCTGTGAGGGGTGATATGTGTCCCTGTGAGGGTTAATGTGTGTCCCTGTGAGGGGGTGATATGTGTCCCTGTGAGGGTTAATTTGTGCCCCTGTGAGGGTTAATGTGTGCCCCTGTGAGGGTTGATATGTGTCCCTGTGAGGGGTGATATGTGTCCCTGTGAGGGTTGATATGTGTCCCTGTGAGGGGTGATATGTGTCCCTGTGAGGGGTGATATGTGTCCCTGTGAGGGGTGATATGTGCCTCTGTGAGGGGTGATATGTGTCCCTGTGAGGGGTGATATGTGTCCCTGTGAGGGTTAATGTGTGTCCCTGTGAGGGGTGATATGTGTCCCTGTGAGGGGTGATATGTGTCCCTGTGAGGGTTAATGTGTGTCCCTGTGAGGGGTGATATGTGTCCCTGTGAGGGTTAATGTGTGTCCCTGTGAGGGGTGATATGTGTCCCTGTGAGGGTTAATGTGTGTCCCTGTGAGGGGTGATATGTGTCCCTGTGAGGGTTAATTTGTGCCCCTGTGAGGGTTAATGTGTGCCCCTGTGAGGGTTGATATGTGTCCCTGTGAGGGGTGATATGTGTCCCTGTGAGGGTTGATATGTGTCCCTGTGAGGGGTGATATGTGTCCCTGTGAGGGGTGATATGTGTCCCTGTGAGGGGTGATATGTGCCTCTGTGAGGGGTGATATGTGTCCCTGTGAGGGGTGATATGTGTCCCTGTGAGGGTTAATGTGTGTCCCTGTGAGGGGTGATATGTGTCCCTGTGAGGGGTGATATGTGTCCCTGTGAGGGTTAATGTGTGTCCCTGTGAGGGGTGATATGTGTCCCTGTGAGGGGTGATATGTGTCCCTGTGATAGTTGATATGTGTCCCTGTGAGGGTTAATGTGTGTCCCTGTCAGGGGTGATATGTGTCCCTGTGAGGGTTAATGTGTGCCCCTGTGAGGGTTGATATGTGTCCCTGTGAGGGGTGATATGTGTCCCTGTGAGGGTTAATGTGTGTCCCTGTGAGGGGTGATATGTGTCCCTGTGAGGGGTGATATGTGTCCCTGTGAGGGGTGATATGTGTCCCTGTGATGGTTGATATGTGTCCCTGTGAGGGTTAATGTGTGTCCCTGTGAGGGTTGATATGTGTCCCTGTGAGGAGTGGTATGTGTCCCTGTGAGGGGTGATATGTGTCCCTGTGAGGGGTGATATGTGTCCCTGTGAGGGTTGATATGTGTCCCTGTGAGGGTTAATGTGTTTCCCTGTGAGTGGTGATATGTGTCCCTGTGAAGGTTGATATGTGTCCCTGTGAGGGGTGATATGTGTCCCTATGAGGGTTGATATGTGTCCCTGTGAGGGTTAATGTGTGTCCCTGTGAGGGTAGATATGTGTCCCTGTGAGGGGTGATATGTGTCCCTGTGAGGGGTGATATGTGTCCCTGTGAGGGGTGATATGTGTCCCTGTGAGGGGTGATGTGTCCCTGTGAGGGGTGATATGTGTCCCTGTGAGAGGTGATATGTGTCCCTGTGAGGGGTGATATGTGTCCCTGTGAGGGTTGATATGTGTCCCTGTGAGGGGTGATATGTGTCCCTGTGAGGGTTAATGTGTGTCCCTGTGAGGGTTGATATGTGTCCTTGTGAGGGTTGATATGTGTCTCTGTGAGGGTTGATATGTGTCCCTGTGAGGGGTGATATGTGTCCCTGTGAGGATTGATATGTGTCCCTGTGAGGGGTGATATGTGCCCCTGTGAGGATTGATATGTGTCCCTGTGAGGGGTGATATGTGCCCCTGTGAGGATTGATATGTGTCCCTGTGAGGGGTGATATGTGCCCCTATGAGGGTTGATATGTGTCCTTGTGAGGGTTGATATGTGTCCCTGTGAGGGGTGATATGTGTCCCTGTGAGGGGTGATATGTGTCCCTGTGAGGGTTGATATGTGTCCCTGTGAGGGGTGATATGTGTCACTGTGAGGGGTGATATGTGTCCTTGTGAGGGGTGATATGTGTCCCTGTGAGGGTTAATGTGTGTCCCTGTGAGGGGTGATATGTGTCCCTGTGAGGGGTGATATGTGCCACTGTGAGGGTTGATATGTGTCCTTGTGAGGGGTGATATGTGTCCCTGTGAGGGGTGATACGTGCTTCTGTGAGGGGTGATTCGTGCCCCTGTGAGTGTTGATATGTGTCCCTGTGAGGGGTGATACGTATCCCTGTGAGTGTTGATATGTGTCCCTGGGAGGAGTGATATGTGTCCCTGTGAGGGGTGATATGTGTCCCTGTGAGGGGTATTATGTGTCCCTGTGAGGGGTGATACGTGCTTCTGTGAGGGGTGATATGTGTCCCTGTGAGGGGTGATACGTGCCCCTGTGAGTGTTGATATGTGCCCCTTTGAGTGTTGATATGTGTCCCTGGGAGGAGTGATATGTGTCCCTGTGAGGGGTGATATGTGAACCTGTGAGGGGTGATATGTGTCCCTGGGAGGAGTGATATGTGTCCCTGTGAGGGGTGATATGTGCCCCTGTGAGGGGTGATATGTGTCCCTGGGAGGAGTGATATGTGTCCCTGTGAGGGGTGATATGTGCCCCTGTGAGGGGTGATATGTGTCCCTGGGAGGAGTGATATGTGTCCTTGTGAGGGGTGATATGTGCCCCTGTGAGGGGTGATATGTGTCTCTGTGCGGGTTGATATGTGTCCCTGGGAGGAGTGATATGTGTCACTGTGAGGGGTGATATGTATCACTGTGAGGGGTGATATGTGTCACTGTGAGGGGTGATATGTGTCCCTGTGAGGGGTGATATGTGTCCCTGGGAGGAGTGATATGTGTCACTGTGAGGGGTGATATGTGTCACTGTGAGGGGTGATATGTGTCACTGTGAGGGGTGATATGTGTCCATTTGAGGGGTGATATGTGTCCCTGTGAGGGGTGATATGTGTCCCTGTGAGGGGTGATATGTGTCCCTGTGAGGGGTGATATGTGTCACTGTGAGGGGTGATATGTGCCCCTGTGAGGGGTGATATGTGTCCCTGTGAGGGGTGATATGTGTCCCTGTGAGGGGTGATATGTGTCCCTGTGAGGGGTAATATGTGTCACTGTGAGGGGTGATATGTGTCCCTGTGAGGGGTGATACGTGCCCCTGTGAGGGGTGATATGTGTCACTGTGAGGGGTGATATGTGTCACTGTGAGGGGTGATATGTGTCCCTGTGAGGGGTGATATGTGTCACTGTGAGGGGTGATATGTGTCCCTGTGAGGGGTGATATGTGTCACTGTGAGGGGTGATATGTGTCCCTGTGAGGTGTGTGATATGTGTCCCTGTGATGGGTGATATGTGTCCCTGTGAGGGGTGATATGTGTCCCTGTGAGGGGTGATATGTGTCCCTGTGAGGGTTGATATGTGTCCCTGTGAGGGGTGATATGTGTCCCTGTGAGGGGTGATATGTGTCACTGTGAGGGTTGATATGTGTCCCTGTGAGGGATGATATGTGCCCCTGTGAGGGGTGATATGTGTCCCCTGTGAGGGGTGATATGTTTCGGTTGATATGAATGAGTCTAAGTGGACATGAATGAGTTTGGGTGGATATGAATATGTTTAGGAGGATATGAATAGGTTTGGGTGGATATGAATGAGTTTGAGTAGATATAAATGAGTTTGGGTGGATATGAATATGTTTGGGACGATATGATTAAGTTTGGGTGAATATGAATGAGTTTTAGTGGATATGAATGAGTCTGGGTGGTTGTGAATGAGTTTGAGTGGATATGAATGAGCTTGGGTGAATATGAATGAGTTTGGGTGAATATGAATGAGCTTGAGTGGATATGAATGAGTTTGAGTGGATACGAATGAGTTTGGGTTGACATGAAAGAGTTTGGGTTGATATGAATGAGTTTGAGTAGATATGAATGAGTTTGGGTGGAAATGAATGAGTTTGGTTCGATATGAATGAATTTGGATGGATATGAATGAGTTTGGGTTGATATGAATGATTGTGAGTGGATATGAATGAGTTTGGGTGGATATGAAGGAGTTTGGTTGTTTATGAATGAATTTGGGTGGATATAAATGTGCGTTACCGTATGGACCAATAGGCATTTTGCAAGACAATCGACTTAGGGAATGGTCCAGGACGGACCGAAACGTCGTCGTCCCTTCACCTTCTAGTGTGTGGTCTGGTCAACTTACTTTAGGCAAGTTATTGTGACTCACCGCCTGGCATTTTGCAGTTCCATTGAGGCTTATGTTCTTCCCTTGCTACATCAAGCATCCCACACACTTGCAGTTGCCAGTGATCTTTCTAACAAAAAAATAAAACTTAATCACATTTCCGTGATTTTCCTCTTTAATTTTCAAATTAAAAACTTACGCTTCATTAATGACAAGTAATGCAAGCGTCATCACAGTTAATTAGTAATCTCTGAAGAATTAAAAGTTTAATTGCCAAAGTCACTTGTCGATCTAATTAGAAACTGAATATTGTACATGCAAATGAGGCTAACCCTTTTGTTTTCTCTGACGAGGCAAAATGTGAAAGAAAATATTTTTTATTTAATAAGGTAATATTACTCTGCGAACAGCAGAGGGAAGATACTAATATTATCGTACTACTAACCAGTTCAAAGACATTAGTATTAAATAAAAACATCCTAATTTTTATCCAGTTAATTCCTTCCCATTGGTTCCAATGTGATGTCTGGATAAGGCCTCTTTGGAGAGACTTGAAACTTGCAATACATTATCGTGTTTACGAGAAGAAGAATCCATTGTAAACGTAGTTTTCTACTCGCTGTTGTAGGACATGAGTCCAATATCTTGGGGTCTGTTGTTAATAACCCTGGGTCGTTGTAAATGTCTCGGGATAATGACAAACAACTTCTGTTGGAGTACTTCTCTACTACAATCTCTTATGTAAAAAAAGAATTTCAACAGGATATCCTTTTTTAATGAAAGGAACCCCTCCAGAGACTTCTTCTGAAAGAGCACATCTCTTCGTGAAACCCTTCTCTAGGAACACATCTCGACAGGAACCTCTTCTTTAGGAAGACATCGCAACAGGAACCTCTTCTCTAGGAACACATTTCAACATAACCCTAGTCTACGCCACAAGGTGGCTGTGAATTAGAAAAACAAAAGTAAAACAAAGTCACAGAGACGCACCTCAAAATATTAGCCAAGAGGCACCAAGTATCTGCCTACGACCCATTTACACCTTTCCTCAATCATGGCGGCTTAGTTGACATGTATTAACAACCTTTTATTACCTGCGACGTCCTACGAAGTTGTCCCTAGCAACGGAAACCCTGTGTTTCAGAGCTCTTAAACCTATTAATAAACAAAGAGTTTCCGCCGTGCGTGAGGAAAGATGTAGAGGTTTCGTAGGTGGACGCGTAAATGATTGATGAAACGAGTCCAAGTTGTTGTTGTTATAGACAACCTTGAGTTGCAAAGTTTCCAAGCTTGGTTTTGTTTTTTAATAAATACAAACAAAGTCACCATGGCAGAGGTATGATGTACAGCTTTCGTAAAATGGACATTTAGAGTGTTTAATGATGCCTGACCCACTCTAGCTGCTTGTCGTGAAGGAGCTGTTATATTCCGGCACACAAACACGCTTTCGTCTATTAAAAAACTGCCTCGTGTATCCAAGACTTGCCTACAGATCATTTATACACAAACAAATCGCGGGTTTTCGGAAGCTTCAAACGTGTTAGTATACATTTTTTTTTTTTTAGTTTTGACATGAACATTTTAGACCCTGGATCAGGCACTCATTACCCGGCGATGGAGAGCTGGGATTAGACTTGTCAGTTGGGATGGCAGTGATGAAATGATATGTTAGATATGACCCTGAGAATATGGCCATCGCTCTAACGTCCCGCCCAAATGGTTTTTATATTATTTTATTTTTGCCCAACCACTTGGGGTGGTCGGTAGAGCGACAGTCTCGCATCATGCAGGTCGGCGTTCAATCCCCGACCGTCCAAGTGGTTGGGCAACATTCCTTTCCCCCTTCCCATTCCATATCCTTTTCTTGATCCCTTCCCAGTGCTATATAGTCGTATTGGCTTGGCACTTTCCCTCTGATAGTTCCCTTCACTTCCCAAAGAATATTTAGAGGGATGTAACCGATGATTTTTTTTATTGTTATAGAAAACGTCATAAGGGAAAGTGAAATAAGTTAGGAAAGAGAATGTCTGTTAATCAAAAATAAGATTGGCTCAGGGCAATATTTTATCAAATTGCAGTTCCATGTGTTTTATGTGAAAGATTTAAGCCTGAAATATAGCGATTGTTATTTCGTATACATTATTTGATGGCTAAAGCGTGACTTGACAAAACTAGGGGGATGTAAAATCGTTTAGAGAATTAGATTAATTACAAATTACAGTTGTTCCATACCCTGGGAGTTACGGAACAACTGTGAATGCTGAGCTGAAGGACAAAGTTGTATTAGATCCTAACATTTATATAATGGGTAGTAATAATGTCTTAAGAAGTACTGACAATGGCAACTGAATGATTTATGCAATGAAAGATAAATATGTCTTAATAATACATATTTTACAAATAATTCAAATCATAAATTTATATGACGAAGTAAATAAGGAAAATATACGCTTTTCAATGATAATTTGCTTGTTTAGTGCCGTATGTGTATATGATAACGTTAATTGGAACAGCTGAATGTTCGTCTAATCACATATTCGTGTTCTCTAAAATAAGATTGAGGTGTGATAGTTATTCAGAAGGTTAAATAATAACTAATGAGTAGTTAAGATTGATGATTAAAGTAGAAGACACATCTTTAAACTTTATGTTCATCACAATCAAACATTATGACACATTTAACAACTCGTTAAATGTAGAATTTGGCAATATTCAATAACTTGTAGACAAGCTCATTTACCTCAATATCATGAAGGCTAGACGCATGATATGACTCCCCTGGGGATCGATTCATATCATACGATTCCCCAGTCATTCCCACGTTGTTATCATACGACAATGTGGGAATGACCCCCCCCCCCCCCGGGAAGCAGTATAATCATTAATGGTATTACCGTAACTAGCGAGTCCTTACCACCGTTTCCCTGTGTGATTATTGTCAAACTTCCGAGATGTAAGTCACACTCTCACGTCTTACAAGAACCATTAACCAAAAAATTGAGAAGTCTTTACAAACTAGAGAAATTCATTCATATTCATCAACAAAACTTGTATATAAGAAGTCATTGTTATCGATAATAGTGATGCCATTGTTATCGATATTCATATCATTGTTATCAGTAATCATGTCATTGTTATCTATAATCGTGCAGTTATTTTAACCAATCATTAATTTGTCATTGTCAGCGGCAATCCTGGTGTCATTGTCATTATAACAAGACGAGATAAGCTTCGTTACAGCCCCAAGTTCTCTCTGAAAGCGCGTCCGTCTTACACGAGTGACCGTAATAGGGAAGCAGGCATTATATACGGCAGTGAACCATTTAGTCTGGCTAACTTGAGTCGCTCGTCACAGCTGCTGTGATCGTCAAGAATGAGACATGTCGTTAATGGTCCTTGTATGTAGGGAGGGGGGAATGGTTTGGGGGGATGGGGGGAGTGTAGTTGGTGGGAAAGAGGGTGAATGTGGAAGAGGGTGTATGTGGTGGAGAGTGTAGCTGTGGAAAGAAAGTGTGGAGAGTGTGGATGTTGTGAAGTCTCGTTATTGGGAATAGTGTGGGTGTAAGGAAAGTGTGTGACTTTTTTGGGAGGGTGGATATGGTCTGTTGGGGAGGATGGCTGTGGCTGTGAGGTAGGGTGTTTGTTGGGTGGTGTGGTTGGGGGGGGGGATGGGGTGGCTGGAAGAGTTAGGTGGGACTGTTTGGTGGACGATAAATGTGGGGAAGTGTTGTAGATGAGGACAAAGTTGGGAGCTTGAGTAACAGGTGGTGGTGGGTGTGGGAGTGGGTGGGTGGGAGAGTGTGGGTGTGGGAGTGAGTGGGTGGGAGAGTGTGGGAGTGAGTGGGTGGGAGAGTGTGGGTATGGGAGTGAGTGGGTGGGAGAGTGTGGTATGGGCGTGAGTGGGTGGGAGAGTGTGGGTGTGGGAGTGAGTAGGCGGGAGAGTATATATATATATATATATATAAATATATATATATATATATATATATATATATATATATAAATATATATATATATATATATATATATATATATATATCTATATCTATCTATATATATATATATATATATATATATATATATATATATATATATATATATATATATATATAATATATATAACTGAAAACTCACACCCCAGAAGTGACTCGAACCCATACTGCCAGGAGCAACGCAACTGGTATGTACAGGACGCCTTAATCCGCTTGACCATCACGACCGGACATAAGGAAGATGTCCGGTCGTGATGGTCAAGCGTATTAAGGCGTCCTGTACATACCAGTTGCGTTGTTCCTAGCAGTATGGGTTCGAGTCACTTCTTGGGTGTGAGTTTTAAGTTGCATATAGTCCTGGGGACCATTCAGGCTTGCTCACACACACACACACACACATATATATATATATATATATATATATATATATATATATATATATATATATATATATATATATATATATATATATATATATATATATATATATATATATATATGCAGAATAACCACATAAAAGGCCTATTGGCCCATACGAGGAAGCTCCTATTAATAGGAGCTGCCTCGTATGGGCCAATATGCCTTCTGCAGTTACCTTCTTTCTTATAATTCCTTTCCTCCACTTATTTTTGGTGGTCAGGTGATCTGCCCAGGCGGATATAAAGGTCTGATCAGCAATCTTATATTCATTCTACTTTGCTCTGATGAAGGCGAATTAGCCGAAAACGCGTTAAGCATTTTCTATTTTTCACATGTGGTTATTCTGCATACTTGGATCAGTGTTTTAGTGATCATTGTTGCATATATATATATATATATATATATATATATATATATATATATATATATATATATATATATATATATATATATATATATATATATATGCCTATACTTGCATAAACCACAAGTGAAGATTAATAATCTTTGGACAACACACACCAGTGGGACTCGAACCCAGAAAGCACAACTACCTTCCAGTAGCTGCCATAACTAGTATGCTTTAACCCACTACACCATCAGACCCTACAAAAGAAGTAGAGAGTTCGAGATATATATACATCCCAAACATCTCCACTTCCCGAGGGCACCAGATGAGTGTGGGGTCAGTCTGCATTTTTCGTCAAGCCACTGTCAATGTGAGAGAACTCGTGTCCAGCTTATAAGCCTATACTTGCATAAACCACAAGTGAAGATTAATAATGTTTGGACAACACCCACCAGTGGGACTCGAACCCAGAAAGCACAACTACCTTCCAGTAGCTGCCATAACTAGTATGCTTTAACCCACTACACCATCAGACCCTACAAAAGAAGCAGAGAGTTCGAGATATATATACATCCCAAACATCTCCACATCCCGAGGGCACCATATGAGTGTGGGGTCAGTCTGCATTTTTCGTCAAGCCACTGTCAATGTGAGAGAACTCGTGTCCAGCTTATAAGCCTATACTTGCATAAACCACAAGTGAAGATTAATAATCTTTGGACAACACCCACCAGTGGGACTCGAACCCAGAAAGCACAACTACCTTCCAGTAGCTGCCATAACTAGTATGCTTTAACCCACTACACCATCAGACCCTACAAAAGAAGTAGAGAGTTCGAGATATATATACATCCCAAACATCTCCACTTCCCGAGGGCACCAGATGAGTGTGGGGTCAGTCTGCATTTTTCGTCAAGCCACTGTCAATGTGAGAGAACTCGTGTCCAGCTTATAAGCTTATACTTGCATAAACCACAAGTGAAGATTAATAATCTTTGGACAACACCCACCAGTGGGACTCGAACCCAGAAAGCACAACTACCTTCCAGTAGCTGCCATAACTAGTATGCTTTAACCCACTACACCATCAGACCCTACAAAAGAAGTAGAGAGTTCGAGATATATATACATCCCAAACATCTCCACTTCCCGAGGGCACCAGATGAGTGTGGGGTCAGTCTGCATTTTTCGTCAAGCCACTGTCAATGTGAGAGAATTCGTGTCCAGCTTATAAGCCTATACTTGCATAAACCACAAGTGAAGATTAATAATCTTTGGACAACACCCACCAGTGGGACTCAAACCCAGAAAGCACAACTACCTTCCAGTAGCTGCCATAACTAGTATGCTTTAACCCACTACACCATCAGACCCTACAAAAGAAGTAGAGAGTTCGAGATATATATACATCCCAAACATCTCCACTTCCCGAGGGCACCAGATGAGTGTGGGGTCAGTCTGCATTTTTCGTCAAGCCACTGTCAATGTGAGAGAACTCATGTCCAGCTTATAAGCCTATACTTGCATAAACCACAAGTGAAGATTAATAATCTTTGGACAACACCCACCAGTGGGACTCGAACCCAGAAAGCACAACTACCTTCCAGTAGCTGCCATAACTAGTACGCTTTAACCCACTACACCATCAGACCCTACAAAAGAAGTTGAGATTTCGAGATATATATACATCCCAAACATCTCCACTTCCCGAGGGCACCAGATGAGTGTGGGGTCAGTCTGCATTTTTCGTCAAGCCACTGTCAATGTGAGAGAACTCGTGTCCAGCTTATAAGCCTATACTTGCATAAACCACAAGTGAAGATTAATAATCTTTGGACAACACCCACCAGTGGGACTCGAACCCAGAAAGCACAACTACCTTCCAGTAGCTGCCATAACTAGTATGATTTAACCCACTACACCATCAGAAAATACAAAAGAAGTAGAGAGTTCGAGATATATATACATCCCAAACATCTCCACTTCGCGAGGGCACCAGATGAGTGTGGGGTCAGTCTGCATTTTTCGTCAAGCCACTGTCAATGTGAGAGAACTCGTGTCCAGCTTATAAGGTTGGGGGGGGCAACCCTAGCTTGAGGACAGGTTCGGGGGGGGGGGTAACCCTAGCTTGAGGACAGGTTCGGGGGGGGGGGGCAACCCTAGCTTGAGGAAAGGTTCGGGGGGGGGGGGGGGCAACCCTAGCTTGAGGACAGGTTGGAGGGGGGGCAACCCTAGCTTGAGGACAGGTTGGGGGGGGGGCAACCCTAGCTTGAGGACAGGTTGGGGGGGGGCAACCCTTGCTTGAGGACAGGTTGAGAGGGGGCAACCCTAGCTTGAGGACAGGTTGGGCGGGGGCAACCCTAGCTTGAGGACAGGTTGGGGGGGGGCAACCCTAGCTTGTGGACAGGTTGGGGGGGGCAACCCTAGCTTGAGGACAGGTTGGGAGGGGGCAACCCTAGCTTGAGGACAGGTTCGGGGGGGGGGGCAACCCTAGCTTGAAGACAGGTTCGGGGGGGGGCAACCCTAGCTTGAGGACAGGTTGGAGGGGGGCAACCCTAGCTTGAGGACAGGTTCGGGGGGGGCAACCCTAGCTTGAGGACAGGTTGGGGGGGGGCAACCCTAGCTTGAGGACAGGTTCGGGGGGGGGGCAACCCTAGCTTGAGAACAGGTTCGGGGGGGGGGGAACCCTAGCTTGAGGACAGGTTGGGAGGGGCAACCCTAGCTTGAGGACAGGTTGGGGGGGGGCAACCCTAGCTTGAGGACAGGTTGGGGGGGGGGCAACCCTAGCTTGAGGACAGGTTGGGGGTCAACCCTAGCTTGAGGACAAGTTCGGGGGGGGGGCAACCCTAGCTTGAGGAGAGGTTGGAGGGGGGGCAACCCTAGCTTGAGCACAGGTTGTGGGGGGGCAACCCTAGCTTGAGGACAAGTTCAGGGGGGGCAACCCTAGCTTGAGGACAGGTTGGGGGGGGGCAACCCTAGCTTGAGGACATGTTGGGGGGGGGGCAACCCAAGCTTGAGGACAGGTTGGGGGGGAAACCCTTGCTTTAGGACAGGTTGGGGGGGCAATCCTAGCTTGAGGACAGGTTGAGGGGGGGGGGCAACTCTAGCTTGAGGACAGGTTGGGGGGGCAACCCTAGCTTGAGGACAGGTTGGGGGGGGGCAACCCTAGCTTGAGGACAGGTTGGGGGGGGCAACCCTAGCTTGAGGACAGGTTGAGGGGGGGGGCAACCCTAGCTTGAGGACAGGCTCGGGGGTGGGCAACCCTAGCTTGAGGACAGGTTGGGGGGGGCAACCCTAGCTTAAGGACAGGTTGGGGGCAACCCTAGCTTGAGGACAGGTTGGGGGGGGGCAACCCTAGCTTGAGGACAAGTTGGGGGGGTGCAACCTTAGCTTGAGGACAGGTTTGGGGGGGGCAACCTTAGCTTGAGGACTGGTTGGGGGGGGGCAACCCTAGCTTGAGGACAGGTTCGGGGGGGGGGCAACCCTAGCTTGAGGACAGGTTCGGGGGGGGGCAACCTTAGCTTGAGGACAGGTTGAAGGGGGCAACCCTAGCTTGAGGACAGGTTGGGGGGGCAATCCTAGCTTGAGGACAGGTTGGGGGGGCAACCCTAGCTTGAGGACAGGTTGGGGGGGGCAACCCTAGCTTGAGGACAGGTTGGGGGGGCAACCCTAGCTTGAGGTCAGGTTGAGGGGGGGGGCAACCCTAGCTTGAGGACAGGCTCGGGGGTGGGCAACCCTAGCTTGAGGACAGGTTGGGGGGGGGCAACCCTAGCTTAAGGACAGGTTGGGGGCAACCCTAGCTTGAGGACAGGTTGGGGGGGGGCAACCCTAGCTTGAGGACAAGTTGGGGGGGGGCAACCTTAGCTTGAGGACAGGTTTGGGGGGGGCAACCTTAGCTTGAGGACTGGTTGGGGGGGGGGCAACCCTAGCTTGAGGACAGGTTCGGGGGGGGGGGGCAACCCTAGCTTGAGGACAGGTTCGGGGGGGGGGCAACCTTAGCTTGAGGACAGGTTGAAGGGGGCAACCCTAGCTTGAGGACAGGTTGGGGGGGGGCAACCCTAGCTTGAGGACAGGTTGGGGGGGGCAACCCTAGCTTGAGGACAGGTTCGGGGGGGGGCAACCCTAGCTTGAGGACAGGTTCAGGGGGGGGGGCAACCCTAGCTTGAGGACAGGTTGGGAGGAGCAACCCTAGCTTGAGGACAGGTTGGGGGGGCAACCCTAGCTTGAGGACAGGTTCGGGGGGGGGCAACCCTAGCTTGAGGACAGGTTCGGGGGGGACAACCCTAGCATGAGGACAGGTTCGGGGGCGGGGGCATCCCTAGCTTGAGGACAAGTCCGGGGGGGCAACTCTAGCTTAAGGACAAGTTCGGGGGGGGCCACCCTAGCTTGAGGACAGGTTGGGGGGGGACAACCCTAGCTTGAGGACAGGTTGGGGGGGGGTAACCCTAGCTTGAGGACAAGTTCAGGGGGGGCAATCCTAGCTTGAGGACAGGTTGGGGGGGCAACCCTAGCTTGAGGACAGGTTGGGGGGGGCAACCCTAGCTTGAGGACAGGTTGGGGGGGCAACCCTAGCTTGAGGTCAGGTTGAGGGGGGGGCAACCCTAGCTTGAGGACAGGCTCGGGGGTGGGCAACCCTAGCTTGAGGACAGGTTGGGGGGGGGGCAACCCTAGCTTAAGGACAGGTTGGGGGCAACCCTAGCTTGAGGACAGGTTGGGGGGGGGCAACCCTAGCTTGAGGACAAGTTGGGGGGGGGCAACCTTAGCTTGAGGACAGGTTTGGGGGGGGCAACCTTAGCTTGAGGACTGGTTGGGGGGGGGGGCAACCCTAGCTTGAGGACAGGTTCGGGGGGGGGGGCAACCCTAGCTTGAGGACAGGTTCGGGGGGGGGGCAACCTTAGCTTGAGGACAGGTTGAAGGGGGCAACCCTAGCTTGAGGACAGGTTGGGGGGGGCAACCCTAGCTTGAGGACAGGTTGGGGGGGGCAACCCTAGCTTGAGGACAGGTTCGGGGGGGGGCAACCCTAGCTTGAGGACAGGTTCAGGGGGGGGGGCAACCCTAGCTTGAGGACAGGTTGGGAGGAGCAACCCTAGCTTGAGGACAGGTTGGGGGGGCAACCCTAGCTTGAGGACAGGTTCGGGGGGGGGCAACCCTAGCTTGAGGACAGGTTCGGGGGGGACAACCCTAGCATGAGGACAGGTTCGGGGGCGGGGGCATCCCTAGCTTGAGGACAAGTCCGGGGGGGCAACTCTAGCTTAAGGACAAGTTCGGGGGGGGCCACCCTAGCTTGAGGACAGGTTGGGGGGGGACAACCCTAGCTTGAGGACAGGTTGGGGGGGGTAACCCTAGCTTGAGGACAAGTTCAGGGGGGGCAACCCTAGCTTGAGGACAGGTTGGAGGGGGGGCAACCCTAGCTTGAGGACAGGTTGGGGGGGGCAACCCTAGCTTGAGGACAAGTTCGGGGGGGGCAACCCTAGCTTGAGGACAGGTTGGGGGGGCAACCCTAGCTTGAGGACAGGTTGGGGGGGGGCAACCCTAGCTTGAGGACAGGTTGGGGGGGGGCAACCTTAGCTTTAGGACAGGTTGGGGGGGGCAACCCTAGCTTGAGGACAGGTTGGGGGGGGGGCAACCCTAGCCTGAGGACAGGTTGCGGGGGGCAACCCTAGCTTGAGGACAGGTTGGGGGGGGGGCAACCCTAGCTTGAGGACAGGTTGGGGGGGGGAGGCAACCCTAGCTTGAGGACAGGTTGGGTGGGGGGCAACCTTAGCTTGAGGACAGGTTGAGGGGGGCAACCCTAGCTTGAGGACAGGTTGGGGGGGCAACCCTAGCTTGAGGCCAGGTTGGGGGGGCAACCCTAGCATGAGGACAGGTTGGGGGGGGCAATCCTAGCTTGAGGACAGGTTGGGGGGGGGCAACCCTAGCTTGTGGACAGGTTGGGGGGGGCAACCCTAGCTTGAGGACAGGTTGGGGGGGGGCAACCCTTGCTTGAGGACAGGTTGAGAGGGGGCAACCCTAGCTTGAGGACAGATTGGGCGGGGGCAACCCTAGCTTGAGGACAGGTTGGGGGGGCAACCCTAGCTTGTGGACAGGTTGGGGGGGGCAACCCTAGCTTGAGGACAGGTTGGGAGGGGGCAACCCTAGCTTGAGGACAGGTTCGGGGGGGGGCAACCCTAGCTTGAAGACAGGTTAGGGGGGGGCAACCCTAGCTTGAGGACAGGTTGGAGGGGGGCAACCCTAGCTTGAGGACAGGTTCGGGGGGGGGGCAACCCTAGCTTGAGGACAGGTTGGGGGGCAACCCTAGCTTGAGGACAGGTTCGGGGGGGGGGCAACCCTAGCTTGAGAACAGGTTCGGGGGGGGCAACCCTAGCTTGAGGACAGGTTGGGAGGGGCAACCCTAGCTTGAGGACAGGTTGGGGGGGGCAACCCTAGCTTGAGGACAGGTTGGGGGGGGCAACCCTAGCGTGAGGACAGGTTGGGGGTCAACCCTAGCTTGAGGACAAGTTCGGGGGGGGGGCAACCCTAGCTTGAGGACAGGTTGGGGGGGGCAACCCTAGCTTGAGGACAGGTTGGGGGGGCAACCCTAGCTTGAGGTCAGGTTGAGGGGGGGGCAACCCTAGCTTGAGGACAGGCTCGGGGGTGGGCAACCCTAGCTTGAGGACAGGTTGGGGGGGGGGCAACCCTAGCTTAAGGACAGGTTGGGGGCAACCCTAGCTTGAGGACAGGTTGGGGGGGGGCAACCCTAGCTTGAGGACAAGTTGGGGGGGGGCAACCTTAGCTTGAGGACAGGTTTGGGGGGGGCAACCTTAGCTTGAGGACTGGTTGGGGGGGGGGGGCAACCCTAGCTTGAGGACAGGTTCGGGGGGGGGGGCAACCCTAGCTTGAGGACAGGTTCGGGGGGGGGGGCAACCTTAGCTTGAGGACAGGTTGAAGGGGGCAACCCTAGCTTGAGGACAGGTTGGGGGGGGCAACCCTAGCTTGAGGACAGGTTGGGGGGGGCAACCCTAGCTTGAGGACAGGTTCGGGGGGGGGCAACCCTAGCTTGAGGACAGGTTCAGGGGGGGGGGCAACCCTAGCTTGAGGACAGGTTGGGAGGAGCAACCCTAGCTTGAGGACAGGTTGGGGGGGCAACCCTAGCTTGAGGACAGGTTCGGGGGGGGGCAACCCTAGCTTGAGGACAGGTTCGGGGGGGACAACCCTAGCATGAGGACAGGTTCGGGGGCGGGGGCATCCCTAGCTTGAGGACAAGTCCGGGGGGGCAACTCTAGCTTAAGGACAAGTTCGGGGGGGGCCACCCTAGCTTGAGGACAGGTTGGGGGGGGACAACCCTAGCTTGAGGACAGGTTGGGGGGGGTAACCCTAGCTTGAGGACAAGTTCAGGGGGGGCAACCCTAGCTTGAGGACAGGTTGGAGGGGGGGCAACCCTAGCTTGAGGACAGGTTGGGGGGGGCAACCCTAGCTTGAGGACAAGTTCGGGGGGGGCAACCCTAGCTTGAGGACAGGTTGGGGGGGCAACCCTAGCTTGAGGACAGGTTGGGGGGGGGCAACCCTAGCTTGAGGACAGGTTGGGGGGGGGCAACCTTAGCTTTAGGACAGGTTGGGGGGGGCAACCCTAGCTTGAGGACAGGTTGGGGGGGGGCAACCCTAGCCTGAGGACAGGTTGCGGGGGGCAACCCTAGCTTGAGGACAGGTTGGGGGGGGGCAACCCTAGCTTGAGGACAGGTTGGGGGGGGGAGGCAACCCTAGCTTGAGGACAGGTTGGGTGGGGGGCAACCTTAGCTTGAGGACAGGTTGAGGGGGGCAACCCTAGCTTGAGGACAGGTTGGGGGGGCAACCCTAGCTTGAGGCCAGGTTGGGGGGGCAACCCTAGCATGAGGACAGGTTGGGGGGGGCAATCCTAGCTTGAGGACAGGTTGGGGGGGGGCAACCCTAGCTTGTGGACAGGTTGGGGGGGGCAACCCTAGCTTGAGGACAGGTTGGGGGGGGGCAACCCTTGCTTGAGGACAGGTTGAGAGGGGGCAACCCTAGCTTGAGGACAGATTGGGCGGGGGCAACCCTAGCTTGAGGACAGGTTGGGGGGGCAACCCTAGCTTGTGGACAGGTTGGGGGGGGCAACCCTAGCTTGAGGACAGGTTGGGAGGGGGCAACCCTAGCTTGAGGACAGGTTCGGGGGGGGGCAACCCTAGCTTGAAGACAGGTTAGGGGGGGGCAACCCTAGCTTGAGGACAGGTTGGAGGGGGGCAACCCTAGCTTGAGGACAGGTTCGGGGGGGGGGGCAACCCTAGCTTGAGGACAGGTTGGGGGGCAACCCTAGCTTGAGGACAGGTTCGGGGGGGGGGCAACCCTAGCTTGAGAACAGGTTCGGGGGGGGCAACCCTAGCTTGAGGACAGGTTGGGAGGGGCAACCCTAGCTTGAGGACAGGTTGGGGGGGGCAACCCTAGCTTGAGGACAGGTTGGGGGGGGGCAACCCTAGCGTGAGGACAGGTTGGGGGTCAACCCTAGCTTGAGGACAAGTTCGGGGGGGGGGCAACCCTAGCTTGAGGAGAGGTTGGAGGGGGGCAACCCTAGCTTGAGCACAGGTTGTGGGGGGGCAACCCTAGCTTGAGGACAAGTTCAGGGGGGGCAACCCTAGCTTGAGGACAGGTTGGGGGGGGGCAACCCTAGCTTGAGGACAGGTTGGGGGGGGGGCAACCCTAGCTTGAGGACAGGTTGGGGGGGGGAAACCCTTGCTTTAGGACAGGTTGGGGGGGCAATCCTAGCTTGAGGACAGGTTAGGGGGGGGGCAACCCTAGCTTGAGGACAGGTTGGGGGGGCAACCCTAGCTTGAGGACAGGTTGGGGGGGGAACCCTAGCTTGAGGACAGGTTGGGGGGGAGGCAACATTAGCTTGAGGACAGGTTGGGTGGGGGGCAACCTTAGCTTGAGGACAGGTTGGGGGGGGCAACCCTAGCTTGAGGACAGGTTGGGGGGGGCAACCCTAGCTTGAGGACAGGTTGAGGGGGGGGGGCAACCCTAGCTTGAGGACAGGTTCGGGGGTGGGCAACCCTAGCTTGAGGACAGGTTGGGGGGGGGGCAACCCTAGCTTAAGGTCAGGTTGGGGGGCAACCCTAGCTTGAGGACAGGTTGGGGGGGGCAACCCTAGCTTGAGGACAGGTTGGGGGGGGCAACCTTAGCTTGAGGACAGGTTTGGGGGGGGGCAACCTTAGCTTGAGGACTGGTTGGGGGGGGGCAACCCTTGCTTGAGGACAGGTTCGGGGGGGGGCAACCCTAGCTTGAGGACAGGTTCGGGGGCGGGGCAACCCTAGCTTGAGGACAGGTTGAAGGGGGCAACCCTAGCTTGAGGACAGGTTGGGGGGGCAACCCTAGCTTGAGGACAGGTTGGGGGGGGGCAACCCTAGCTTGAGGACAGGTTGGGAGGAGCAACCCTAGCTTGAGGACAGGTTGGGGGGGCAACCCTAGCTTGAGGACAGGTTGGGGGGGGCAACCCTAGCTTGAGGACAGGTTGGGGGGGGGGGCAACCCTAGCTTGAGGACAGGTTCGGGGGGGGGGCAACCCTAGCCTGAGGACAGGTTGCGGGGGGGCAACGCAAGCTTGAGGACAGGTTGGGGGGGGGGAGGCAACCCTAGCTTGAGGACAGATTGGGGGGGGGGAGGCAACCCTAGCTTGAGGACAGGTTGGGTGGGGGGCAACCTTAGCTTGAGGACAGGTTGGGGGGGCAACCCTAGCTTGAGGACAGGTTGGGGGGGCAACCCTAGCTTGAGGACAGGTTGGGGGGGCAACCCTAGCTTGAGGACAGGTTGGGGGGGCAACCCTAGCTTGAGGACAGGTTGGGGGGGCAACCCTAGCTTGAGGACAGGTTGGGGGGGCAACCCTAGCTTGAGGACAGGTTGGGGGGGCAACCCTAGCTTGAGGACAGGTTGGGGGGGGGGGCAACCCTAGCTTGAGGACAGGTTCGGGGGGGGGGGCAACCCTAGCCTGAGGACAGGTTGCGGGGGCGCAACCCTAGCTTGAGGACAGGTTGGGGGGGGGGGAGGCAACCCTAGCTTGAGGACAGGTTGGGTGGGGGGCAACCTTAGCTTGAGGACAGGTTGGGGGGGCAACCCTAGCTTGAGGACAGGTTGGGGGGGCAACCCTAGCTTGAGGACAGGTTGGGGGGGGCAACCCTAGCTTGAGGACAGGTTGGGGGGGCAATCCTAGCTTGAGGACAGGTTGGGGGGGGCAACCCTAGCTTGAGGACAGGTTGGGGGGGGCAACCCTAGCTTGAGGACAGGTTGGGCGGGGGCAACATTAGCTTGAGGACAGGTTGGGGCGGGCAACCCTAGCTTGTGGACAGGTTGGGGGGGCAACCCTAGCTTGAGGACAGGTTGGGAGGGGGCAACCCTAGCTTGAGGACAGGTTCGGGGGGGGGGGCAACCCTAGCTTGAAGACAGGTTCGGGGGGGGGCAACCCTAGCTTGAGGACAGGTTGGAGGGGGGCAACCCTAGCTTGAGGACAGGTTCGGGGGGGGGCAACCCTAGCTTGAGGACAGGTTGGGGGGGCAACCCAAGCTTGAGGACAGGTTCGGGGGGGGGGGCAACCCTAGCTTGAGAACAGGTTCGGGGGGGGGGGCAACCCTAACTTGAGGACAGGTTGGGAGGGGCAACCCTAGCTTGAGGACAGGTTGGGGGGGGCAACCCTAGCTTGAGGACAGGTTGGGGGGGGGGCAACCCTAGCTTGAGGACAGGTTGGGGGTCAACCCTAGCTTGAGGACAAGTTCGGGGGGGGGGCAACCCTAGCTTGAGGAGAGGTTGGAGGGGGGGCAACCCTAGCTTGAGCACAGTTTGTGGGGGGGCAACCCTAGCTTGAGGACAAGTTCAGGGGGGCAACCCTAGCTTGAGGACAGGTTGGGGGGGCAACCCTAGCTTGAGGACAGGTTGGGGGGGGGGCAACCCTAGCTTGAGGACAGGTTGGGGGGGGAAACCCTTGCTTTAGGACAGGTTATGGGGGCAATCCTAGCTTGAGGACAGGTTGGGGGGGGGCAACCCTAGCTTGAGGACAGGTTGGGGGGGCAACCCTAGCTTGAGGACAGGTTGGGGAGGGGGGAACCCTAGCTTGAGGACAGGTTGGGGGGGGGGAGGCAACATTAGCTTGAGGAAAGGTTGGGTGGGGGGCAACCTTAGCTTGAGGACAGGTTGGGGGGGGGGGGCAACCCTAGCTTGAGGACAGGTTGGGGGGGCAACCCTAGCTTGAGGACAGGTTGAGGGGGGGGCAACCCTAGCTTGAGGACAGGTTCGGGGGTGGGCAACCCTAGCTTGAGGACAGGGTGGGGGGGGCAACCCTAGCTTATGGACAGGTTGGGGGCAAACCTAGCTTGAGGACAGGTTGGGGGGGGCAACCCTAGCTTGAGGACAAGTTGGGGGGGGCAACCTTAGCTTGAGGACAGGTTTGGGGGGGGCAACCTTAGCTTGAGGATTGGTTGGGGGGGGGCAACCCTATCTTGAGGACAGGTTCGGGGGGGGGGCAACCCTAGCTTGAGGACAGGTTCGGGGGGGGGGCAACCCTAGCTTGAGGACAGGTTCAGGGGGGGCAACCCTAGCTTGAGGACAGGTTGGGAGGAGCAACCCCAGCTTGAGGACAGGTTGGGGGGGCAACCCTAGCTTGAGGACAGGTTGGGGGGGGCAACCCTAGCTTGAGGACAGGTTGGGGGGGGGCAACCCTAGCTTGAGGACAGGTTCGGGGGGGGGCAACCCTAGCCTGAGGACAGGTTGCGGGGGGCAACCCTAGCTTGAGGACAGGTTGGGGGGGGGCAACCCTAGCTTGAGGACAGGTTGGGGGGGGGGAGGCAACCCTAGCTTGAGGACAGGTTGGGTAGGGGGCAACCTTAGCTTGAGGACAGGTTGGGGGGGCAACCCTAGCTTGATCACAGGTTGGGGGGCAACCCTAGCTTGAGGACAGGTTGGGGGGGGGGCAACCCTAGCTTGAGGACAGGTTGGGGGGGCAATCCTAGCTTGAGGACAGGTTGGGGGGGGCAACCCTAGCTTGAGGACAGGTTGGGGGGGGCAACCCTAGCTTGAGGACAGGTTGGGGGGGGGGCAACCCTTGCCTGAGGACAGGTTGAGAGGGGGCAACCCTAGCTTGAGGACAGGTTGGGCGGGGGCAACATTAGCTTGAGGACAGGTTGGGTGGGGCAACCCTAGCTTGTGGACAGGTTGGGGGGGGCAACCCTAGCTTGAGGACAGGTTGGGAGGGGGCAACCCTAGCTTGAGGACAGGTTCGGGGGGGGGGGGCAACCCTAGCTTGAAGACAGGTTCGGGGGGGGCAACCCTTGCTAGAGGACAGGTTGGAGGGGGGCAACCCTAGCTTGAGGACAGGTTCGGGGGGGGCAACCCTAGCTTGAGGACAGGTTGGGGGGGCAACCCTAGCTTGAGGACAGGTTAGGGGGGGGGAACCCTAGCTTGAGAACAGGTTCGGGGGGGGGGGGCAACCCTAGCTTGAGGACAGGTTGGGAGGGGCAACCCTAGCTTGAGGACAGGTTGGGGGGGGCAACCCTAGCTTGAGGACAGGTTGGGGGGGGCAACCCTAGCTTGAGGACAGGTTGGGGGTCAACCCTAGCTTGAGGACAAGTTCGGGGGGGGGTCAACCCGAGCTTGAGCACAGGTTGTGGGGGGGCAACCCTAGCTTGAGGACAAGTTCAGGGGGGGCAACCGTAGCTTGAGGACAGGTTGGGGGGGGGGCAACCCTAGCTTCAGGACAGGTTGGGGGGGGGCAACCCAAGCTTGAGGACAGGTTGGGGGGGAAACCCTTGCTTTAGGACAGGTTGGGGGGGCAATCCTAGCTTGAGGACAGGTTGGGGGGGGCAACCCTAGCTTGAGGACAGGTTGGGGGGGCAACCCTAGCTTGAGGACAGGTTGGGGGGGGGAAACCCTAGCTTGAGGACAGGTTGGGGTGGGGAGGCAACATTAGCTTGAGGACAGGTTGGGTGGGGGGCAACCTTAGCTTGAGGACAGGTTGGGGGGGGGGCAACCCTAGCTTGAGGACAGGTTGGGGGGGGCAACCTTAGCTTGAGGACAGGTTGGGGGGGGCAACCCTAGCTTGATCACAGGTTGGGGGGGCAACCCTAGCTTGAGGACAGGTTGGGGGGGGGGGCAACCCTAGCTTGAGGACAGGTTGGGGGGGCAATCCTAGCTTGAGGACAGGTTGGGGGGGGCAACCCTAGCTTGAGGACAGGTTGGGGGGGGCAACCCTTGCTTGAGGACAGGTTGAGAGGGGGCAACCCTAGCTTGAGGACAGGTTGGGCGGGGGCAACATTAGCTTGAGGACAGGTTGGGGGGGGCAACCCTAGCTTGTGGACAGGTTGGGGGGGGGCAACCCTAGCTTGAGGACAGGTTGGGAGGGGGCAACCCTAGCTTGAGGACAGGTTCGGGGGGGGGGCAACCCTAGCTTGAAGACAGGTTCGGGGGGGGGGCAACCCTAGCTAGAGGACAGGTTGGAGGGGGGCAACCCTAGCTTGAGGACAGGTTCGGGGGGGGGGGCAACCCTAGCTTGAGGACAGGTTGGGGGGGCAACCCTAGCTTGAGGACAGGTTAGGGGGGGGGAACCCTAGCTTGAGAACAGGTTCGGGGGGGGGGCAACCCTAGCTTGAGGACAGGTTGGGAGGGGCAACCCTAGCTTGAGGACAGGTTGGGGGGGGGCAACCCTAGCTTGAGGACAGGTTGGGGGGGGGCAACCCTAGCTTGAGGACAGGTTGGGGGTCAACCCTAGCTTGAGGACAAGTTCGGGGGGGGGGTCAACCCGAGCTTGAGCACAGGTTGTGGGGGGGCAACCCTAGCTTGAGGACAAGTTCAGGGGGGGAAACCGTAGCTTGAG
>NC_091191.1:34907434-34914934 GCF_040958095.1 Procambarus clarkii
CCCCTGTCTCCACACACTGCCCCGCTGTCTCCACACATCCCGCCCTGTCTCCACACACTACCCCTCTGTCTCCACACACTACCCCTCTGTCTCCACACACTACCCCCCTGTCTCCACACACTACCCCTCTGTCTCCACACACTACCCCTCTGTCTCCACACACTACCCCCCCTTTTTCCACACACTACCCCCCTGTCTCCACACACTGCCCCCTGTCTCCACACACTACCCCCCTGTCTCCACACACTCCCCCCTGTCTCCACACACTACCCCCCCTTTTTCCACACACTACCCCCTGTCTCCACACACTACCCCCCTTTTTCCACACACTACCCCCCTGTCTCCACACACTGCCCCCCTGTCTCCACACACTACCCCCCTGTCTCCACACACTGCCCCCTGTCTCCACACACTACCCCCCTGTCTCCACACATCCCCCCCTGCCTCCACACACTACCCTCTGTCTCCACACACTACCCCTCTGTCTCCACACACTACCCCCCTGTCTCCACACACTACCCCCCCTGTCTCCACACATCCCCCCCTGCCTCCACACACTACCCACTGTCTCCACACACTACCCCTGTCTCCACACACTACCCCCTGTCTCCACACACTACACCCCTGTCTCCACACACTACACCCCTGTCTCCACACACTACACCCCTGTCTCCACACACTACACCCCTGTCTCCACACACTACCCCCTGTCTCCACACACTACCCCCCTGTCTCCACACACTACCCCCTGTCTCCACACACTACCCCCCTGTCTCCACACACTACCTTCCTGTCTCTACACATCCCCCCCTGTCTCCACACACTACCCCCCTGTCTCCACACACTACCCCCCTGTCTCCACACACTACCTTCCTGTCTCCACACACTACCTTCCTGTCTCCACACATCCCCCCCTGTCTCCACACACTACCCCCCTGTCTCCACACACTACCCCCCTGTCTCCACACACTACCCCCTGTCTCCACACACTACCCCCCTGTCTCCACACACCACCCCCCTGTCTCCACACATCCCCCCTGTCTCCACACACCACCCCCCCTGTCTCCACACATCCCCCCTGTTTCCACACATCCCCCCCTGTTTCCACACATCCCCCCTTGTCTCCACACATCCCCCCTGTCTCCACACACTACCCCCCTGTCTCCACACACTACCCCCCTGTCTCCACACACTACCCCCCTGTCTCCACACACTACCCCCCTGTCTCCACACTACCCCCGTCTCCCTCCACATATCCCCCCTGTCTCCACACACTACCCCCCTGTCTCCACACACTACCCCCCCCTGTCTCCATACACTACCCCCTGTCTCCACACATCCTCCCTGTCTCCACACACTACCCCCCCTGTCTCCACACACTACCCCCTGTCTCCACACACTACCCCCCGTCTCCACACACTACCCCTTGTCTCCACACACTACACCCCTGTCTCCACACACTACACCCCTGTCTCCACACTACACCCCTGTCTCCACACACTACCCCCCTGTCTCCACACACTACCCCCCTGTCTCCACACACTACCCCCCTGTCTCCACACACTACCCCCCTGTCTCCACACACTACCTTCCTGTCTCTACACATCCCCCCTGTCTCCACACACTTCCCCCTGTCTCCACACACTACCCCCCTGTCTCCACACACTACCCCCCTGTCTCCACACACTACCCCCCTGTCTCCACATATCCCCCCTGTCTCCACACACTACCCCCCTGTCTCCACACATCCCCCTGTCTCCACACACTACCCCCCCCTGTCTCCACACACTACCCCCCTGCCTCCACACATCCCCCCCTGTCTCCACACACTACCCCCTGTCTCCACACACTACCCCCCTGTCTCCACACACTACCCCTGTCTCCACACACTACCCCCCTGTCTCCACATATCCCCCCTGTCTCCACACACTACCCCCCTGTCTCCACACATCCCCCTGTCTCCACACACTACCCCCCCTGTCTCCACACACTACCCCCCCTGTCTCCACACATCCCCCCCTGTCTCCACACACTACCCCCCCTGTCTCCACACACTACCCCCCTGTCTCCACTCATCCCCCTGTCTCCACACACTACCCCCCTGTCTCCACACACTACCCCCTTGTCTCCACACACTACCCCCTCCTGTCTCCACACATCCCCCCTGTCTCCACACACCACCCCCCGCCTGCCTCCACACACCACCCCCGCCTGTCTCTACACACCACCCCCACCTGTCTCCACACACCACCCCCACCTGTCTCCCACACACCACCCCCGCCTGTCTCCACACACCACCCCCCGCCCTGTCTCCAACACACCACCCCCACCTGTCTCCACACACCACCCCCCCCTGTCTCCACACACCACCCCCACCTGTCTCCCACACACACCCCCCACCTGCTCTCCACACACCACCCCCGCCTGTCTCTACACACCACCCCCCCGCCTGTCTCCACACACCACCCCCGCCTGTCTCCACACACCACCCCCCGCACTAGTCCTCCACACACCACCCACCTGTCTCCACACACTACCCCCACCTGTCTCCACACTTCCCCCCTGTCTCCACACACCACCCCCACCTGTCTCCACACACCACCCCCGCCTGTCTCCACACACCACCCCCTTGTCTCCACACACTACCCCCTTGTCTCCACACACTACCCCACCTGTCTCCACACTTCCCCCCTGTCTCCACACACCACCCCCACCTGTCTCCACACACCACCCCCGCCTGTCTCCACACACCACCCACCTGTCTCCACACACACTCCCCCCTGTCTCCACACACCACCCCCACCTGTCTCCACACACCACCCCCACCTGTCTCCACACACCACCCCCACCTGTCTCCACACACCACCCCCGCCTGTCTCTACACACAACACCCACCTGTCTCCACACACCACCCCCACCTGTCTCCACACACCACCCCCACCTGTCTCCACACACCACCCCCGCCTGTCTCCACACACCACCCCCCCTGTCTCCACACACCACCCCCGCCTGTCTCCACACACCACCCCCCCCCCTGTCTCCACACACCACCCCCACCTGTCTCCACACACCACCCCCCCCTGTCTCCACACACCACCCCCCCCCTGTCTCCACACACCACCCCCGCCGGTCTCTACACACAACACCCACCTGTCTCCACACACCACCCCCACCTGTCTCCACACACCACCCCCGCCTGTCTCCACACACCACCCCCCCCTGTCTCCACACACCACCCCCGCCTGTCTCCACACACCACCCCCCCTGTCTCCACACACCACCCCCCCCCTGTCTCCACACACCACCCCCGCCGGTCTCCACACCACCCCCCCCTGTCTCCACACACCACCCCGCCTGTCTCCACACACCACCCCCCCTGTCTCCACACCACCCCCCCTGTCTCCACACACCACCCCCGCCTGTCTCCACACACACCCACCTGTCTCCACACACCACTCCCCCCTGTCTCCACACACCACCCCCCCCCCCTCTCCACACACCACCCCCGCCTGTCTCCACACAACCACCCCGCTGTCTCCACACCACCCCCACCTGTCTCCACACACCACCCCCGCCTGTCTCCACACACCCCCCCCGCCTGTCTCCACACACCACCCCACCTGTCTCCACACACACACCCACCCTGTCTCCACACACCACCCCACCTGTCTCCACACACCACCCCCACCTGTCTCCACACACCCCCCGCCTGTCTCCTACACACCACCCCCGCCTGTCTCCACACACCACCCCCGCCTCGTCTCACACACCCACCCCCGCCTGTCTCCACACACCACCCCCGCCTGTCTCCACACACCACCCCCGCCTGTCTCCACACACCACCCCCACCTGTCTCCACACACCACCCCCGCCTGTCTCCACACACCACCCCCGACCTGTCTCCACCACACCACCCCCGCCTGTCTCCACACACCACCCCCACCTGTCTCCACACAACCACCCCGCCTGTCTCACACACCACCCCGCACCTGTCTCCACACACCACCCCACCTGTCTCCACACACCACCCCCACCTGTCTCCACACACCACCCCGCCTGTCTCCACACACCACCCCCCCCTGTCTCCACACACCACCCCCCGCCTGTCTCCACACACCACCCCCCCCTGTCTCCACACACCACCCCCCCCTGTCTCCACACACCACCCCCCCTGTCTCCACGCACCACCCCCCCCTGTCTCCACACACCACCCCCGCCTGTCTCCACACACCACCCCCCCCTGTCTCCACACCACCCCCGCCTGTCTCCACACACTACCCCCTTGTCTCCACACACTACCCCCACCTGTCTCCACACACCACACCCCCACTACACTCCCCACACCACTCTACCCACCTTTATCTTCACTCCCTCCACTTCCCTCTCAATACAACCATCCCATTTCCCTTCTTTACCTTTCCCGTCACTGTAACTATATAGATGCCACTACACCGCAGTTCTATCATCCATTGTACAAGTGATACAGTCTACGGACTCAGCCCTGAACATTTCACATCAACAGACTGTTCGTGAAGAATGGGTATTATGGCAGTGCTGACACTGAGTGGGCGGAGGACTAATTGGCCGAACCCGACCACCCTATCATCGTCCCGACAAGATCAAAATATATATTAAGACAATTTAATGAGACCAGCCCAAAGCGTCTGCCTTCTTCACACAAAAATTTATTGTTAATGATATTGAACTAATTATTTGTATTATTATTATTATTACTACTACTATTATTTATAGAGAGTTCGGCATTTTTTTGGATTCGTTAGATAAGAAAATTACGTACTTTGTCACATTATATACTTGTAAACAACGGTGTCTTCTTCAGATGCTTTTTATGATTGTCTTTATAACTATCGCACGTTGTAAAACGTCATTTATAATTACTTGGAAAATTTTATGCTCGAAAAATTTGCACATGACAACCAGCTCCAGAAGTGTTACACTTTTTGCTCCTAATTTTCTCACATATATTATGTAATTATGGAAAATGTTGCTCCGAAAACTGGTGATAAACACCCCGAATACAGAGAGAGAGATGGTTCGTAAAAGTAGAAAACGAAAGAGAGATGTGTGGGAGAGTGATAGTGATGGGTGAAGAGATATTAAATTAAATGAGAAGAAACTAACTGTGATGCTGAATTATTTTCCAAGTTATATTTTTCATAGTAATAAATATTATATATATTTCACTAATGGTGTTCTTACAAGCTACTTGTCTCCCAGGTTCATATATACATTTGGCAACCACCTCATATACCAGCTGCTGTACTCCCACACATAACTGGACCACCTGCTGTAATCCCTCATAACTGGACCATCTACTGTAATCCCTCATATAACTGGACCACCTGCTGTAATCCCTCACATAACTGGACCACCTGCTGTAATCCCTCACATAACTGGACCACCTGCTGTACTCCCTCACATAACTGGACCACCTGCTGTAATCTCTCCAGGAACGCCCCCTCACACTCGAGGGGAAGCACTCGAGTAAAGTTGAGATATTTTAAGAGTGCGTTAACACCCCCCCTTCTTGCCACCTCCTTCTCTCCTGTTCTTCCTTCTCTTTCACTTCCCTTGCTCATGGCACCTCCTCTACTACCACTTCCTTTCTCTTCTGTTCCATCCCCCCCCCCCTCTGCCACCTTCCCCCCTGCCACCTCCCACTCATGAGACTTTGCACCTTCCACTTCACACCTGCCTCCCCACCCTATATTTACACCTCCCCTCCCGCCAACACCTCCTCCTTGACCCCACAAACCCCCGTCACCTTACGCCTCTCCCCAAGCCACTCTCCCTCCCACACCTGTCACCGTTCATAGTTACTAAATACTAATTAGTGTTTAGTAATTTGTGGCCTGCTCTCCCTTCATCGCTTTCTCCTTTTCCAGTTTCTTTTCTACCTTTTCCAGTTTCTCTATTACCTTCTCGAGTTTCTCTACTACCTTTTCCAGTTTCTCTATTATCTTTTCCAGTTCCTCTACTACCTTTTCCTTCTCTTCCTCAGCCCACTTCATCTTTTCCACCAAGTTTCTCCTCTTTCTCAGTTCTCTATATCCTCTTCCTCTTCCTCTTGTTCCTCTTCCTCTTCTTCCTCCTTTTCCACCCCTTCCTCCTCCTCTTCCCATTCCACCCTTCCTTGAATCATGCTTAATCTCTCTAACTTTGTTCAGTGATATTTAACCCAACTTAACGCCTCTGCCACTAACGACCAGAACAATATATGTAAGATATTGGTTGTTGACTCTCCGTTCATGCTGGTTATCTGTCTTGATATACTGATGGAAGGACACTCTCTGACGCCCTTCATGGATGATCCTTATCATAATTAAATAATTGAAGTGATAAATATTTTGATTTGTAGTTGAAGTATCAAGTGTTAGAGTAGAAAGATCACTTATTACAATGATAGTAACGGTTTTAATTATAAAAAATCATATAATAAGAGATACAATTATATATACTAAATTATTATTATTATACTGGCGCACGGGAAGAATATTATGAATTCAGCTTGTTGCTCTTATAGTAAACTGAACGGGTTACCCGGCGGCACCCGGGTCGACTCGTTCTATGTCTTTGTCTCTGTGTGTATTTCTCTCTTTAGTAAAAATAGTTATTTAATTTTAATTTTAGATTGTTTCCATTTATAAATGACAATGTCTGTGTGTTTGTCGATAGCTCGAGTGCAGACGCTTGGAGCTAAACTCACTCAACTTTTGCACCTTATTTCTTGTGGGGTACGTCCCTTACATGGTCGGGTCAGTGTCGGCTAAACACAAAAGAAATCATCATTGCACGATTATATACTCACTTCTCACGACGATTTGTCACTGGTCACTGATAGAGAGAGATGAGAGAGAGAGAGAGAAGATGGAGAGGGGGAAGGGCTAGGGAAGGAGAAAGAGAGAGAGGAGGAGATAGAGAAAGTAAAGTGGGAGAAGAAGAGAAGACGGAGAGGGAGTTAGGGAGGAGGGGAGAATTGGAGGGAGAACATCAGAAGAAAAGAGAGAAAGGGAGAGAGAAAAAGAGAGCTGGAGGTAGAGAGAGAAAGGGAGCTGGAGGGAGAGAGAGAGAAGGTGGTCAAGCCGTGAACGGCTTCGATTCTCACCCGCAGGTCCCAGGTTCGAATCCCGGCAGGAGAACAACAAAATGGCAACGTTTCTTTTCCCCCGCCTCATGCTTCTGTTCACCTAACAGTAAATTGTTACATGGGAGTTAAACAGTTTCTTGAGGCGGCATCCTGAGGATGACCAGTTGTTGGCCAAGTAGTTATACACACTCACAACACCTCACACCCCCCCACACACTCACACTCACTCACACACACACACACACACACACACACACACACACCACACACACACACACACACACACACACTCACACACACACACACACACCACACACACACCCACACAACACACACACTCACACTCACACACACACACACACACACACACACACACACACACACACACACAC
>NC_091191.1:35294934-35310631 GCF_040958095.1 Procambarus clarkii
TGCAAGGCCCGATTTGCCTAATAAGCCAAGTTTCCTGAATTAATATATTTTCTCTAATTTTTTCTTATGAAATGATAAAGCTACCCATTTCATTATGTACGAGGTTAATTTTTTTTATTGGAGTTAAAATTAACGTAGATATATGACCGAACCTAACCAACCCTACCTAACCTAACCTATCTTTATTGGTTAGGTTAGGTTAGGTAGCCGAAAAAGTTAGGTTAGGTTAGGTTAGGTAGGTTATGTAGTCTAAAAGCAATTAATTCATGAAAACTTGGCTTATTAGGCAAATTGGACCTTGCATAGTAGGCTGAGAAGTCCGTTCTGGCTACTAGGTACGACATATATATATATATATATATATATATATATATATATATATATATATATATATATATATATATATATATATATATATTCCCATATAACAGGAACCGATGAAAGAGCATCCGAGGTCCCACACTATCTCATCGCCTGGGAGAGGATTGGAATTTCTGGTTGGTTAAATACCCCAGAATTCCTACCTCTCTTATGGCTTTGAAGTATAGCGTAGTGGATACAGCATGCAACTGCCACCTTGTTGGCCAGTGTTCGAGTCTCCTGGTGGGTTGAGTGTCTAAAAAGTTCTATATATATATATATATATATATATATATATATATATATATAATCCAATCCCCAATCCACACCAGATATAGGTGTATTTGCGGCGAGGTGGTGGCTGACAGGTACGGCCACCATAGCCTACTCTGCCAAAGCACAGGGGGATGGCACTCGAGGCACAGTGAAGTTAACGACATCATCAAGAGGAGCCTCACCACAGCTGGATGCCCAGCTGAAAGAGAGCCCTGTTACCTAACGCCCTGTAACTCTGATGCTCTTATTGGTCGCCTGGATGGTATCACAGTGAACCCCTGGAAGAACGGCAAGCACGGGTATGGGACTACACGTGCTTATCAACCCTGGCTAACACCTACATTGATTTCAGAGTTGCACAACCAGGTGGTGCTGCCACCCACAGGGAATCAGCCAAATCCCGTAAGTACAGAGAACTGGATCACCACTACAACTTTGTCCCCATTGCTTCTGAGACACTCGGTGCCTGGGGTAAGAGTGCTACGAGTTTTTTGGAGGAACTGGGTTCTAAGCTCATTGAAACAACATGGGACCATAGAGCTGCCAGCTCTCTTTTCCAGCGCCTAAGCGTGGCGATACAGAGAGGGAATGCACACTGCATTCAGGGTTCCTGACCGCCATCTGAGGAGCTGGAGGAACTCGACAACTGATGATAATTATCTATGTACCCTATATGTAACTCCTTTTTTGTAACAAAGCTCAAATAAAACAAATATATATGTGTACATACAAAAGAATGGGGGTGGTATGAGAAGATAATATTAGTGTTCAGTGAGAAACCACAAGGACTTCTCTGAATACTATTTAATTTCTTCTCCGAGGCTATGGGTCCCCACATTGGCACCAGAGGTGGTACACTCACAAATATATATATATATATATATATATATATATATATATATATATATATATATATATATATATATATATATGCGAACAAGCCTGAATGGTCCCCAGGACTATATGCGACTGAAAACTCACACCCCAGAAGTGACTCGAACCCATACTCCCAGGAGCAATGCAACTGGTAACTACAGGACGCCTTAATCCGCTTGACCATCACGACCGAACACAAGGAAGTGATAGCCGAAGCTATCTGAACCACTTCCCCGCCGGCACTCGGATGGTAATCTTGGGCAGAGCATTTTATCAAACCACCTCATTCTTTGGGGCACACATGAGGAACACAAATGCGAACAAGCCTGAATGGTCCCCAGGACTATATGCGACTGAAAACTCACACCCCAGAAGTGACGCGAACCCATACTCCCAGGAGCAACGTAATTGGTAACTACAGGACGCCTTTATCCGCAATCGGGTTCCCACTATCAGTGTGTATATATATCCCTTTCCTGCCTATTACGTTATCTACTCTACCGTATGATTTGTAAAGGTTTGTAATTGTATTTTTCAAGCTAATATAATCTATATAAATAAAAATGGAAATATTCGTTTGTTCAAAATCGCTAATCTCCGAAAGTTCTTCACCGATTGCTTTGAAATTTTCACACAACGTTCCATTCGCATCCGAGCAGGTTTTTTATACATAATATATAGATGCCATTTCTGTGACAGTAAAAAAACATGTTTTTACTGAAAAAACTGTTTTTCAAGTGTTTTTCTTGCGAGGGAAATCTTCGAAACCTCTTTACCGATTGCTTTGAAACTTTGACACATCGTTGCATTCGAATAGGCGCGTCTTTTTATTTATCTACTAGATACATGCCTCACCAGTGACAGGAAAAAACATGTTTTTTTTTTAAATCAGCGCCGTCTGTTGGACGTAAGAGAAACACACGCTATTATCTCCGAAAGTTCTTCATCTATTGCTTTGAAATTGTGATTCAACGTTGCATTCGAATAGGCGTATCTTTATATATACCTACTATATAAATGCCACCCCTCTGACAGGTAAAAACATGCGTTTTTGAAAAACAGCGCCATATGTTACACATAATAGCAACATGCACGCTATACTAAATATATCACGAATTCCATTTCAATGTTTCCGATTGCATTGATAAATTTTATTTTCATAGATTTTGATTAACTTTATTTTAAAATTGAATAATTCTGTGTGACATTGTGTTGGAATTGAGCTGTGTTATTTACCATACTATTCATTTCGTAAGTATAAATATAGATGCCACACCTGTAACAGTTATAACTTTACTTGTCATGAAAAACAACGCCATCTGTTGCATGTAAGAGCAACACACATGCAATACGATATATGTTACAATTCCATTTCAATGTTCCTGACTGCATTGATAAATTGAATATTCATAGATTTCGATTTATTTTAATTTTGATTTAATTATTTTGTGTGAATTGCGATGGAATTGAACTTTATCATACCGTTCATTTCATGAGTATAGTTTATTTTTTGTATTTTTTCATATTTTCATTTCATTTTTTAACTTTTTTTATGTTTCAGTGATGGGAACATCAGATCACTTGATGTTCCCAATTTTCTGATGGGAACATCAGACCATTTGGGAAGGCATCGGACGAGGGAGTGGGGAATGGTGGGGATGACGAGGGGACGAGGGAGGGGGGGTAATGGTGGGGACGGGGGAGATTGGGATGGTGGGGACGAGGGAATGGGGGAATGGAGAATAGTTGGGAGGACAAAGGGACAGGGGGAGTTTGACATGGAAGAAAGATGGGGTGGTGAAGTGGGGAATGGTGGGGAGGATGAGGGGACGGTGGAGTGGGGAATGGTTGGGAGGCCGAGAAGACGGGTGTGGGGGGAATGGTGAGGAGGACTGGGGGACAGGGAAGGTTGAAGCAACACGTGGCCGGGTACTGCTAGTATTAAATACAACTGCAACTAGCAACACATTCCTTTACAAATAATTGTCCCCTAAACGTTCTGGCAAAAACTTATGCATAATCTCAGAATCTTAATGAACCCACACGAGAGAAAAAATAAAACATTGCTTAACCTGGTGGAGGTAAACATTGCCCTACGGCAGCAGTAAGAGACATGTGTCAGAACAATACACTGGAATACCCTAAAATATGTTAACAATGAACACTATGAATTTTAGTCAACAAAAAGATAGGCCAGACGAGGCACGCCTTAACTCTAACCATTAATTTCCAAAAATATATCTTGCAAAGCAGTTAGGCTTAACACGTTTTAGCTACGTAAATGGGTAAGGAAAGTATGTCTGCGTCTGTATACCAACAATCTCGATTCATAAATACCATCAAAGTATACTACTTATAAAGATAATTGCCACATAATATACATCAGAATCAGTTCTGACATTTTTCTAGGTATCAAATATTCAGCGTCTAGTTCTAACGAAGCTACGAATATTGTCTCAGTGTCAAATGGAACAATGAAATGCGCAAACACGGAGGTGTGAGATGCGTCAGGTCGTAGCGCACGCAGGTACAGTGCCGTGTTCTAGCACTGCGAGGTGCAGTGCCTGGACGTAGTTCTAGTAGGTGCAGTGCCTGGGCTTAGCGGTGACAGCTGCAGCGCTTGGACACAGCGCTGACAGGTGCAGTGCTGTGACATCTCGGGGAATCAGAAAAATTACACCAGAAGTATATATTGTATTAAACCTATTTCTAGTGAGACTCATTATCAATATCGCCAGAGGCATAAGCAAGATCAGGGAGCATAAGGACTGCTTGCAGTAATCAGAACAAGAATTCACCCAAAACGCAGATACGACATATTTTAGAACACTTTTCAATTATGAAGGAAGTTGAGAAGAATACCGCCACTTAGGACCCAGGAATGATAAGGAGAACGTCTTCAATGCTTTGTTAAAAAAATAATTATAATGATGTATTTATCTAAAGTACAATTAAAACATTATTCAGAGTATACTTAGGTACACAGTTAATGTAATTTATATAAAGCCACTAATGTAAATGCCGAAAGAACAATGGACGGAAAAATTAATTCAAATTCAAACACGCAATTCAAAAATAATTACGACAATTTTAATGGTATTAAAAAAACAGGCTCTAAAGCCCCTGTCTCTAAGCCTTCGAATGAATGTTTAGAGACAGGGTCCAAGAGCTGAAGCACACTTCACCCAAATCGCAAATATGTGAGGTGAGAGCGGAAATAAAATAAGTAATCTTGACAAGTTGAGGAGCATCCCTCGCTGACCCCTGCGGTAAATACTCCCCAGGATGAGTGTCGGGTCGTCGTCCGCTTCCCAAGGCACCAGAGATTCCATTCAGGCTCGAGGATTAACCCTCCCATTAAATCCTTCATGGCGACATTCTGCGGCGAAGGAGCACAAGAGCGGAAAACTCTTGACAACTCTCTTACTTCATCATTGCAATAAAAGACCACGGGACCATATCCCTGTAGCGAGAGTGTGTGTGTTAGAGAGAGAGAGAGTGAGAGAGAGAGAGAGAGACAGAGAGAGAGAGAGAGAGAGAGAGAGAGAGAGAGAGAGAGAGAGAGACGAGAGAGAGAGAGAGAGAGAGAGAGAGAGAGAGAGAGAGAGAGAGAGAGGAGAGAGAGAGAGACAGAGAGAGAGAGAGAGAGAGAGAGAGAGAGAGAGATAGAGAGAGACAGAGAGAGAGAGAGAGAGAGAGAGAGAGAGAGAGAGAGAGAGAGAGAGAGAGACAGAGAGAGACAGAGACAGAGAGAGAGAGAGAGAGAGAGAGAGAGAGAGAGAGAGAGAGAGAGAGAGAGAGAGAGAGAGAGAGAGAGAGAGAGAGAGAGACAGAGAGAGAGAGAGACAGAGAGAGAGAGAGAGAGAGAGAGAGAGAGAGAGAGGAGAGAGAGAGAGAGAGAGAGAGAGAGAGAGAGAGAGAGAGAGAGAGTTTTCCCAGCGCCGGAAGCTGCGGCGACTCGATAAGGGTCAAATGTAACACTTTGATTCGTAAATTCTTTTCTTGAACCACATTACATCTCTTCATTATCCCACCTGATCCTTATAACATCTGTCGCATCCCAAAGTGGATGGTCGTCCGTCCCGAGCATCCCGAGACCAATCCTTCGAGAATAGACAGGTAAATCAGCATCCCACGTGCAGTGCTTCACCTGTCCACCCAAGAATAGACTGTCAGGACACCATTTACAAAGCTTATTCTTGTCTGCGATGTTAAGTGAAGATGAACTATGTTCAATACTGAGTAATTATTTTATGTTGCAGCTTCAGCCTGTTCGCTCTCCTGTGCTTGTCTCTTTAAGCGAGATGTAACGTGTTGTTATGCTGCTGCTTCTTTATGCCGTTTGTGTAAATTTTCTCATTCAATTTTCTTGATTCCAGTTGATCTGCCTGCAATATGTCGGTTAATCAGTATGTCTTTCTCACTCTTTCTCCTTGACTGTTTGTCTTTCTCTTTTTTCGGCTCGTCTGTATTTCACATCTTTCCCCTTTAATTATATTTCTCTATTGTTGACGGTAATATAGTCTGTTGTTGCAGTGTTATCATATAGGGCGTTGGCCTTATTCTTCTGTTGTCGTAACGGGAGTTGCGCTTACTGTTATCATAACTGGTTTCGAGCTTCTGTTATCGTAATTAAAGTTGGTTCCTCGTTTCTGTTATCGTTCAGAGAGATGAGAGCCTCCACCTTTGTTCCACGCAGTCATTGCCCTCAAAGCAAAATACATTTTTTGTTTTCATAATTCGTTTTTTTATGTACGAAAATATTATTTTATTTTTATTTAAATGAGGCGCAGGTTGATAATATTCCTGAGAATATTCCCGTTTGCAAACAGGTTCAGTTGTTAAGGTAATTATATTGTCTTATATATCTGGCGAAAATGAGAATTAAATAACATGAAAGTACTCATTTCTTATTGAAGTGATTATTGAGATCGGTGTTGCTATTGTTTGTCTACCGTCGGGAGCTTCCTTTGTTTGGTCGCCTTTGTGAAGGAACGAGAAGGACCCGGAGTACATTATTCCTGTGGTTTCTGGTACGATTCACAACATAACCCAGTTTGGTTTGTGAATCCTACATAACCAGCACGAAGGGCTGCCAGGAAATAATGTATGTATATTGGGGCTTATAAACTTATGTAATAAGGTTGCTTTTGTATTGTAATGTGTATTTTTTGGACTAAGAAGATGAAGTTTGGGAGAGTCTGATATTACATCCGTCGACGTCAATGCTACACCTGTTCACATGACAGAACACCTTTGACGTCAGGTGTCAGCGAGGCCGCCCATGACTGGATGAGTCATGTCATTTGCTGTCATTAGATTCTTCGCTTAATTATAGTCCCTTAAACTGTATTAATTAACAATAGTGATACCTGCAGCTAGTCTCCAGCATTGTTACGATGTTAAATCACGTCCTTCCGAACAGTCTTTACAGTCTCGATGATGCACAGGATGACGACCTCTAACCCTACCTCCAAGCCACATAACAACCTGCCAGATTAGCCAGTCGCGTCCTCTCACTCCAGCAATAATTAACTCACGAATGATTCACGCAGTCAGCTTTAATTAAACCTTCTTGAGCCCGGATGGACGCATGTATAAGCAAGTAGATGGGGTCGCCATGGGTTCTCCCCTAGGTGTCCTGTTTGCAAACTTCTACATGGGTACCATCGAGCAAAAAGTCTTAGTCGACATGAACTAGAAACCGGCCATATACTGAAGGTATGTTGACGACATTTTTACACAGGTACCTGATGTCAGACATCTGCAGGAGCTGAAGGAGGCATTTGAGCAGAATTCTGTGTTGCGTTTCACTTACGAGATGGAGAAGGATGGGAAGCTGCCCTTTCTAGATGTAACAGTGTTATGGACCCGAGCCCAGCTTCCGAGCACGGAGCAGTGACGACCGCGCCAATCTGTGGGTCAGCTCCCGAAACCCCCTCCAATTGGACGACGCCATCTAGTGAGGACAGGATATACTGGCCACAAGGGCTAGTTTCCCGTCCTAATCAGCTCGTGACGTAGCCGCTGCTGACCGCTGGTGAGGTGACGCTTAGACAGCAACGCCATCTATAGAGTGGATAGGTGGGCGTTTGTGTCTAAGCCTGTAAGTGAGGTGCCCTAGAGTGTAACTAGTACTGATGACGTGTCTGATTACAGAGTCGACCTGGGACTGCTGTAATGGAAGTTGGATCAGTCTACCCAAGGCAGCCGTAGAACCTCCACGCATTTGCTGCTGAAGCTGTGAGTCACCCCCGGATGAACGCTGTTGTGTTAGCCTGCCTGTGAAGTGGCAGAACCAGGGATTGTCATACCCGGAGCTGACTAGTGGAGAAGACTAACCACTGGGGTGTTGTGGTGAGAGTGATCTGTGGCATCACACGAGACTCCTGCCTAGGGCTCGCTACCCTAGTATCGGTCGTGGAGTGGCCTAACCAGCGGAACTGATTGGAACCTGCCAGCTACAGGCTGGATTTGTGGTTGACGGCCTCCACGACGGTGCCCCCAGTGGAGCAGTGATTTGGGCTGGCCTGTGGCCAGGGTAGACTCGAGAGAATCGAAGGATTCATCGTGAGGCCACAAGAGGACCAAGGGCTAAGCATCGTTGAGCACCGTGGAACACTCCGCGTCTTCATAGGAAGACTATAATGTACATAATAGTGTTTATACCTCCCCCGTGTGATAATTTATATATTATTTATGGTGACGGTGATAATTATATATTTAAGGTTTTGCCTTTGTCTCCCTTCCCCTTTAATTGACTTGCATTACGGAACACACCCCTTGAACAGCCCCGGTCCTGTCACAGTCGCCAAATTATGTTACGGCCCTATTGGGTCGCAACTGGGTTCTTTCTCTGATGTTAATAGAGTTTGGGTATCTGGCCCCAAGTTAGTAGTTACTTTCAAGGGGTGTGTTCCATAACGCAAGTAAATTAAAGGGGAAGGGAGACAAAGGCAAAACCTTAAATATATAATTATCACCGTCACCATAAATAATATATAAATTATCACACGGGGGAGGTATAAACACTATTATGTACATTATAGTCTTCCTATGAAGACGCAGAGTGTTCCACGGTGCTCAACGATGCTTAGCCCTTGGTCTTCTTGTGGCCTCACGATGAATCCTTCGATTCTCTCGAGTCTACCCTGACCACAGGCCAGCCCATATCACTACTCCACTGGGGGCACCGTCGTGGAGGCCGTCAACCACAAATCCAGCCTGTAGCTGGCAGGTTCCAATCAGTTCCACTGGTTAGGCCACTCCACGACCGATACTAGGGTAGCGAGCCCTAGGCAGGAGCCTCGTGTGATCCCACAGGTCACTCTCCTCACCACAACAACCCCAGTGGTTAGTCTTCTCCACTAGTCAGCCCCGGGTACGACAATCCTGGTTCTGCCACTTCACAGGCAGGCTAACACAACAGCGTTCATCCGGGGGTGACTTCACAGCTTCAGCAGCAAATGCGTGGAGGTTCTACGGCTGCCTTGGGTAGACTGATCCAACTTCCATTACAGCAGTCCCAGGTCGACTTTGTATCAGACACGTCATCAGTACTAGTTACACTCTAGGGCACCTCACTTACAGGCTTAGACGCAAACGCCACACCTATCCACTCCATAGATGGCGTTGCTATCTAAGCGTCACCTCACCAGAGGTCAGCAGCGGCTATGTCACGAGCTGGATTAGGACAGGAAACTAGCCCTTGTGGCCAGTATATCCTGTCCTCAGTAGATGGTGTCGTCCATTTGGAGGGGGTTTCGGGAGCTGACCCACAGATGGCGCGGTCGTCCACTGCTCCGTGCTCGGACGCTGGACTCGGGTCCGTAACAAACGGTCATGGAAAGGAGCGGAGTTTTCCACACTGCAGTCTACACTAAGGAAACAAACATAGGAATGTGCCTGAATGCCAACAGTAACTGCCCGGACAGGTACAAGAGGAGTGTTGTTAACGCTTATGTCAAGCCGTGCCCTCAGGCACAGCTCAGAATGGAAGCAAGTCGACGAAGAACTCTGTAGGGTAAAGGCAGGTCCTAGTCAACAACGGCTTCTCCAATAGTTTCGTGGAAGACATCATATGAAGGAAAGTGAAACGCCATGCAACTTCTGAAGAGACAACTAACACAACACCTATACCCCCTATTAGACTATTTACAGGAACTTCTTTTCCACAGCCCATAAAACGGAGGAAAAGGGTCCTGAATGATATTGTCAGTAGAAACGTTATCCCTACAGACAAAAATCAGAAGATACAACTGACGATTTACTATAAAACCAGAAAAAACTGCCAGCCTTCTCATGAGAAACTCTCCAGACACAAAGCAGAACGCTTTAAAAGAGACCACGTCGTCTATGCCTTCAAATGCCCTCTTGGGGACTGTAAGCCTCAAAAACCCAGTATATAGGCAAGACAACAACATCTCTTTCCAGGCGTTTAAACGATGCATAAGCAACAGGGCTCCATTAAGGAACATATAATCTCTTCCCACAAACAAACCATCACCAGATAAATCTTAGCAAACAACACAGAAATCATCGACAGATACAGCGATAGCAGGCGGCGAGGCACTACACATCAAGAAGTCAACACCAGCAATCAACAGCCAATTAATGCACAACTATATTCTACCCACTTCAAGACTCCGCTCCAATATAGAAGCATCAAGAAATATGGACCAATAGACTTTCTACAATTACTTCCATTCAATACCCATTGTTTCGTGTTCTGTCTTGTGTTTGAATTTAATACCCATTCAATACCCATTGTTGAAAGTTTGTTTCACCTCATCCACCTCACCCAAATGTAGATATAAAATCGAAGATGTGTAAGCTCTATTCAGTTTCAGTTATGTGTTTGTAAACTAAAGTCTTTGAAAATGTAATAAGTTTTACGAAACGCGCTCAAGTGTCGCGTCAGATTAGAAATAAAAATGAATTTGGAGAATTGATCTTTGAATTGCCATCAACAGTGAAAAGAAACGTAGAAAGATCGAGAAAATTCGTGTTAGAATTATTAATCTTAACTTTTCGGTCATATTTAATAATATATGTCTACAGGAAAGACTGCTACCAAAATATACTAATATATATATATATATATATATATATATATATATATATATTATATATATATATATATAATATATATATATATATATATATATATATATTTCGACTACCGCATTGTATTATGGTGACTTACAGTTGTAGGTAACAGAGCGGGAAGACTTGTTCATAATTTATATGAAAGATTGGGTAAGTTTGTTAGTGATAAGATTCTGAACATCACTTGGAAGAAACGTATAATTTGATAACATTAAAAAATCTAGGCATAGGTTGGCTTAGGTTAGGTTAGGTTAGTCATTGGTTAGGTTAGAAAGAATAATCACTTGGAAGAAAAAGTTATTGCAACTCTACATATCTACATATAGATATGATACATTGTGAATACAGTTACATATAGATATGATACAGTGGTGAGAACAGTTACATACAGACAACTCACAGTGAGATATGATGCACGAGCTAACTCAAGCGACGTCTTTTGTTTAGTGGCGGAGTTGGTTACCATTTCGGTGACCTGGCATCATCCCACGGAATGTCTCCTGTGTAATACTCTGCACGCAGGCTGGTGGTAAGCAGCCAAATCACTCCTCATTACGGACATCCTGCAATTCCTCGCTTTATATTCGGGATAAAAGTACAAAAACTATAACCATTAAATCAAACATGATGCTATCAGCGCCATCTGTTGGTAGGTTTTGTTATTACTGTCGATTAAATTTATCCGACCATTCCCGCTGCTCATTTGCGTTTAATAGCCAAAATTAATATAATTGGAGCCGAATCTGTTGTTATTGTTCAATGCCCAGTTGTGTCACCAACCCGTCCTCCTCATAGAGCGTCGCGTTTTGACGTATACTCCAAGGCCAAAAATCGTCATACTAGAAAATGGTAGCGGCTCGCGAGATGGACATGCTGTCCTGTTTTCTGTTTTGGGTCATCTAGTGGGCTAGGATAGAGGCACCTTTCGTACAACAGTTTCTTGACGATGGGGAACCTTAGGAGGACTGGCTGGTGTCAGAGGGAGTTGTAGCTGTTGCCACAAGCACAGTCCGGGGGGAGGGGGATGGAGGGGAGACGGCCGCAGCTTTAACGAGCCTGGCCTGTGGAAGGGTTGAGATGTTTCACCCACGTACTATATATGCAAATAATTGCCACTGAACCTAATTACCTAACTAACCTACTCCTTCCTATGCCTAGATCTTAATATATTGTAACATTTATTTATATATGAGAGCCAATCTAATATTTTCTCGGTGATACAGTAAGCTGTTGTGATCTGATTAGCAAATGCATATTTATTTATATAATTATTTTTGTTATGCACGAAACTGAGCTTGTTAACTGTTGTATATATATCGGTTCAGATAAGGCTTTTCCTTTGAACTAGCCGGCAACATTTAGTTGACTATATATAAAGTCTATTATTGGGTGTAGCCTGCCATACTGCCATGTCTGCCTGCCATACCATCCAGTCTACCAGCCAAATGCTATGTTTGCCTACCATAGCGCATAGATAAAGCTTTATCCACGGCCATTTCTTTACAACAAGGCTTCTGGAATTACTAATTGTTCGTGGCGTGAAATTATTCCTCGTTGAGACCTTGGACGCATCAGTATATGCAACACGAACGTTGCAGAGCAGAAAATGGCTTTTAGGCATATTGAATATTTTCGTCGAGACCAGAGGGACAAATTGCACGCCGGCAGCTCTGACTGTTGTGGAAAGGAAGAAGTTTGCTGTAAGCAAGTATAAGCATCTATTGCTCCCAAAATCTCTTGTCCTCTATATTCGTTTCCAGAGGCACATTTAACAGAGGTTTCTTGATATTATCCGGCAGTATCTCACTATTGGAATATTTTTTTCCCACATTGTGAGTCATCTGACTGTTGCCACTATAAGTGAAGCTTCGCACGTAACATTCTCGCTGACTCCTCATTCCTCACTTGCATATTGCAGCTGTCCTCACTCTGCAACTTGAACTTGAAGGACTATAAAAAAATGTGTTTTCATTTAATTATTTCAATAAAATAAATAGAATTAACACCCAGGACCATTTTAATTCATGGTCTTCAATGCTGCTTATTAAAGGGGGCGGAAATAAGAGGTAAAATAAAAATTACCCATGACCACTATTTATGATCATCATCCATAAACAACACTGTAAGATTTGTGTTATTATTATTCACTTGTGAAATCTTGTGTAAACTTCATTAAAAAACAAATATCTTCTGACCCGACCCTGGACCTAGATTCAGGAAAGCTCTGTGTATTTCTTCGTAAGTGGGTTTGCTACGAAGGTTCCTAAGTGCGCCCTAAGAAGATGCTTAGGTGTGATTCATAAGGTCCACTTAGGAAGAAATTTGTTGGTTCACCTGCGTGCCGATAGAGGTCACTACAGTGTTTCGTTTGGCCAATCAGAGAGCAGCAACATTCTTCATATTGAAGATTTAGCGCTGGCTTATCGGAGCTCTACTGCCTCCTATTTACGTCGAATTTTCTTATAAAATTAGTATATTTCGAAGTAAAACAATGTTTTTTCAACTTCTACAGCCAGCACCGACATTGTAGTAAACAAATATGTTACATTTGTTGTTTACCTACGTAATTCTAAGAGATACTGTGTAGCTGTCTTGTTGCTCGGAAGATGCGCTGACAATTATTGTATATATTTACTGAATTTACCCAAGGGCCACTAACTATCTAATGGCCTCGACGAGGACAGAAAGCCGGCGGCTTGTTAAAGGGCCCGCCAATTGTCTTAATTGGAAGATATTCTTGTGCTGTACCCAGATTTTGCCAGTGGAGGCTATAGATCAGCATTAAGTATTTTGTTCTCTTCTAATTCCATGTATGACTGGCCATCCTGTGGAGGTGAGGATGTTGGATGAGCTTGTAGCTGGTTTTTGATCTACACTGTGTGGTCCTTTATACAGAATAGGGAAGCAGCACATTGCTGTGTATACCTAAACATGTTTAAAAATACATTGCTTGAGAGGAGTCTTGTAGAAACTGGTAAGAGTAATTATAATATAATGTTTCCATGATTCAGTGCTTACCTCTTGTGAAAATTGCTTAGAGTTGTTTAGTCAGAGTTGATTTGTTTTTTGTATTGAGGCTGGTATTTTCTAAATTGGATTCCATGGTACAGTATGTCTAACCATCCTGTGAGATGGGAGTATTAGATAAACTTATAGCTAGTTTTTTATCTACACTGTGTAATATTCCATATAGAAATAGGGTAGTAGTACATTGCTGTGTATACCTAATCTTCTTAAGAAAAAAAATCAGTAATAAAGATTTTAAATTATAGTTTGTATTATTACAAATTCAGTATTGTATTATCCTTATTAAATCATGTTGACCAGTGATCATTAAGAATCTCATGTTGATATGTAATAGTCATATTTCTTTTGAACTGCTAATCCATGCTAATCATTCATTAAATTGTGCGTTATGTCTCAATTTTTCACTTCCTTGGATATACTGTACAGTACAAAAAGATAGGATAAAAATAAACCAGTAATATTTCTTTCATTATATTTTTCATTTAAATAACTGTTTTACCATACAGGTGCATTATTTGTTAAAAAAAATTTGGTTTATTGTTACACACAATGGTGCTACATAGCCTTCCCAGCTTGGTGCCTTCTTTTAATACTTACTGATTAAAAAATAAATAATAAATACATTTTATTCAGGAAAAGTACATACAGTTGATTTACACACATAATGTTGGATTTATAGACAGAGCTAGTACATACAATACCTAAAGCCACTAATACTCATAGTATTTCGGGCAAGGTGTGGGGGAAAAAACACAGACTAAAACTTAATAGTAATCGGGATTAGGTATAAATTGTGTTGAAAGAAGGAATAAAAAATACAAAAAGGGGGGTTAACATAGCATAAATCAGCAGTTGCTCATGTTGGTGAACAGCGTTTTTTAAAAAATAGCAAGACATGGGTTGACATTTAGGAGGTCAGTTAGGTTACATGGAGTTAATTAGGCAGTACTTGGTTTAACTCTTAAACTGGTTGAGGGAGGAACAGCCTTTGACATGATTCGGGAGGTCATTCCACATTCTGGGTCCCTTGATTTGTAGAGCACTTCTAGTTTGGTTACACACAGCCAAATTGAGTAACAGGAAGAGGTCTTGGACACAAATTTGTTCCATGCTAAATGTAGAGGAATCACCTGAGTATTCCTCAAATAAAATAAGTTGCCTCAGCTTATAAGGTAAATAAAATAAGCATTTCTCAAATAAGTAGCTGCCTCACCTCACTGCCTTACTGCTACATAGCCTTCCCGGCATGGTGCCTTCTTTTGATAATTACTTGTTCCACACCCAAATTGTATAACAGGAAGAGGTCTTGGACCCCTACTTCCCGCTCTCTTTTTTAATAATCTATATAGTCATAATTATAGTTTTAAGTATTCAATGAATAAAGTTTGTGACATTTTTACACTTCTCCTTACCTAACATCATTTGTGCAGCATATTTTTATTTTATGTCTCACCCAGATTTAATTTCCAAATAAAACCAAACTAAATAAATTAGAAATGGGTATGTATAGCTAAGGTACACCCTTACTACTAGGTGAACAGGGGCATTTGGTGATAGTAAATGATCCCATCAGGCAGGACTCATCACCTTCTCTCATATTTCATGTTCACCAGTGTTTATTTACTTAATAACTACTGGTATAATATCTTGCTACTATAAAACTAATTCTACTATCATCAAACACATATTTACTTCAAGTTTCAAGCAGAGAATACATATATAACTAAGACGAAGGTCTCCTCTTCACTAGATTCACCAGCTATAATATTTTGGTCATGTTCCAATATCATAAATCGATCTCAGTGTTATGTAGTAGAGAAAAAATGACTTATATCCAGTTTACGTAAAGCTACGAGTGGTCGAAACCACACTTAAATCCCGGAATGAACTTACGAAGGTTTTTCCACTTAGTGTAGCTACTTGAATACGGACGTAGCCGCCACGAAGGCGCTAAAAGGGAAAACGTTCTTAGCTAAGAGGAAAAACCTTCGTAAGTACCTTCCTGAATCCGGGCCCTGGATTCAAACCCCCCACGACGACCCGGACCACC
>NC_091191.1:35311131-35483631 GCF_040958095.1 Procambarus clarkii
GGTCTGCTCTCAGGATTGGAGGCTCTGCAAGCCTTGTTCAGTGGATTGAGCTGGCCTGCGCAGCCTACCACCGTTATTGGAGACCCTGCGCTTCTGGGAAGCAAAAGAGGAACCAAGTTCAGTGAGCAGAGAAGTGCCCAAACTTGGAAAATAGTCGGCGACGACGCTGGGCGGCGCCGCTGGCTGGACGTTGAGGTCTGGAAGGTGGGCGAGCAAGCTAGCTGTGACTGGGGTCACATCCACTGAGAATCTTTGAAGGACGACACCGTGCCTAGGACAAGGAGCGACGCCCTGTGGGAGAGGCGAGTGTGGGGAAAAAATAGTGATTAGCTCAGCGCCCATCGATGAACCAGGATTGGGGCAGCTGAATCTCAGGGATTGGAACGGCGACGACGCGAAGGCTTCACGACACCTGAGGACCTGTGGAACGCCCTGGATCGTCGAGGATCGACCCAAGGAAGCGTGGGAACCTCACACCATCGAGGGACAGGCGTCGTGAGCCAGGAGTGTAAGGTAGATCATTTTTCCCTCCCATTACCCCTTGTATGAGTAGGCTAGTTAGGCCACAATATTTACTCGTGTATGTGGCAGCAAGACTTTATTACTTTAATAGTAGAGTAGGCTGCAAGGCAGCTTGTGTCCAGGACTGTCAGAGAGGACAGTGTGTATGGATGGCAGGACAGGGAAGAAGAGGTGCCGACGTGGTGAAGAGGCCCTCCTGTGAGAGTGTGAGACTCCGGTCTTCCTGCCCATTTGAAGGAGTGTTGGAGGTCGTGGAAGAAGAGGCTGACGATCTCCAGACTTATTATCCATATTCCCATATTCATGTATTACTTGTGATTGTGTGTGTGTGTTCATGTAATTTGCGTCAGTAAATCCACACATTTTATTACTGTGTTTGAGTGTGCCTCCATTTGTGATTTTCTCTATGAGCATACATTTCTGGCTACAAACGATATATGATACACCCACTGAACTGCATTGCTGGGGTGCAGATATAATAACCCAGCTGGCGACCTTGCTAAGAGGAAGATAGAGAAGACAGGCGGGAAAGGAGTTCCTGCAACCTTTTTTTGTCTGGCAGGCAAGACTCAGGGAGGTTATGGTTATAGGTAAGCCTGAGTCTTCCTTCACTCCCCCACGGGTCTAGGCCGGAACTGTTAACAGCAGTTTCCCCGTGGTTGACTGAAGGGCTTCCAGGGTGAATCAGTGGCACCCCTTTGTGGTGGAAGCAAAGACCTGCGGAGGTGGGCATTGTTGGTCCTATCTTGTGTGACCAAGGAGACTCCGGTGAATCCAGGGAGTCGGAGGGGCTGAGTATTTGGGCCCTTTGAGCCCCTAGCAGCCGAGTGTTAGCAGAGCCCCGGACCGCCCACCCCCACGTGACAAGAGAACTGGCGACCTTGCCAGGATTCGAACCCCAGTAGCCAAGAACTGGCGACCTCGCCAGGATTAACCCCAGTAGCCAAGAACTGGGAACCTCGCCAGGAAGCGTGGAGCAAGCTACAGTGTGGACCAAATTTCAAGACAAGTGTTGCCAGGGTACTAATACAGTGTGGCCAGTGAATTCGGTGGTACTGTTACTCAACCGGCTAAGGGACTGAAACGGTGAAATTAGTGCCTACTAACTTGTCTGTGCTGTCGTGTATGCTCAATGATATAGAGATGGAGGAGGACAAAGTAAAGAAATTTATTGACACAAGGGACGAGAGAATTTTGGAAGAGTGTACCAAGGCCCAGCTCCAACAAGTGGCAAACCACTTTGGGATCAGGTTGAGGACGACTAAGGTAGCGGAGCGAAGGATAGAGATCATGGCACAGCTCACAGCTCGAGAGGAAGCGACGGGAGAGGAGCCATCTCAAGAGGAGCTGTCCCGAGGAGAGCCGTCGCAAGGTGAACCGTCCCGACTAGGGCCTCCCCAAGCGCCTACCAGTGTGGAGAGAATTCACAGTGAACATGGGAGCAGTGGAAGGTCCAGCTGTAGTAAGAGGAGCCTGCAACTGGAAATAATGAAGATGCAACTGGAAGCCCAGCTGCGACGAGAGGAGAGAGAAGCGCAAATGCAGCGAGAGGAACGTGCGGCTGAGCTGCAGCGAGAGGAACGTGCGGCTGAGCTGCAGCGAGAGGAACGTGCGGCTGAGCTGCAGCGAGAGGAACGTGCAGCTGAGCTGCAGCGAGAGGAACGTGCAGCTGAGCTGCAGCGAGGTGAGCGAGAAGCACGGCTGCGCTGCAGCGAGAGGAGCGAGAAGCTCGGCTGCAGCGAGAAGAGAGAGACAACTGCGACTGGAGGAGATAAAGGCAAAGAAAGAAGTCGAATTGCGTCGCGTTGAACGTGGTCTGCCCTCACTACCTGCACGGCGGGATGACCTCAAGGTAAGGGAACGTGACTTACCTACGTTCGAACCACAAGAAGCTGAGGCGTTCTTCGAACACTTTGAACGGATAGCGACTCTGAAGGAGTGGCCGGAAGATGATTGGGCTGCTCTGGTCCAGGGCAGGTTGACTGGTGAGGCCCGGGAAGCCTATAACATGCTGGACCTAGAGGAGTGTACTAGTTATGACGCGATTAAGAATGCGGTTCTCCACTCATTCCGGCTGACTCCGGAGATGTACCGGAAGCGGTTCAGAGAGTGTACAAGAGCGTCGGGAAAGACTTACGCCGAGACCGCCAGGGATATGGAACGGAAATTCCTACGATGGTTGAAGGCGGAGGAAGCGGAGTCGGTGGATGATATCAAACGACTGATAGTGATGGAGAAGTTTATGTCAGTGCTCCATCCTGAGTTGCGAGTAAGGGTGAGAGAAGCAGGTATTAAGGACCTGAAGGCTGCAGCGGATCGAGCCGACATGCTGGAGGAGGCACTACATATCAGGAGGGAGGGGCCGCCCAGACACTCGCCTTACCCCAGGTCGGGGGGAACTTAGGAGTTCAGGAGGAGCGAGGACGGGTGGGGACTCTCCCAAGAGTAGTGTGCCCGATGAAGTAACGTGGTTCAAGAGCTCAAGAGACGCGGGGAGGAAGCCCCAAGCTGTGAGCAGTGGACCTAACTCGGGAGCAAGTGCTGCAGTCCCGGACACGACGACAGGGAGTCCAAGGAGGACCCAGGGGACGTCTGCAAGTGGTACCGCCAGAGTGACTGGCGAGTGGCCGCCCAGGAGAGGCAGCCGATGCTACAACTGTGGCGTGAGAGGACATTATGCCCGCGAGTGTGAGGAGCACCAAAGGAATGTAGGATTAATGTTGGAAGAGGAGAGAGTGTTTGTTCACACCCCATATTATAGTGGACCCAACGTGAATGGTTGGGAAATGAAGTTGGGTGAACATCCCTTCGTTTTCGGGGCCAACGTGAAGTTTGGAAAGTCAGACCCAGTGGAGGTTGCCGTGCTTCGAGATACGGGTGCTGACATAAGTATGGTGACCAGGAGTATTCTCCCCAAGGAATTTAATGATTCACCTGTGGGAGTGGTGAGGATACGCAGTGTGGGGGAGGAATACAGGTTGCCACTTCACGAAGTACAGCTGATTGCCGACTGCGGAGTCGAGAAAGCTATAGTAGCTGTAGCCCCTAAGTTACCCCTAGAGCATGTACAGATGGTGCTGGGTAATGACCTCGGAGGAGGCAGGATACAACCCGATTGGGCCAGAGTGCCTATGTTGCAAGCAGCGGTACAACCCTGCCAGGTGAGGTATCGGTCGCTCCAAATAATAGTGAGGAAGCCGACTTCGCCAGGGAAACGTCGCCAGAGACGACGACAACGAGGGCGAGAGTGCAGAGAGGTCGTCGGAGGTTGTGGAAAACCCCGACGGGGACCTCCGACTAAGCCTGATGATGCGTGTGGAGGAGTGGCGAGGAGCAGCTGTACAAACGCCTGGGGCGGTGAAGAGGCTGCAGACCGCACTCCCTCCATACAGAAACGTAATAAAGTAAGCTCAGTGGATGAGCGAACGGCGGTGAGGGGCAGAGTGGAGGAACCACGACGCAGTGCACCCTATGCCGGCCAGATGAATAGTGGTAGGTGCAAGATGAACCACCGTGGTGAGGTGAGCCACAGGGAGGTGGATGAGCCCAACCACGAACCGAAGAAGACGTCTGCAGGGAAGAGAATCTCATGGAGGAGTGAAGATGTTCGTCGGGAACGAAGGAGCGAGTGGTATAGGAAAGGCAATACGAAGAAAGCAGGGAATAGGTACACCCAGGGTAGGCGCCAGCCTAACCAGAGGGGCATTGGGCCATCGCAAAAGCCTAGTGTGGAAGAGAGGAAGCTGCTGGATGGAGTACAGGTTACAAGTGCCACTGTGAGGAGACAACGCACCTACGGGAGAAGAGGAACCGAGAAGAGAGAAGATTGGCGAAGAGGAGATCATGAGAGGAAACATGGAGTACCTGTAGGACGCAGTGGAAATGCAAGACTATCTCGGAGTGCACGACGCGGTGGAGGCGCTGCATGCACTGAATATTACAGTGGTAACGAGCCGTGGGAGTACACTCGTAGCCACGGAGAGGGATTTCTTGTAGGTGTTCAGGGAACACCCATCACACCCGGTCCTATGCGAGGTGGAGATATGAGAACAAGTGACTGGCAAGGTGGAACGAGCCACATCGCCAACTGGAGGAGTGACACTTCAGGAACGGAGGGAGCAAGAGTATAGATTGCCCTCTTGAGTGCTGCTCTTCCGATATGACTCTTATTTTAAGGGGAGGGGTATGTTACGGTGCCCTCTCCTATTTCTTTCGTTTGCCGGCTTAAAGAGTCATATCAGCTCTCCCTACTGATTCTCTGAGGTTCAGGGAGTCTAATGATATATGTGGCGACCAGACCGGCTGCCATTTAATGGAAGGAGGTTATATTATAAGTTGTAAATAAAGGAAAATTGGCGCCCTGTTATAAAATGAAACAGTATCCCCTACGGCAGATATGACCTTTGGAAGGGACACTATGCCGATCGCGGATTGGCCGACGTAGGTCGCGGGCGACAAATCAGGGCCCGCCATGACGTCACCGAGTGCCCCGGGCGGCGCCAACGTCAGAGTTGTACTGACCGTGGAAGCGACAGGACGCGCCTCGGTCTGCTCTCAGGGATTGGAGGCTCTGCAAGCCTTGTTCAGTGGATTGAGCTGGCCTGCGCAGCCTACCACCGTTATTGGAGACCCTGCGCTTCTGGGAAGCAAAAGAGGAACCAAGTTCAGTGAGCAGAGAAGTGCCCAAACTTGGAAAATAGTCGGCGACGACGCTGGGCGGCGCCGCTGGCTGGACGTTGAGGTCTGGAAGGTGGGCGAGCAAGCTAGCTGTGACTGGGGTCACATCCACTGAGAATCTTGAAGGACGACACCGTGCCTAGGACAAGGAGCGACGCCCTGTGGGAGAGGCGAGTGTGGGGAAAAAATAGTGATTAGCTCAGCGCCCATCGATGAACCAGGATTGGGGCAGCTGAATCTCAGGGATTGGAACGGCGACGACGCGAAGGCTTCACGACACCTGAGGACCTGTGGAACGCCCTGGATCGTCGAGGATCGACCCAAGGAAGCGTGGGAACCTCACACCATCGAGGGACAGGCGTCGTGAGCCAGGAGTGTAAGGTAGATCATTTTTCCCTCCCATTACCCCTTGTATGAGTAGGCTAGTTAGGCCACAATATTTACTCGTGTATGTGGCAGCAAGACTTTATTACTTTAATAGTAGAGTAGGCTGCAAGGCAGCTTGTGTCCAGGACTGTCAGAGAGGACAGTGTGTATGGATGGCAGGACAGGGAAGAAGAGGTGCCGACGTGGTGAAGAGGCCCTCCTGTGAGAGTGTGAGACTCCGGTCTTCCTGCCCATTTGAAGGAGTGTTGGAGGTCGTGGAAGAAGAGGCTGACGATCTCCAGACTTATTATCCATATTCCCATATTCATGTATTACTTGTGATTGTGTGTGTGTGTTCATGTAATTTGCGTCAGTAAATCCACACATTTTATTACTGTGTTTGAGTGTGCCTCCATTTGTGATTTTCTCTATGAGCATACATTTCTGGCTACAAACGATATATGATACACCCACTGAACTGCATTGCTGGGGTGCAGATATAATAACCCAGCTGGCGACCTTGCTAAGAGGAAGATAGAGAAGACAGGCGGGAAAGGAGTTCCTGCAACCTTTTTTTGTCTGGCAGGCAAGACTCAGGGAGGTTATGGTTATAGGTAAGCCTGAGTCTTCCTTCACTCCCCCACGGGTCTAGGCCGGAACTGTTAACAGCAGTTTCCCCGTGGTTGACTGAAGGGCTTCCAGGGTGAATCAGTGGCACCCCTTTGTGGTGGAAGCAAAGACCTGCGGAGGTGGGCATTGTTGGTCCTATCTTGTGTGACCAAGGAGACTCCGGTGAATCCAGGGAGTCGGAGGGGCTGAGTATTTGGGCCCTTTGAGCCCCTAGCAGCCGAGTGTTAGCAGAGCCCCGGACCGCCCACCCCCACGTGACAATGGTCAAGGTGCCCACTGCTGGATGGCCAAGGTGCCACCTGCTGGATGGCCAAGGTGCCTCCTGCTGGATGGTCAAGGTGCCCCCTGCTGGATGGTCAAGGTGCCCCTGCTGGATGGCCATGGTGCCTCCTGCTGGGTGGCCAAGGTGCCTCCTGCTGGATGGTCAAGGTGCCCACTGCTGGATGACCAAGGTGCCTCCTGCTGGGTGGCCAAGGTGCCTCCTGCTGGATGGTCAAGGTGCCCACTGCTGGATGGCCAAGGTGCCACCTGCTGGATGGCCAAGGTGCCTCCTGCTGGATGGTCAAGGTGCCCCCTGCTGGATGGCCAAGGTGCCTCCTGCTGGATGGCCAAGGTGCCTCCTGCTGGATGGCCAAGGAGCCTCCTGCTGGATGGCCAAGGTGCCCCCTGCTGGATGGCCAATATGCCTCCTGCTGGATGGCCAAGGTGCCTCCTGCTGGATGGCCAAGGTGCCTCCTGCAGGATGGCCAAGGAGCCTCCTGCTGGATGGCCAAGGTGCCCCATGCTGGATGGCCAAGGTGCCCCCTGCTGGATGGCCAAGGTGCCCCCTGCTGGATGACCAAGGTGCCTCCTGCTGGGTGGCCAAGGTGCCTCCTGCTGGATGGTCAAGGTGCCCACTGCTGGATGGCCAAGGTGCCACCTGCTGGATGGCCAAGGTGCCTCCTGCTGGATGGTCAAGGTGCCCCCTGCTGGATGGCCAAGGTGCCTCCTGCTGGATGGCCAAGGTGCCTCCTGCTGGATGGCCAAGGAGCCTCCTGCTGGATGGCCAAGGTGCCCCCTGCTGGATGGCCAATATGCCTCCTGCTGGATGGCCAAGGTGCCTCCTGCTGGATGGCCAAGGTGCCTCCTGCAGGATGGCCAAGGAGCCTCCTGCTGGATGGCCAAGGTGCCCCATGCTGGATGGCCAAGGTGCCCCCTGCTGGATGGCCAAGGTGCCCCCTGCTGGATGACCAAGGTGCCTCCTGCTGGATGGCGAAGGTGCCCCCTGCTGGATGGCCAAGGTGCCTCCTGCTGGATGGCCAAGGTGCCTCCTGATGGATGGCCAAGGTGCCTCCTGCTGGATGGCCAAGGAGCCTCCTGCTGGATGACCAAGGTGCCCACTGCTGGATGACCAAGGTGCCCACTGCTGGGTGGCCAAGGTGGCCCCTGCTGGATGACCAAGGTGCCGCTGCTGGATGGCCAAGGTGCCTCCTGCTGGATGGCCAAGGTGCCCCCTGTTGGATGACCAAGGTGCCCACTGCTGGGTGGTCAAGGTGGCCCCTGCTAGGTGCCCAAGGTGCCTCATGCTGGGTGGCCAACGTGGCCCATGCTGGTGGCCAAAGTGCCCTCTGCGGGATGGCCAAGGTGCCCCTTGCTGGGTGGCCAAAGTGCCCCCTGCTGGGTGGTCAAAGTGCCCCCTCCTCGGTAGCCAAGGGGCCTTCTGCTGGGTGGCCAAAGTGCCCCTCTGCTGGGTGGCCAAGGTGTCCCCTGCTTGGAGGCAAAAGTGCTTCTTATTGGGTGGCCAAGGTGCCCCCTGCTGGGTGACCAAGGTGCCCCCTGCTGAGTGGCCAAGGTGCCCCCTGCTCGGTGGCCAAGGTGCCTCCTGCTGGGTGGCCAAAGTGCCCACTGCTGGGTGGCCAAGGTGCCCCCTGCTGGGTGGCCAAGGTGCCTCCTGCTGGGTGGCCAAAGTACCCCCTGCAGGGTGGCCAAGGTGCCCTCTGCTGGGTGAGAATGGTGCCCCCTGCTGGGTAGCCAAGGTTCCCTCTGCTGGGTGGCCAAGGTGCCCCCTGCTGGGTGGCCAAGGTGCCCCCTGCTGGGTGGCCAAGGTGCCCTTTGCTGGGTGGCCAAGGTGCCCCCTGCTGGGGGGTCAAGGTGCCCCCCTGCTGGGTGCCCAAGGTGCCCCCTGCTGGGTGGCCAAAGTGCCCCCTGCTGGATGGCCAAGGTGCTCCCTGCTGGGTGGCCAAGTTGCCCCCTGCTGGGTTGCCAACGTGCCCCCTGCTCGGTGGCCAATGTGCTCCCTGCTGAGTGCCCAAGATGCCCCTTGCTAGGTGGCCAAAGTGCACCCTGCGGGGTGGCCAAGGTGCACACTGCTGGGTGACCTAGGTGCCCCCTGCTGGGTGTCCAAAGTGCCCCCTGCTCGTTGACCAAGATGCCCCCTTCTGGGTGGCTAGGGTGCACTCTGCTTGGTGGCCAAGGTGCCCCTTGCTGGGTGGCCAAAGTGCCCCCTGCTGGGTGGCCAAAGTGCCCCCTGCTCGTTGGCCAAGGTGCCCCCTGCTGGGTGGCCAAAGTGCCCCCTACTGGGTGGACAAGGTGCCTCCTGCTGGGTGGCCAAAGTGCCCCTGCTGGGTGGCCAAGGAGCCCCCTGCTAGGTGGCCAAAGTGCCCCCTGCTGGGTGGCCAAGGTGCCCCTTGCTGGGTGGCCAAAGTGCCCTCTGCTGGGTGGCCAAGGTGCCCCCTGCTGGGTGGCCAAGGTGCCTCTTGCTGGGAGGCCAAAGTACCCCCTGCTGGGTGGCCAAGGTGCACCTTGCTGGGTGGCCAAGGTGCCTCTTGCTGGGTGGCCAAAGTACCCCCTGCTGGGTGACCAAGGAGCCCCCTGCTGGGTGGCCAAGGTGCCCCTGCTGGGTGGCCAAGGTGCTCCCTGCTGGGTGGCCAAGGTGCCCCTGCTGGGTGGCCAAAGTGCACCCTGCTGGGTGGCCTAGGTGCCCCTTGCTGGGTGGCCAGGGTGAACTCTGCTTGGTGGCCAAGATGCCTCTTGCAGGGTGGCCAAAGTGCCCCCTGCTGGGTGGCCAAAGTGCCCCCTGCTCGGTGGCAAGGTGCCCACTGCTGTGTGGCCAAAGTGCCCCCTGCTGGGTGGCCAAGGTGCCTCTTACTGCGTGGCCAAAGTACCCCCTGCTGGTACCCTGGCCACCCAGCAGAGGGCACTTTGGTCAGGGTACTTTGGCCACCCAGTAAAAGGCACCTTGGCCACCCAACAGGGGGCACTTTGGCCACCCTGCTGGGTGGCCAAAATGCCCTTGCTGGGTAGCCAAGGTGCCTTTTACTGGGTGGCGAAAGTACCCCCTGCTGGGTGTGCTGGGTGACCAAAGTGCCTCTTACTGGGTGGCCAAGGTACCCCCTGCTGGGTGGCCAAAGTGCCCCCCCAGCTGGGTGGCCAAGGTGCCCCCAGCTCTGTGGCCAAGGTGCTCCCTGCTGGGTGACCAAGGTGCCCCTTGCTGGGTAGAAAAAGTGCCCCCTCCTGGGTAGCCAAAGTGCCCCCTGCTGTGTGGCCAAAGTGCCCCCCCCTCGGTAGCCAAGGTGCCCCCTGCTGGGTGGCCAAAGTGCCAACTGCTGGGTGGCCAAGGTGCCCCCTGCTGGGTGGCCAAGGTGCCCCCTGCTGGGTGGCGAAAGTACCCCTTGCAGGGTGGCAAAGGTGCCCTCTGCTGGGTGGCCAAGGTGCTCCCTGCTGGGTGGCCAAGGTGCTCCCTGCTGGGAGGCCAAAGTGCCCCCTGCTGGGTGGCCAAGGTGCCTTTTACTGGGTGGCCAAAATACCCCCTGCTGGGTGGCCAAGGTGCCCCCTGCTGGGTGGCCAAGGTGCCCCCTGCTCGGTGGCCAATGTGCCCCTTGCTGGGTGGCCAACGTGCCTACTTCTGGGTGGCCAAAGTGCCCCCTGCTTCGTGGCCAAGGTGCCCCTTGCTGGGTGGACAAAGTGCCCTCTGCTGGGTGGCCAAAGTGCCCCCTGCTGGGTGGCCAAGGTGCCCCCTGCTGGGTGGCCAAGGTGACTCTTACTGGGTGGCCAAAGTACCCCCTGCTGGGTGGGCAAGGTGCCCCCTGCAGGGTGGCCAAGGTGCCCTCTGCTGGGTGGCCAAGGTGCCCCCTGCTCGGTGGCCAAGGTGCTCCCTGATGGGTGACCAAAGTGCCCCCTGCTCAGTGGCCAAGGTGCCCCCTGCCTGGTGGCCAAAGTGCCCCCTGCTGGATGGCCAAGGTGCTCCCTGCTGGGTGGCCAAAGTGCCCCCTGTTGGGTAGCCAATGTGCCCCCTGCTGGGTGGCCAAAGTGCCTCCTGCTTCGTGGCTAAGGTGCACTCTGCTTGGTGGCCAAGGTGCCCCTTGCTGGGTGGACAAAGTGCCCCCTGCTGGGTGGCCAAGGTGCCCCCTGCTCAGTGGCCAAGGTGCCTTCTGCTGGATGGCCAAGGTGCCCCCTGCTGGGTGGCCAAGGTGCTCCCTGCTGGGTGTACAAAGTGCCCCCTGCTGGGTGGCCAAGGTGCCCCCTGCTCAGTGGCCATGGTGCCTTCTGTTGGGTGGCCAAGGTGCTCCCTGCTGGGTGGCCAAGGTGCTCCCTGCTGGGTGGCCAAAGTGCCCCCTGCTGGATGGCCAAGGTGCTCCCTGCTGGGTGGCCAAGGTGCCCCCTGCTGGGTTGCCATCGTGTCCCCTGCTCGGTGGCCAATGTGCTCCCTGCTGAGTGCTCAAGATGCCCCTTGCTAGGTGGCCATGGAGCCCCCTGCTAGGTGGCCAAAGTACCCCCTGTTGGGTAGCCAAAGTGCCCCCTGCTGGGTGGCCAAAGTGCCCCCTGCTCGTTGACCAAGATGCCCCCTGCTGGGAGGCTAGGGTGCACTCTGCTTGGTGGCTAAGATGCCCCTTGCTGGGTGGCCAAAGTGCCCCCTGCTGGGTGACCAAAGTGCCCCCTGCTCGTTGGTCAAGGTGCCCCCTACTGGGTGGCCAAAGTGCCCATACTGGGTGGACAAGGTGCCTCCTGCTGGGTGGCCAAAGTGCCCCCTGCTGGGTGGCCAAGGAGTCCCCTGCTAGGTGGCCAAAGTGCCCCCTGCTGGGTGAACAAGGTGCCCCTTGCTGGGTGGCCAAAGTGCCCTCTGCTGGGTGGCCAAGGTGCCCCCTGCTGGGTGGCCAAGGTGCCTTATGTTGGGAGGCCAAAGTCCCCCCTGCTTGGTGGCCAAGGTGCACCTTGCTGGGTGGCCAAGGTGCCTTTTGCTGGGTGGCCAAAGTACCCCCTGCTGGGTGACCAAGGTGCCCCCTGCTGGGTGGCCAAGGTGCCCCTGCTGGGTGGCCAAGGTGCTCCCTGCTGGGTGGCCAAGGTGCCCCTGCTGGGTGGTCAAGGTGCCCCCTGCTGGGTGGCCAAGGTGCACCCTGCTGGGTGGCCTAGGTGCCCCTTGCTGGGTGGCCAGGGTGCACTCGTCTTGGTGGCCAAGATGCCCCTTGCTGGGTGGCCAAAGTGCCCCCTGCTGGGTGGCCAAAGTGCCCCCTGCTCGTTGGCCAAGGTGCCCCCTGCTCGGTGGCAAGGTGCCCACTGCTGTGTGGCCAAAGTACCCCCTGCTGGGTGGCCAAGGTGCGCCCTGCACGGTGGCCAAGGTGCTCCCTGCTGGGTGGCCAAAGTGCCCCCTGCTGGGTGGCCAAGGTGCCTCTTACAGCGTGGCCATAGTACCCCCTGCTGGGTGGCCAAAGTGCCCCTTGCTGGGTGGCCAAGGTGCCTCTTACTGGGATGCGAAAGTACCCCCTGCTGGGTGGCCAAAGTGCCTCTTACTGGGTGGCCAAGGTGCCCCCTGCTGGGTGGCCAAAGTGCCCCCCCCTGCTGGGTGGCCAAGGTGCCCCCAGCTCTGTGGCCAAGGTGCTCCCTGCTGGGTGGCCAAAGTGCCCACTGCTGGGTGGCCAAGGTGCCCCCTGCTGGGTGGCCAAGGTGCCCCCTGCTGGGTGGCCAAAGTACCCCCTGCAGAGTGGCCAAGGTGCCCTCTGCTGGGTGGCCAAGGTGCTCCCTGCTGGGTGGCCAAGGTGCTCCCTGCTGGGTGGCCAAAGTGCCCCCTGCTGGGTAGCCAAGGTGCCTCTTACTGAATGGCCAAATTACCCCCTGCTGCGTGGCCAAGGTGCCCCATGCTGGGTGGCCAAGGTGCCCTCTGCTCGGTGGCCAATGTGCCCCATGCTGGGTGGCCAACGTGCCTACTTCTGGGTGGCCAAAGTGCCCCCTGCTTCGTGGCCAAGGTGCCCCTTTCTGGGTGGACAAAGTGCCCTCTGCTGGGTGGCCAAAGTGCCCCCTGCTGGGTGGCCAAGGTGCCCCCTGCTGGGTGGCCAAGGTGCCTCTTACTGGGTGGCCAAAGTACCCCCTGCTGGGTGGGCAAGGTGCCCCTGCTGGGTGGCCAAAGTGCCCCCTGCTCGGTGGCCAACGTGCTCCCTGCTGGGTGACCAAGGTGCCCCTTGCTGGGTGGCTAAAGTACCCCCTGTTGGGTAGCCAAAGTGCCCCCTGCTGGGTGGCCAAAGTGCCCGCTGCTTCGTGGCTAATGTGCACTCTACTTGGTGGCGAAGGTGCCCCTTGCTGGGTGGACAAAGTGCCCCCTGCTGGGTGGCCAAGGTGCCCCCTGCTCGGTGGCCAAGGTGCCCCTTGCTGGGTGGCCAAGGTGCCCCCTGCTGGGTGGCCAAGGTCCTCCCTGCTCGGTGGCCAAGGTGCCTTCTGCTGGGTGGCCAAGGTGCTCCCTGCTGGGTGGCCAAGGTGCTCCCTGCTGGGTGGCCAAAGTGCCCCCTGCTGGGTGGCCAAGGTGCCTCCTGCTGGGGGCCAAAGTACCCCCTGCTGGGTAGCCAAGGTGCCCTCTGCTGGGTGGCCATAGTGCCCCCTGCTGGGTGGCCAAGGTGCCCCCTGCTGGGGGGTCAAGGTGCCCTCCTGCTGGGTGCCCAAGGTGCCCCCTGCTGGGTGGCCAAAGTGCCCCCTGCTGGATGGCCAAGTTGCTCCCTGCTGGGTGGCCAAGGTGCCCCCTGCTGGGTTGCCAACGTGCCCCCTGCTCGGTGGCCAATGTGCTCCCTGCTGAGTGCCCAAGATGCCCCTTGCTAGGTGGCCAAACTGCACCCTGCGGGGTGGCCAAGGTGCACACTGCTGGGTGGCCTAGGTGCCCCCTGCTGGGTGGCCAAAGTGCCCCCTGCTCGTTGACCAAGATGCCCCCTGCTGGGTGGCCAGGGTGCACACTGCTTGGTGGCCAAGATGCCCCTTGCTGGGTGGCCAAAGTGCCCCCTGCTGGGTGACCAAAGTGCCCCCTTCTTGTTGGCCAAGGTGCCCCCTGCTGGGTGCCCAAAGTGCCCCCAACTGGGTGGACAAGGTGCCTCCTGCAGGGTGGCCAAAGTGCCCCCTGCTGGGTGGCCAAGGAGCCCCCTGCTAGGTGGCCAAAGTGCCCCCTGCTGGGTGGCCAAGGTGCCTCTTACTGGGTGGCCAAAGTACCCCCTGCTGGGTGGGCAAGGTGCCCCCTGCTGGGTGGCCAAGGTGCCCTCTGCTGGGTGGCCAAGGTGCCCCTTGCTCGGTGGCCAAGGTGCTCGCTGCTGGGTGACCAAGGTGCCCCTTGCTGGGTGGCCAAAGTGCCCCCTGTTGGGTAGCCAAAGGGCCCCCTGCTGGGTGGCCAAAGTGCCCCCTGCTTCGTGGCTAAGGTGCACTCTGCTTGGTGGCCAAGGTGCCCCTTGCTGGGTGGACAAAGTGCCCCTGCTGGGGGCCAAGGTGCCCCCTGCTCGGTGGCCAAGGTGCCCCTTGCTGGGTGGCCAAGGTGCCCCCTGCTGGGTGGCCAAGGTACCCCCTGCTCGGTGGCCAAGGTGCCTTCTGCTGGGTGACCAAGGTGCTCCCTGCTGGGTTGCCAAGGTGCTCCCTGCTGGGTGGCCAAAGTGCGACCTGCTGGGTAGCCAAGGTGCCTCCTGCTGGGGGGCCAAAGTACCCCGCTGGGTGGCCAAGGTGCCTTTTGCTGGGTGGCCAAAGTACCGCCTACAGAGTAGCCAAGGTGCCCTCTCCTGGGTGGCCAAGGTGCCCCCTGCTGGGTGACCAAGGTGCCCCCTGCTGGGTGAGCAAGGTGCCCCCTGCTCGGTGGCCAAGGTGCCCCTGCTGGGCGGCCAAAGTGCGCCCTGTTGGGTGGCCAAGGTGCCTCTTGCTGGGTGGCCAAAGTACCCCTGCTGGGTGGCCAGGGTGCCCACTGCTTGGTGGCCAAGGTGCCCCCTGCTGGGTGGCCAAAGTGCCCCCTGCTGGGTGGCCAAGGTGCCCCCAGCTCGGTGGCCAAGGTGCTCACTGCTGGGTGACCAAGGTGCCCCTTGCTGGGTGGCCAAAGTGCCCCCTCCTGGGTAGCCAAAGTGCCCCCTCCTGGGTAGCCAAAGTGCTCCCTGCTGTGTGGCCAAAATGCCCCCTGCTTCGTGGCCAAGGTGCAACTTGTTGGGTGGACAAAGTGCCCCCTGCTGGGTGGCCAAGGTGCCCCCTGCTCGGTGGACAAAGTGCTCCCTGCTGGGTGGCCAAGGTGCCCAGTGCTCGGTGGCTACGGTGCCTTCTGCTGGGTGGCCAAGGTTCTCTCTACTGGGTGGCCAAGGTGCTCCCTGCTGGGTGGCCAAAGTGCCCCCTGCTGGGTGGCCAAGGTGCCTCTTACTGGGTAGCCAAAGTGCCCCCTGCTGTGTGGCCAAAGTGCCCCCTGCTTCGTGGCCAAGGTGCAACTTGCGGGGTGGACAAAGTGCCCCTGCTGGGTGGCCAAGGTGCCCCCTGCTCGGTGGCCAAGGTGCCCCTTGCTGGGTGGCCAAGGTGCCCCCTGCTGGGTGGCCAAGGTGCCTCCTGCTCGATGGCCAAGGTGCCTTCTGCTGGGTGGCCAAGGTGCTCCCTGCTGGGTGGCCAAGGTGCTCCCTGCTGGGTGGCCAAAGTGCCCTCTGCTGGGTGGCTAAGGTGCCTCCTGCTGGGGGGCCAAAGTACCCCCTGCTGGGTGGCCAAGGTGCCATCTGCTGGGTGGCCAAAGTGCCCCCTGCTGGGTGGCCAAGGTGCCCCCTGCTGGGGGGTCAAGGTGCCCCCCTGCTGGCTGCTCAAGGTGCCCCCTGCTTGGTGGCCAAAGTGCCCCCTGCTGGATGGCCAAGGTGCTCCCTGCTGGGTGGCCAAGGTGCCCCCTGCTTGGTTGCCAACGTGCCCCCTGCTCGGTGGCCAATGTGCTCCCTGCTGAGTGCCCAAGATGCACCTTGCTAGGTGCCCAAAGTGCACACTGCGGGGTGGCCAAGGTGCACACTGCTGGGTGGCCTAGGTGCCCCCTGCTGGGTGGCCAAAGTGCCCCTGCTCGTTGACCAAGATGCCCCCTGCTGGGTGGCCAGGGTGCACTCTGCTTGGTGGCCAAGATGCCCCTTGCTGGGGGCCAAAGTGCCCCCTGCTGGGTGACCAAAGTGACCCCTGCTCGTTGGCCAAGGTGCCACCTGCTGGGTGGCCAAAGTGCCCCGTGCTCGTTGGCCAAGGTGCCCCCTGCTCGGTGGTAAGGTGCCCACTGCTGTGTGGCCAAAGTGCCCCCTGCTGGGTGGCCAAGGTGCGCCCTGCTCGGTGGCCAAGGTGCTCCCTGCTGGGTGGCCAAAGTGCCCCCTGCTGGGTGGCCAAGGTGCCTCTTACTGCGTGGCCATAGTACCCCCTGCTGGGTGGCCAAAGTGCCCCTTGCTGGGTGGCCAAGGTGCCTCTTACTGGGTGGCGAAAGTACCCCCTGCTGGGTGGCCAAAGTGCCTCTTACTGGGTGGCCAAGGTGCCCCCCTGGGTGGCCAAAGTGCCCCCCCCTGCTGGGTGGCCAAGGTGCCCCCAGCTCTGTGGCCAAGGTGCTCCCTGCTGGGTGACCAAGGTGCCCCTTGCTGGGTAGCCAAAGTGCCCCCTCATGGGTAGCCAAAGTGCCCCCTCCTCGGTAGCCAAGGTGCCCCCTGCTGGGTGGCCAAGGTGCCCTCTGCTGGGTGGCCAAGGTGCTCCCTGCTGGGTGGCCAAAGTGCCCCCTGCTGGGTAGCCAAGGTGCCTCTTTCTGAATGGCCAAAGTACCCCCTGCTGCGTGGATAAGGTGCCCCCTGCTGGGTGGCCAAGGTGCCCCCTGCTCGGTGGCCAATGTGCCCCATGCTGGGTGGCCAACGTGCCTACTTCTGGGTGGCCAAAGTGCCCCCCTGCTTCGTGACCAAGGTGCCCCTTTCTGGGTGGACAAAGTGCCCTCTGCTGGGTGGCCAAAGTGCCCCTGCTGGGTGGCCAAGGTGCCCCCTGCTGGGTGGCCAAGGTGCCTCTTACTGGGTGGCCAAAGTACCCCCTGCTGGGTGGGCAAGGTGCCCCCTGCTGGGTGGCCAAAGTGCCCCCTGCTCGGTGGCCAACGTGCTCCCTGTTGGGTGACCAAGGTGCCCCTTGCTGGGTGGCCAAAGTACCCCCTGTTGGGTAGCCAAAGTGCCCCCTGCTGGGTGGCCAAAGTGCCCGCTGCTTCGTGGCTAAGGTGCACTCTGCTTGGTGGCCAAGGTGCCCCTTGCTGGGTGGACAAAGTGCCCCCTGCTGGGTGGCCAAGGTTCCCCCTGCTCGGTGGCCAAGGTGCCCCTTGCTGGGTGGCCAAGGTGCCCCCTGCTGGGTGGCCAAGGTGCTCCCTGCTGGGTGGCCAAAGTACCCCCTGCTGGGTGGCCAAGGTGCCATCTGCTGGGTGGCCATAGTGCCCCCTGCTGGGTGGCCAAGGTGCCCCCTGCTGGGGGGTCAAGGTGCCCCCTGCTGGGTGCTCAAGGTGCCCCCTGCTGGGTGGCCAAAGTGCCCCCTGGATGGCCAAGGTGCTCCCTGCTGGGTGGCCAAGGTGCCCCTTGCTTGGTTGCCAACGTGCCCCCTGCTCGGTGGCCAATGTTATCCCTGCTGAGTGCCCAAGATTCACCTTGCTAGGTGCCCAAAGTGCACCCTGCGGGGTGGCCAAGGTGCACACTGCTGGGTGGCCTAGGTGCCACCTGCTGGGTGGCCAAAGTGCCCCCTGCTCGTTGACCAAGATGCCCCTGCTGGGTGGCCAGGGTGCACTCTGCTTGGTGGCCAAGATGCCCCTTGCTGGGTGGCCAAAGTGCCCCCTGCTGGGTGACCAAAGTGCCCCCTGCTCGTTGGCCAAGGTGCCCCCTGCTGGGTGGCCAAAGTGCCCCCAACTGGGTGGACAAGGTGCCTCCTGCTGGGTGGCCAAAGTGCCCCTGCTGGGAGGCCAAGGAGCCCCCTACTAGGTGGCCAAAGTGCCCCCTGCTGGGTGGCCAAGGTGCCCCTTGGTGGGTGGCCAAAGTGCCCTCTGCTGGGTGGCAAAGGTGCCCCCTGCTGGGTGGCCAAGGTGCCTCTTGCTGGGAGGCCAAAGTACCCCCTGCTGGGTGGCCAAGGTGCCCCTGCTGGGTGGTCAAGGTGCCCCCTGCTGGGTGGCCAAGGTGCACCCTGCTGGGTGGCCTAGGTGCCTCTTGCTGGGTAGCCAGGGTGCACTCTGCTTGGTGGCCAAGATGCCTTTGGTGGGTGGCCAAAGTGCCCCCTGCTGGGTGGCCAAGGTGCCTCTTACTGGGTAGCGAAAAGTACCCCCTGCTGGGTGGCCAAAGTGCCTCTTACTGGGTGGCCAAGGTGCCCCCTGCTGGGTGGCCAAAGTGCCCCCCCTGCTGGGTGGCCAAGGTGCCCCCAGCACTGTGGCCAAGGTGCTCCCTGCTGGGTGACCAAGGTGCCCCTTGCAGGGTAGCCAAAGTACCCCCTCCTGGGTAGCCAAAGTGCCCCCTCCACGGTAGCCAAGGTGCCCCATGCTGGGTGGCCAAAGTGCCCACTGCTGGGTGGCCAAGGTGCCCCCTGCTGGGTGGCCAAGGTGCCCCCTGCTGGGTGGCCAAAGTACCCCCTGCAGGGTGGCCAAGGTGCCCTCTGCTGGGTTGCCAAGGTGCTCCCTGCTGGGTGGCCAAGGTGCCCCCTGCTGGGTGGCCAAGGTGCCCCCTGCTCGGTAACCAATGTGCCCCTTGCTGGGTGGCCAAAGTGCCTACTTCTGGGTGGCCAAAGTGCCCCTGCTTCGTGGCCAAGGTGCCCTTTTCTGGGTGGACAAAGTGCCCTCTGCTGGGTGGCCAAAGTGCCCCCTGCTGGGTGGCCAAGGTGCCCCCTGCTGGGTGGCGAAGGTGCCTCTTACTGGGTGGCCAAAGTACCCCCCTGCTGGGTGGGCAAGGTGCCCCCTGCTGGGTGGCCAAGGTGCCCTCTGCTGAGTGGCCAAGGTGCCCCCTGCTCGGTGGCCAAGGTGCTCCCTGCTGGGTGACCAAGGTCCCCCTTGCTGGGTGGCCAAAGTGCCCCGTGTTGAGTAGCCAAAGTGCCCCCTGCTGGGTGGCCAAAGTGCCCCCTTCTTCGTGGCTAAGGTGCACTCTGCTTGGTGGCCAAGGTGCCCCTTGCTGGGTGGACAAAGTGCCCCCTGCTGGGTGGCCAAGGTGCCCCCTGCTCGGTGGCCAAGGTGCCCCTTGCTGGGTGGCCAAGGTGCCCCTTGCTGGGTGACCAAGGTGCCCCCTGCTCGGTGGCCAAGGTGCCTTCTGCTGGGTGGCCAAGGTGCTCCCTGCTGGGTGGCCAAGGTGCTCCCTGCTGGGTGGCCAAAGTGCCCCCTGCTGGGTGGCCAAGGTGCCTCCTGATGGGGGGCCAAAGTACCCCCTGCTGGGTGGCCATAGTGCCCCTTGCTGGGTGGCCAAGGTGCCTTTTGCTTGGTGGCCAAAGTACCGCCTACTGAGTAGCCAAGGTGCCCCCTCCTGGGTGGCCAAGGTGCCCCCTGCTGGGTGACCAAGGTGCCCCCTGCTGGGTGAGCAAGGTGCCCATTGCTCGGTGGCCAAGGTGCCCCCTGCTGGGTGGCCAAAGTGCGCCCTGTTGGGTGGCCAAGGTGCCTCTTGCTGGGTGGCCAAAGTAACCCCTGCTGGGTTGCTAGGGTGCCCACTGCTTAGTGGCCAAGGTGCCCCCTGCTGGGTGGACAAAGTGCCCCCTGCTGGGTGGCCAAGGTGCCCCCTGCGCGGTGGCCAAGGTGCCCCTTGCTGGGTGGCCAAGGTGCCCCTTGCTGGGTGACCAAGGTGCCCCCTGCTCGGTGGCCAAGGTGCCTTCTGCTGGGTGGCCAAGGTGCTCCCTGCAGGGTGGCCAAGGTGCTCCCTGCTGGGTGGCCAAAGTGCCCCCTGCTGGGTGGCCAAGGTGCCTCCTGATGGGGGGCCAAAGTACCCCCTGCTGGGTGGCCATAGTGCCCCTTGCTGGGTGGCCAAGGTGCCTTTTGCTTGGTGGCCAAAGTACCGCCTACTGAGTAGCCAAGGTGCCCCCTCCTGGGTGGCCAAGGTGCCCCCTGCTGGGTGACCAAGGTGCCCCCTGCTGGGAGAGCAAGGTGCCCATTGCTCGGTGGCCAAGGTGCCCCCTGCTGGGCGGCCAAAGTGCGCCCTGTTGGGTGGCCAAGGTGCCTCTTGCTGGGTGGCCAAAGTACCCCCTGCTGGGTTGCTAGGGTGCCCACTGCTTAGTGGCCAAGGTGCCCCCTGCTGGGTGGCCAAAGTGCCCCCTGCTGGGTGGCCAAGGTGCCCCCAGCTCGGTGGCAAGGTGCTCCCTACTGGGTGAACAAGGTGCCCCTTGCTGGGTGGCCAAAGTGCCCCCTCCTGGGTAGCCAAAGTGCCCCCTCCTGGGTAGCCAAAGTGCTCCCTGCTTTGTGGCCAAAGTGCCCCCTGCTTCGTGGCCAAGGTGCAACTTGCTGGGTGGACAAAGTGCCCCTGCTGGGTGGCCAAGGTGCCCCCTGCTCGGTGGACAAAGTGCTCCCTGCTGGGTGGCCAAGGTGCCCCCTGCTCGGTGGCCAAGGTGCCTTCTGCTGGGTGGCCAAGGTGCTCTCTGCTGGGTGGCCAAGGTGCTCCCTGCTGTGTGGCCAAGGTGCTCCCTGCTGGGTGGCCAAAGTGCCCCCTGCTGGGTGGCCAAGGTGCCTCTTACTGGGTGGCCAAAGTACCCCCCGCTGGGTGGCCAGGGTGCCCCCTGCTGGGTGGCCAAGGTGCCCCCTGCTCGGTGGCCAATGTACCCCTTGCTGGGTGGCCAATGTGCCCACTTCTGGGTGGCCAAAGTGCCCCCTGCTTCGTGGCCAAGGTGCCCCTTGTTGGGTGGACAAAGTGCCCCCTGCTGGGTGGCCAAAGTGCCCCCTACTGGGTGGCCAAGGTGCCCCCTGCTGGGTGGCCAAGGTGCCTCTTACTGGGTGGCCAAAGTACCCCCTGCTGGGTGGCCAAGGGGCTCCCTGCTGGGTGGCCAAGGTGCCCCCTGCTGGGTGGCCAAGGTGCCCCCTGCTCGGTGGCCAAGGTGCTCCCTGCTGGGTGACCAAGGTGCCCCTTGCTGGGTGGCCAAAGTGCCCCCTGTTGGGTAGCCAAAGTGCCCCCTGCTGGGTGGCCAAGGTGCCCCCTGCTGGGTGGCCAAGGTGCCCCCTGCTCCGTGGCCAAGGTGCCCCTTGCTGGGTGGCCAAGGTGCCCCCTGCTGGGTGGCCAAGGTGCCCCCTGCTATGTGGCCAAGGTGCCTTCTGCTGGGTGGCCTAGGTGCTCCCTGCTGGGTGGCCAAGGTGCCCTCTGCTGGGTGGCCATAGTGCCCCCTGCTGGGTGGCCAAGGTGCCTCTTGCTGGGTGGCCAATGTACCGCCTGCTGGGTAGCCAAGGTGCCCCCTGCTGGGTGGCCAAGGTGCCCCCTGCTGGGTGACCAAGGTGCCCCCTGCTGGGTAGGCAAGGTGCCCCCTGCTCGGTGGCCAAGGTGCCCCCTGCTGGGCGGCCAAAGTGCGCCCTGCTGGGTGGCCAAGGTGCCCCCTGCTTGGTGGCCAAGGTACCCCCTGCTGGGTGGCCAAAGTGCCCCCTGGTGGGTGGCCAAGGTGCCTCCTGCTGGGTGGCCAAAGTGCCCCCTGCTGGGTGGCCAAGGTTCCCCACGCTGGGTGGCCAAAGTCCCCTCTGCTGGGTGGCCAGGGTGCCCCCTGCTGGGTGGCCAAGGTGCCTCTTGCTGGGTGGCCAAAGTACCCCCTGCTGGGTGGCCATGGTGCCCCCTGCTGGGTGACCAAGGTGCCCCTTGCTCGGTGGCCAAGGTGCCCCTTGCTGGGTGGCCAAGGTGCCCTCTGCTGGGTGGCTAAGGTGCCCCTTGCTGGGTGGCCAAAGTGCCCACTGCTGGGTGGCCAAGGTGCCCCTTGCTGGGTGGCCAAAGTGCCCACTGCTGGGTGGCCAAAGTACCCCCTGCTGGGTTGCCAAGGAGCCCCTGCTGGGTGGCCAAGGTGCCCCCTGCTGGGTGGCCAAGGTGCCCCCTGCTCGGGTGCCAAGGTGCCCCTTGCTGGGTGGCAAAAGTACGCACTGCTGGGTGGCCAAAGTGCCCCCTGCTGGGTGGCCAAGGTGCTCCCTGCTGGGTGGCCAAGGTGCATCGTACTGGGTGGCCAAAGTACCCCTTGCTGGGTGGCCATGGTGTCCCCTGCTGGGTGGCCAAGGTGCCTCTTACTGGGTGGCCAAGGTGCCCCCTGCTCGGTGGCCAATATGTCCCTGCTGGGTGGCCAAGGTGCCTCATGCTGGGTGGCCAAAGTGCCCCCTGCTGGGTGACCAAGGTGCCCCCTGCTGGGTGGCCAAGGTGCCCCTGCTGGGTGGCTAAGGTGCCCCCTGCTGGGTGACCAAGGTGCCCCCTGCTCGGTGGCCAAGGTGCCCTTTGCTGGTTGGCCAAAGTGCCCACTGCTGGGTGGCCAAAGTACCCCCTGTTGGGTGGCCAAGGTGCCCTCTGCTGGGTGGCCATAGTGCCCCCTGCTGGGTGGCCAAGGTGCCTCTTGCTGGGTGGCCAAAGTACCGCCTGTTGGGTAGCCAAGGTGCCCCCTGCTGGGTGGCCAAGGTGCCCCCTGCTGGGTGACCAAGGTGCCCCCTGCTGGGTGGGCAAGGTGCCCCCTGCTCGGTGGCCAAGGTGCCCCCTGCTGGGCGGCCAAAGTGCGCCCTGCTGGGTGGCCAAGGTGCCCCCTGCTTGGTGGCCAAGGTACCCCCTGCTGGGTGGCCAAGGTGCCCCCTGGTGGGTGGCCAAGGTGCCTCCTGCTGGGTGGCCAAAGTGCCCCCTGCTGGGTGGCCAAGGTTCCCCACGCTGGGTGGCCAAAGTCCCCTCTGCTGGGTGGCCAGGGTGCCCCCTGCTGGGTGGCCAAGGTGCCTCTTGCTGGGTGGCCAAAGTACCCCCTGCTGGGTGGCCAAGGTGCCCCCTGCTGGGTGACCAAGGTGCCCCTTGCTCGGTGGCCAAGGTGCCCCTTGCTGGGTGGCCAAGGTGCCCTCTGCTGGGTGGCTAAGGTGCCCCTTGCTGGGTGGCCAAAGTGCCCACTGCTGGGTGGCCAAGGTGCCCCTTGCTGGGTGGCCAAAGTGCCCACTGCTGGGTGGCCAAAGTACCCCCTGGTGGGTGGCCAAGGAGCCCCTGCTGGGTGGCCAAGGTGCCCCCTGCTGGGTGGCCAAGGTGACCCTTGCTCGGTGGTCAAGGTGCCCCTTGCTGGGTGGCAAAAGTACGCACTGCTGGGTGGCCAAAGTGCCCCCTGCTGGGTGGCCAAGGTGCCCCCTGCTGGGTGGCCAAGGTGCATCGTACTGGGTGGCCAAAGTACCCCCTGCTGGGTGGCCATGGTGTCCCCTGCTGGGTGGCCAAGGTGCCCCCTGCTGGGTGGCCAAGGTGCCCCCTGCTCGGTGGCCAAGATGTCCCTGCTGGGTGGCCAAGGTGCCTCATGCTGGGTGGCCAAAGTGCCCCCTGCTGGGTGACCAAGGTGCCCCCTGCTGGGTGGCCAAGGTGCCCCTGCTGGGTGGCTAAGGTGCCCCCTGCTGGGTGACCAAGGTGCCCCCTGCTCGGTGGCCAAGGTGCCCCTTGCTAGTTGGCCAAAGTGCCCACTGCTGGGTGGCCAAAGTACCCCCTGTTGGGTGGCCAAAGTGCCCACTGCTGGGTGGCCAAAGTGCCCCCTGCTTGGTGGCCAAGGTGCCCCCTGCTGGGTGGCCAAGGTGCCCCCTGCTGTTAACGCATATGTCGACCGTGCTCTCAGCCACAGCTCAGAATGGAAGCAAGTCGACGAAGAACTCTGTAGGGTAAGGCAGGTCCTAGTCAACAACGGCTTCTCCAATGGTTTTGTCGAAGACATCATAAGAAGGAAAGTGAAACGCCATGCAACCTCTGAAGAGACAACTAACACAACACCTATACCCCCTATTAGACTATTTTACAGGAACTTCTTTTCCACAGCTCATAAAACGGAGGAAAGGGTCCTGAAAGATATTGTTAATAGAAACGTTATCCCTACAGACAAAAATCAGAGGATACAACTGACGATTTACTATAAAACCAGAAAAACGGCCAGCCTACTCATGAGAAACTCTCCAGACACAAAGCAGAACGCTTTAAAAGAGACCAACGTCGTCTATGCCTTCAAATGCCCACAATTACCTTCAACAGTGAAAAGAAATGTACGAAAGATTGAGAAAATTCGTGTTAGAATTATTAATCTTACTTTTCGATCATATTTAATAATATATGTCTACAGGAAAGACTGCTACCAAAATATACTCATATATATATATATATATATATATATATATATATATATATATATATATATATATATATATATATATATGCCAAGGTGAAAGCGGTGGTGCTGCTTCTTTCAGGGAATCGCAGAAAATTATTAAATACAGAGGACTAGCACACTGCTACAGCTTTGTTCCGATCGGCTCGGAGACCCTCGGTTCGTGGGGAAAATGTGCATTGAAGTTCCTGAAGGAATTGGGGGACAAATTGATCAGCGCTACAAAAGACCAGAGAGCAAAAAGTTTCTTGTTCCAGCGCCTCAGCGTTGCGATTCAGAGGGGAAATGCCTGTTGCGTCTTGGGCACTAGTCCAACTTCAGAGGAATTCGAAGAAGTGTTTGACTTGCAACAATGATCGAACCCGTCTGTGACATTCATCAATGTTTCCCATTGTTGTGTTCTTCAAGAGATCCATAACCTTTAAGCACCTTTTTGCATTATTATTTTTGTATCAACCCATGTATATCTTGTAACCATCAAATGCATAATAAAGCACAAAAAATATTCAAGGAAGGGGGTGGTAGGAGAAAAGCACACAGAAACTGTATTGGAGGGGATCTAAACATTCCCTCTAATGCGTTATGCGTGGTTTCCTCCGAGGCTATGGGTCCCCCTTCTTCCAGCTAGAGGTGGTACTCCCTTCCTATATATATATATATATATATATATATATATATATATATATATATATATATATATATATATATATATATATATATATATATATATATATATATATATATATATATATATAAATATATATATATATATATATATATATATATATATATATAATATATATATATATATATATATATATATATATATATATATATATATATATATATATATATATATATATATATATATATATATATATATATATATTATTAAATATGACCGAAAAAGTAAGATTAATAATTCTAACACGAATTTTCTCAATCTTTCGTACATTTCTTTTCACTGTTGGAGGTAATTCAAAAATCAATTCTCCAAAATTCATTTTTATTTCTAGTCTGACGCGACACGAGGGCGTTTCGTAAAACTTATTACATTTTCAAAGACTTTAGTTTACAAATACACAAGTGAATAGAACTTACGCATCACCGATTTTATATCTACATTTTAGTGAGGTGGATGGGGTGAGGTGGCATTAATAGGGTATTAACTTCATCAACACAAGACAGAACAAGAGGTGGCATTAATAGGGTATTAATTTCATCAACACAAGACAGAACACGAAACAATGGGTATTGAATAGAAGTGTATGTAGAAAGCCTATTGGTCCATATTTCTTGATGCTTCTATATTGGAGCGGAGTCTTGAGGTGGGTAGAATATAGTTGTGCATTAATTGGCTGTTGATTGCTGGTGTTGACTTGATGTGTAGTGCCTCGCAAACGTCAAGCCGCCTGCTATCGCTGTATCTATCGATGATTTCTGTGTTGTTTACTAGGATTTCTCTGGCGATGGTTTGGTTGTGGGAAGAGATTATATGTTCCTTAATGGAGCCCTGTTGCTTATGCATCGTTAAACGCCTAGAAAGAGATGTTGTTGTCTTGCCTATATACTGGGTTTTTTGGAGCTTACAGTCCCCAAGAGGGCATTTGAAGGCATGTTTATATATAATATATATATATATATATATATATATATATATATATATATATATATATATATATATATATTATTAAATATGACCGAAAAAGTAAGATTAATAATTCTAACACGAATTTTCTCAATCTTTCGTACATTTCTTTTCACTGTTGGAGGTAATTCAAAAATCAATTCTCCAAAATTCATTTTTATTTCTAGTCTGACGCGACACGAGCGCGTTTCGTAAAACTTATTACATTTTCAAAGACTTTAGTTTACAAATACACAAGTGAATAGAACTTACGCATCACCGATTTTATATCTACATTTTAGTGAGGTGGATGGGGTGAGGTGGCATTAATAGGGTATTAACTTCATCAACACAAGACAGAACAAGAGGTGGCATTAATAGGGTATTAATTTCATCAACACAAGACAGAACACGAAACAATGGGTATTGAATAGAAGTGTATGTAGAAAGCCTATTGGTCCATATTTCTTGATGCTTCTATATTGGAGCGGAGTCTTGAGGTGGGTAGAATATAGTTGTGCATTAATTGGCTGTTGATTGCTGGTGTTGACTTGATGTGTAGTGCCTCGCAAACGTCAAGCCGCCTGCTATCGCTGTATCTATCGATGATTTCTGTGTTGTTTACTAGGATTTCTCTGGCGATGGTTTGGTTGTGGGAAGAGATTATATGTTCCTTAATGGAGCCCTGTTGCTTATGCATCGTTAAACGCCTAGAAAGAGATGTTGTTGTCTTGCCTATATACTGGGTTTTTTGGAGCTTACAGTCCCCAAGAGGGCATTTGAAGGCATGTTTTATATATATATATATATATATATATATATATATATATATATATATATATATATATATATATATATATATATATATATATATATATATATATTATTAAATATGACCGAAAAAGTAAGATTAATAATTCTAACACGAATTTTCTCAATCTTTCGTACATTTCTTTTCACTGTTGGAGGTAATTCAAAAATCAATTCTCCAAAATTCATTTTTATTTCTAGTCTGACGCGACACGAGCGCGTTTCGTAAAACTTATTACATTTTCAAAGACTTTAGTTTACAAATACACAAGTGAATAGAACTTACGCATCACCGATTTTATATCTACATTTTAGTGAGGTGGATGGGGTGAGGTGGCATTAATAGGGTATTAACTTCATCAACACAAGACAGAACAAGAGGTGGCATTAATAGGGTATTAATTTCATCAACACAAGACAGAACACGAAACAATGGGTATTGAATAGAAGTGTATGTAGAAAGCCTATTGGTCCATATTTCTTGATGCTTCTATATTGGAGCGGAGTCTTGAGGTGGGTAGAATATAGTTGTGCATTAATTGGCTGTTGATTGCTGGTGTTGACTTGATGTGTAGTGCCTCGCAAACGTCAAGCCGCCTGCTATCGCTGTATCTATCGATGATTTCTGTGTTGTTTACTAGGATTTCTCTGGCGATGGTTTGGTTGTGGGAAGAGATTATATGTTCCTTAATGGAGCCCTGTTGCTTATGCATCGTTAAACGCCTAGAAAGAGATGTTGTTGTCTTGCCTATATACTGGGTTTTTTGGAGCTTACAGTCCCCAAGAGGGCATTTGAAGGCATAGACGACGTTAGTCTCTTTTAAATCGTTCTGTTTTGTGTCTGGAGAGTTTCTCATGAGTAGGCTGGCCGTTTTTCTGGTTTTATAGTAAATCGTCAGTTGTATCCTCTGATTTTTGTCTGTAGGGATAACGTTTCTATTAACAATATCTTTCAGTACCCTTTCCTCCGTTTTATGAGCTGTGGAAAAGAAGTTCCTGTAAAATAGTCTAATAGGGGGTATAGGTGTTGTGTTAGTTGTCTCTTCAGAGGTTGCATGGCGTTTCACTTTCCTTCTTATGATGTCTTCGACAAAACCATTGGAGAAGCCGTTGTTGACTAGGACCTGCCTTACCCTACAGAGTTCTTCGTCGACTTGCTTCCATTCAGAGCTGTGGCTGAGAGCACGGTCGACATATGCGTTAACAACACTCCTCTTGTACCTGTCTGGGCAGTCGCTGTTGGCATTTAGGCACATTCCTATGTTCGTTTCCTTAGTGTAGACTGCAGTGTGGAAACCTCCGCTCTTTTCCATGACTGTTACATCTGGAAAGGGCAGCTTCCCATCCTTTTCCATCTCGTAAGTGAAACGCAGCACGGAACTCTGCTCAAATGCCTCCTTCAGCTCCTGCAGATGTCTGACATCAGGTACCTGTGTAAAAATGTCGTCAACATACCTGCAGTATATGGCCGGTTTCAAGTTCATGTCGACTAAGACTTTTTGCTCGATGGTACCCATGTAGAAGTTTGCAAACAGGACACCTAGGGGAGAACCCATGGCGACCCTATCTACTTGCTTATACATGTGCCCATCCGAGCTCAAGAAGGGTGCCTCTTTAGTACAAACTTGGAGTAGTTTCCTCAGAATATTTTCTGGTATGTCAAGAGGAGTACAGGCTGGATCACGATACACTCTGTCGGCTATCATCCCGATTGTCTCGTCCACAGGTACGTTGGTAAACAGCGATTCTACGTCCAACGAGGCTCTTATCCCTGTGTCCCGTGTGCCCCGCAGTAAGTCAACAAATTCCTTTGGAGACTTCAGGCTGAAGGCGCAGGGAACATAAGGAGTCAGCAGGCCATTGAGTCGCTTCGCCAGTCTGTACGTGGGTGTGGGTATTTGGCTAATGATTGGCCGAAGTGGGTTTCCGGGCGTGTGTGTTTTGACATTTCCATACGCATATCCAGGTTTATATTCCCCAATGATCTTTGGCAGGTGGAGTCCGGATTTCTTGGCGTTCACAGTTTCGATCAGTCTATTGACCTAGGCTTTTAATTCGGCTGTAGTGTCCTTCGTTACCCTTTGGAACTTAGTTTGGTCAGAGAGTATGATGTTCATTTTCGGCAGATATTCGTCTTTTTTAAGAATGACATATATTGGCGACTTGTCACCTCTCCTGACAACTATCTCCTTGTTCTCACGAAGGCTTTTAGCTGCCGCTTTGAGCTCGGGGGACAGTATGGTGCTTCTGTAATTGCCTCGATTCTTTCCTCCTTCTGCAATAAGTTCTGCTTGTAAGGTATCTTTGGTAGTGACCTTCTTTTGTGTATCGAGGTCGAATATGTCGTCCAACAGAATTTCCAACTCTACTTTCAGGGCCATCTCACTCGGTCTGGACATAACATGACAGTTTATGCCCAGATTTAGGAGAGTGACTTGGTCCTCAGTGAGGTTAATTCCTGCAAGGTTCAGGAAGCCATCTCTTGGTCGTGGAATTGCCATAGGTCCTCCATATAATGTTGTTAGTTTCTTGATAATCCTTGTTTCAGCACTGAAACAAGGATTAGCCAGAACGCCAGAACATAGCCAGAATGCACTTCTCAGCCTAATATGCAAGGCCTGATTTGCCTAATAAGCCAAGTTTTCATGAATTAATGTTTTTTCGACTACCTAACCAACCTAACCTAACCTAACCTAACTTTTTCAGCTACCTAACCTAACCTAATCTATAAAGATAGGTTAGGTTAGGTTAGGTAGGGTTGGTTAGGTTCGGTCATATATCTACGTTAATTTTAACTCCAATAAAATAAAATTGACCTCATACATAATGAAATGGGTAGCTTTATCATTTCATAAGAAAAAACTTTGAGAAAATATATTAATTTAGGAAAACTTGGCTTATTAGGCAAATCACGCCTTGCAAAGTAGGCTGAGAAGGGCGTTCTGGCTACTAGGTACGACATATATATATATATATATATATATATATATATATATATATATATATATATATATATATATATATATGTCGTACCTAGTAGCCAGAACTCACTTTTCAGCCTACTATGCGAGGCCCGATTTGCCTAATAAGCCAAGTTTTACTGAATTATTATATTTTCTCTAATTTTTTTCTTATGAAATGATAAAGCTACCCATTTCATTATGTATGAGGTCAATTTTTTTTAATTTGAGTTAAAATTAACGTAGATATATGACCGAACCTAACCAACCCTACTTAACCTAACCTAACCTATCTTTATAGGTTAGGTTAGGTTAGGTAGCCGAAAACGTTAGGTTAGGTTAGGTTAGGTAGGTTAGGTTGTCGAAAAAACATTAATTCATGAAAACTAGGATTATTAGGCAAATCGGGCCTTGCATAGTAGGCTGAGAAGTGAGTTCTGGTTACTAGGTACGACATATATATATATATATATATATATATGTATATATATATATATATATATATATATATATATATATATATATATATATATATATATATATATATATATATATATATACATATATATATATATTATATATATATATATATATATATATATATATATATATATATATATATATATATATATATACTAAAAATAAATAGATATGCGCAATATAATTTAAAATATATGACAATAACAATTTCAGTTCATAACAAAGATTTGAAATTTCTAATCTCTATGTCTCATGCACGTTTTCTCTCTCTCTCTCTCTCTCTCTCTCTCTCTCTCTCTCTCTCTCTCTCTCTCTCTCTCTCTCTCTCTCTCTCTCTCTCTCTCTCTCTCTCTCTCTTTTCGCTAGCCGGCGACTGGCACTTTTGTTGAGGTCTGGTAGTAACTAGCTCTTAGGCCCTTGTAATTAGGTAACTAGTAACTACATTACGGGTCCTTGTGTTTGCGTCCGATAAATATAATGAATGGAAATTTCATATTAATTTAACTAAGGGGTCGAGGTCTCTTTTGAGAGATGATTTTTTGTAAGAGTTTCCTCCGCGGTCCCTACGCCTCAGGCTGCCCCCATTTGCCGGCATTTTGGACAAAACTTAAATTATTTGTCATAGTTTCTGATTGTTAACTCCAAACAGTCGTTATTTTTAGCCTTTTTTCGTTGTCTGTCTTTTTTCTCGTTATCTGTGCAACTCTAACTTCGTTTTCCCATTCATCTCTCTCTCTTTCTTTCCTTCCCTCCACCAATTCTCTCTACCCCTTACATTCAAGTAAATGTCATCATTAGCATTTCACTTCCTTCCAGTCAATCCCTCCCTCTGCCTTTCTCTCTCTGTTTTCGTTAATATTAATTCCCCTCTCTTCTGTTCTTCACTCACCCTCTCAAAACACAAGTGTGAACCACACAAGTGTGAACACAAACTCACCCTCAGCAAGCGGATGGCCCCCGTCAGAGGGTCAATGGCGAAAGCGGACCTTGATTCGTGGCTGGAGACGCCATCACCAGAGAGGCTATACCGCAGGAGTCCATACTCTCCCGCGTCGCCGTCTGTAGCAGTCACCTGCTGCACGAGGCAAGACAACCTCTGAAACTCATTATAGTCCTTATGGAGAGCTGAATGATGGTTCAAGGGATGTGGGGTTACCGTCCAAGGGTTACCGTTGTAGTGGGTTACCGTTGTAGTGGGTTACCGTTGTAGTGTGTTACCGTTGAAGTGGGTCACCGTGTGTTACTGTTGTAGTGGGTCACCGTGTGTTACTGTTGAAGTGGGTTACCGTGTGTTAACGTTGTACTGGGTTACTGTGTGTTACTGTTGAAGTGGGTTACCGTGTGTTACCATTGTAGTGTGTTACCGTTGTAGTGGGTTACCGTGTGTTACTGTTGCAGTGGGTTACCGTGTGCTACCGTTGTAGTGTGTTACCGTTGTAGTGTGTTACCGTTGCAGTGTGTTACCGTTGTAGTGTGTTACCGTTGTAGTGTGTTACCGTTGTAGTGTGTTACCGTTGCAGTGTGTTACCGTTGTAGTGTGTTACCGTTGTAGTGTGTTACCGTTGTAGTGTGTTACCGTTGTAGTGTGTTACCGTTGTAGTGAGTTACCGTTGTAGTGTGTTACCGTTGTAGTGTGATACCGTTGTAGTGTGATACCGTTGCAGTGTGTTACCGTTGTAGTGTGTTACCGTTGTAGTGTGTTACCGTTGTAGTGTGTTACCGTTGTAGTGTGTTACCGTTGTAGTGTGATACCGTTGTAGTGTGTTACCGTTGTAGTGTGTTACCGTTGTAGTGTGTTACCGTTGTAGTGTGTTACCGGTGTAGTGTGTTACCGTTGTAGTGTGTTACCGTTGTAGTGTGTTACCGTTGTAGTGTGTTACCGTTGTAGTGTGTTACCGTTGTAGTGTGTTACCGGTGTAGTGTGTTACCGTTGTAGTGTGTTACCGTTGTAGTGTGTTACCGTTGTAGTGTGTTACCGTTGTAGTGTGTTACCGTTGTAGTGTGTTACCGTTGTAGTGTGTTACCGTTGTAGTGTGTTACCGGTGTAGTGTGTTACCGTTGTAGTGTGTTACCGTTGTAGTGTGTTACCGTTGTAGTGTGTTACCGTTGTAGTGTGTTACCGTTGTAGTGTGTTACCGTTGTAGTGTGTTACCGTTGTAGTGTGTTACCGTTGTAGTGTGTTACCGTTGTAGTGTGTTACCGTTGTAGTGTGTTACCGTTGTAGTGTGTTACCGTTGTACTGTGTTACCGTTGTAGTGTGTTACCGTTGTAGTGTGTTACCGTTGTAGTGTGTTACCGTTGCAGTGTGTTACCGTTGTAGTGTGTTACCGTTGCAGTGTGTTACCGTGAACAATCAAAACAATCTTGGTTCATAATGAGGCTAGCGGCCGCGATCGCTTTCATTAGTACAGTCAAAAGTAACCAAGTTGAGGTAAGGAAGATGTGAAGGGGAGCAACAACAACCTTATGTAATCCAAATGTTGCGATAAGATACCAAAGCGTTGTACATTGAATGTTGTTTAGTTTTAACACTTTTGGGTCATATGGTAATAGTGTCTACCTTGTGCGTAGCGCCCGGGGTTCAATAGCCTCACGGCCCGGTCTCCGACTTTGCCACTCATCATAGTGGTACTCCATCATATTGTCCTTATGATGGAAAATAGATCACTAAGAAACTTATCGACCATCATTTGCTTCTGATCAACATGAGCCAACTTCCCAGCACTTGATATTTTCTTATTTATTATTTTCGTATAAATTTCTATACATTGCCTCTGTGTTTAAAGACTCAGATGAAACCCCCCATTCTCTTGTACCACCGTTCTCTACTCACAATCGGGGATTCCGGGTTCGATCTGCGGGTAGGGCAGAAATGCTAGAAAACCCTCAGTTTTCTAATCCAATCCTAAGCATCACAGTAACGTTTGATCTAATTATTGTAACATCACATTTTTATCAATTGCTCACATTACTTCTCAAAATATTGTTACTTCTCATTCCACTTAATATGTACTTAACGTCTTGTCATGACCTTCAATTACCCTCATCTAAAGTAGTGCTCTCAATAATGAGGCATCTCAAATTCCCTCCAAATTGTTGATGTGGCTCAGAGGAGAACTGTTGTTTAGGGCTCATGTCACACCTCACATCCAAGATGATTTAATTGATCTGATGCTGCAAAGATTTCCTCTAGCTGTCTTTTGCCACAAGTTCCACGAAACTTGATCTCAACCACTTCAAGTTTAAGTCGGTAATACGTACACTTCATTAGGTCGTCTTAATTCCGGTAGACATTTCTAAATTATGAACTAGAACGCTATGCTGTCACACTGTTCATACCCTACTTTTAAGGTCAACATTCACCCTATATCTTCCCGGGCTCTTTTGAACTCCAGTCGTGGTGCTATATCTTTCCATCTCAAAAGCTATAAATTACTGAATGCTCAACGTTGAATCTGCCTTAGACTAGTGGAGGCTATGCCTCTGTCATAGCCTAAATTATGCAATAAGTGTTTGTATGTAAGAGAAAAAGACAAAACAGCATATGCGAAAAGACCAACAGGAAAAAGGACAAATTACAACGTCAATAACTGTGATAGGGAGATATTGATATTCTTACGTCCACATCTGTCTCCCCATCTTTGAGACTGACGAAAAGACGGGGAGACAGATATGGCCGTAAGAGCTTCTCACCGTAAGGATGGTCTTAGGTAGATGTCTGTCGTCCTCCTCGGTGATCTGCGTCTCATGGAGCGCCCTGGGGAAGACGGGGGCGTGGTCGTTCTGGTCGACCACACGCACTACCACCCGCGCCTGGCTCCTGGCCTCCCCAGCCCGCGCCTCCACCACAAGCTCGTGCTGCAGGAAGGAGAGAGAGCAGGAGCTGGTGATTTTTATCTCGCGGAAAACCGCGAGGCAAACGGGGGTTGTGGTCGTTGTGGTCCACCACCTCAATCGTCTAACTTCGTGCCTTCGCTCTCCGCTCCTACACCAATAGCCCCTGGCTACGGGAAGGATCTATGTTAAGTGTCGCAACAACAGTTTAGATAATAGGTGAGGCATTGGTAGTGAGACGTAATGGTTCGTAAAATGTTCAGAAAAAAATTAAGAAAATTGTTAGGATTTACAACACAAAAATCCTTGAAAAAACGTAAAAAAAAAGGGATGCTCAAATATATCTAACCCTTCCTGTAAATTTTACAAATAGCACAACTATTAGGAAAAAAATACAATCATAAGCAATTGAAATTTTTGTAATTACTTCAGCATGCATAAATTAATAAATAAGCATATATTAATATCTCATTAGAAAATAAATTGTTTTCTATTGGAACAATAAAAAACAATTACGAAAGATCCAATTGCAAAACAGTTCGCAAGTGCCAAGTTCACAACATTTACTCAACAGCCAAGTCCACAACAGGTTACACAACAACCAAGCCTACAACAGGTTACGCAACAACCAAGCCCACAACAGGTTACACAACAACCAAGCCCACAACAGGTTACACAACAACCAAGCCTACAACAGGTTACGCAACAACCAAGCCCACAACAGGTTACACAACAACCAAGCCCACAACAGGTTACACAACAACCAAGCCTACAACAGGTTACGCAACAACCACGCCCACAACAGGTTACGCAACAATCAAGCCAACAGGTTATGCAAGAACCAAGCCCACAACAGGTTACACAACAACCATGCCCACAACAGGTTACGGAACAATCAAGCCAACAGGTTATGCAAGAACCAAGCCCACAACAGGTTACACAACATCCAAGCCTACAACAATTACGAAACAACCAAGCCAACAGGTTACGCAACAACCAAGCCTACAACAATTACGCAACAACCAAGCCCACAACAATTACGCAACAACCAAGCCAACAGGTTACGCAACAACCAACCCTACAACAATTACGCAACAACCAAGCCCACAACAATTACGCAACAACAAAGCCAACAGGTTACACAACAACCAAGCCTACAACAGGTTACCCAACAACCAAGCCCACAACAATTACGCAAGAGCTAAACATGAAACAATAGCGCCTCACAATAAGGTTTATACTCTTTGAATAAGGAAGTTCACCTTGAAATGACAATTACCCTCCTAGATCCGATATCTCCTAATGAAGCGTTCATATTGTGTTATTGAAACCACGTACGATCACGTCAGTCATGTACCATTGGACTAAACCAATATTTGAATGGATGATTGTTCCCGGCAGCCTCGTCATAGGCCACGTGTGTCAGACCCAAGCACGCTGAGGCATATACTGACTAATACGTTATATTGTTTGGCCAAAAAATGTAGCATACGAGGTGGTCTTTATTAACGTACCTGCAATCCTTCATATTGAAGGGTAAGATAAGGTAATTATGAGCAGAAAACACATAGCCAAGATGTATAATATATAAATATATATATATATATATATATATATATATATATATATATATATATATATATATATATATATATATATATATATATATATATATATTTATATATATATGTCGTACCTAGTAGCCAGAACGCACTTCTCAGCCTACTATGCAAGGCCCAATTTGCCTAATAATCCAAGTTTTCATGAATTAATTGTTTTTCGACTACCTAACCTAACCTACCCTAACTTTTTCGGTTACCTAACCCAACCTAACCTATAGAGATAGGTTAGGTTAGGTTAGGTAGGGTTGGTTAACTTCGGTCATATATCTACGTTAATTTTAACTCCAATAAAATAAAATTGACCTCATACATAAGGAAATGGGTAGCTTTATCATTTCATAAGAAAAAAATTGGAGAAAATATATTAAATCAGTAAAAATTGGCTTATTAGGCAAATCGGGCCTTGCATAGTAGGCCGAGAAGTGCATTCTGGCTACTAGGTACGACATATATATATATATATATATATATATATATATATATATATATATATATATATATATATATATATATATATGTATATATATATATATATATATATATATATATATATATATATATATATATATATATATATATATATATATATATATATATATATATATATATATATATATATATATATATTATTAAATATGACCGAAAAAGTAAGATTAATAATTCTAACACGAATTTTCTCGATCTTTCGTACGTTTCTTTTCACTGTTGGTGGTAATTCAAAAATCAATTCTCTAAAAATTAATTTTTATTTCTAGTCTGACGCGACACTTGAGCGCGTTTCGTAAAACTTATTACATTTTCAAAGCCTTTAGTTTACACATACACAACTGAATAGAACTTACTGTCTTAGTTGAACTTAGTTGTCTCTGAAGAGACAACTAACACAACACCTATACCCCCTATTAGACTATTTTACAGGAACTTCTTTTCCACAGCTCATAAAACGGAGGAAAGGGTCCTGAAAGATATTATTATTAGAAACGTTATCCCTACAGACAAAAATCAGAGGATACAACTGACGATTTACTATAAAGCCAGAAAAAACGGCCAGCCTACTCATGAGAAACTCTCCAGACACAAAGCAGAACGCTTTAAAAGAGACCAACGTCGTCTATGCCTTAAAATGCCCTCTTGGAGACTGTAAGCTCCAAAAAACCCAGTATATAGGCAAGACAACAACATCTCTTTCTAGGCGTTTAACGATGCATAAGCAACAGGGCTCCATTAAGGAACATATAATCTCTTCCCACAACCAAACCATCGCCATAGAAATCCTAGTAAACAACACAGAAATCATCGATAGATACAGCGATAGCAGGCGGCTTGACGTCTGCTAGGCACTACACATCAAGAAGTCAACACCAGCAATCAACAGCCAATTAATGCACAACTATATTCTACCCACCTCAAGACTCCGCTCCAATATAGAAGCATCAAGAAATATGGACCAATAGGCTTTCTACAATCACTTCCATTCAATACCCATTGTTTCGTGTTCTGTCTTGTGTTTAGGAATTCAATACCCTATTAATACCACCTCACCCCATCCTCCTCACTCAAATGTAGATATAAACAAATCGAAGATGTGTTAGTTCTATTCAGTTGTGTATGTGAAAACTAAAGTCTTTGAAAATGTAATAAGTTTTACGAAACGCACTCAAGTGTCGCGTCAGACTAGAAATAAAAATTAATTTTGGAGAATTGATTTTTGAATTACCACCAACAGTGAAAAGAAACGTACGTAAGATCGAGAAAATTCATGTTAGAATTATTAATCTTACTTTTCGGTCATATTTAATTATATATATAAGCTTATACTTGCATAAACCACAAGTGAAGATTAATAATCTTTGGACAACACCCACCAGTGGGACTCGAACCCAGAAAGCACAACTACCTTCCAGTAGCTGCCATAACTAGTATGCTTTAACCCACTACACCATCAGACCCTACAAAAGAAGTAGAGAGTTCGAGATATATATACATCCCAAACATCTCCACTTCCCGAGGGCACCAGATGAGTGTGGGGTCAGTCTGCATTTTTCGTCAAGCCACTGTCAATGTGAGAGAACTCGTGTCCAGCTTATAAGCCAATACTTGCATAAACCACAAGTGAAGATTAATAATCTTTGGACAACACCCACCAGTGGGACTCGAACCCAGAAAGCACAACTACCTTCCAGTAGCTGCCATAACTAGTATGCTTTAACCCACTACACCATCAGACAATACAAAAGAAGTAGAGAGTTCGAGATATATATACATCCCAAACATCTCCACTTCCCGAGGGCACCAGATGAGTGTGGGGTCAGTCTGCATTTTTCGTCAAGCCACTGTCAATGTGAGAGAACTCGTGTCCAGCTTATAAGCCTATACTTGCATAAACCACAAGTGAAGATTAATAATCTTTGGACAACACCCACCAGTGGGACTCGAACCCAGAAAGCACAACTACCTTCCAGTAGCTGCCATAACTAGTATGCTTTAACCCACTACACCATCAGACCCTACAAAAGAAGTAGAGAGTTCGAGATATATATACATCCCAAACATCTCCACTTCCCGAGGGCACCAGATGAGTGTGGGGTCAGTCTGCATTTTTCGTCAAGCCACTGTCAATGTGAGAGAACTCGTGTCCAGCTTATAAGCCAATACTTGCATAAACCACAAGTGAAGATTAATAATCTTTGGACAACACCCACCAGTGGGACTCGAACCCAGAAAGCACAACTACCTTCCAGTAGCTGCCATAACTAGTATGCTTTAACCCACTACACCATCAGACCCTACAAAAGAAGTAGAGAGTTCGAGATATATATACATCCCAAACATCTCCACTTCCCGAGGGCACCAGATGAGTGTGGGGTCAGTCTGCATTTTTCGTCAAGCCACTGTCAATGTGAGAGAACTCGTGTCCAGCTTATAAGCCTATACTTGCATAAACCACAAGTGAAGATTAATAATCTTTGGACAACACCCACCAGTGGGACTCGAACCCAGAAAGCACAACTACCTTCCAGTAGCTGCCGTAACTAGTATGCTTTAACCCACTACACCATCAGACCCTACAAAAGAAGTAGAGAGTTCGAGATATATATACATCCCAAACATCTCCACTTCCCGAAGGCATCAGATGAGTGTGGGGTCAGTCTGCATTTTTCGTCAAGCCACTGTCAATGTGAGAGAACTCGTGTCCAGCTTATAAGCCTATACTTGCATAAACCACAAGTGAAGATTAATAATCTTTGGACAACACCCACCCAAAAGAAGTAGAGAGTTCGAGATATATGACTGACCCCACACTCATCTGGTGCCCTCGGGAAGTGGAGATGTTTGGGATGTATATATATCTCGAACTCTCTACTTCTTTTGTGATGATGATGAAATACTACTACTACTTGATGAAATAAACGTATAAATGACCCCTCACTTGCTCTAGTGCTCTTGGGAGGTGGTGATCTTTGGAATATATAAATACTCCGAAATTACCATCTCTTTTAGGGGTCTGAGCAGGTGGTGGAGCGGGTTAAGGCGTACCTGTTATGCCAGTTGCTGGAAGGCTTCTGTGCTGGCGAGGGTTCGAGTCTCCTGGTGGGAAAGTGTTCTAAAATTGTATACTTCACTCTCGTGTTTAGGAAAGTTGTGCCTTAAGTTCATAGACACAGTATTCTCCCATATTAACAGGGACTTGATGAAATAAACGTATAAATGACCCCTCACTTGCTCTAGTGCTCTTGGGAGGTGGTGATCCTTGGAATATATAAATACTCCGAAATTACCATCTCTTTTAGGGGTCTGAGCAGGTGGTGGAGCGGGTTAAGGCGTACCTGTTATGCCAGTTGCTGGAAGGCTTCTGTGCTGGCGAGGGTTCGAGTCTCCTGGTGGGAAAGTGTTCTAAAGTTGTATACTTCACTCTCGTGTTTAGGAGAGTTGTGCCTTAAGTTCATAGACACAGTGTTCTCCCATATTAACAGGGACTTGATGAAATAAACGTATAAATGACCCCTCACTTGCTCTAGTGCTCTTGGGAGGTGGTGATCTTTGGAATATATAAATACTCCGAAATTACCATCTCTTTTAGGGGTCTGAGCAGGTGGTGGAGCGGGTTAAGGCGTACCTGTTATGCCAGTTGCTGGAAGGCTTCTGTGCTGGCGAGGGTTCGAGTCTCCTGGTGGGAAAGTGTTCTAAAGTTGTATACTTCACTCTCGTGTTTAGGAGAGTTGTGCCTTAAGTTCATATATATATATATATATATATATATATATATATATATATATATATATATATATATATATATATATATATATATATATATATATAAATATATATATATATATATATATATATATATATGGTACCACCCCTAGTGCAATTATAGGGACCCACAGCCTCAGAGAAGGGAACATAGCATTCAGGGAAAAACTTGCCATTTAACTCTGAATACGTAAGAGTGTTTGCTTCTCCTACCACCCCCCTTTTTTGAGGGTGTGTACTTTATTATGGAAGGTTATTCAGTTACATATCTGATTTTACACAAAAAATTACCATAAAGAGGACACAAAAAAAAGTTTGCTTCCTAGAGGCTGTAGATTTCCTCGAACTCCTCCGACGCCGGGCAGGAATCCGAAGATGCAGCGGGCATTCCCCCTCTGGATCGCGACACTGAGGCGCTGAAAGAGAAAACTTGCTGCTCTAGGGTCTCTTGTGGTGTCAATGAGCTTGGAACCAAGACCCTTAAAAAACCTTCTTGCACTCTCTCCCCATGGGCCTATGGTGTCAGACCCTATTGGAACAAAGTTGTACCGATGATCTAATTCCCTGTACTTGGCTGACTTGTCTTTTTCTCTGCGTGTCGCCGCGGCTTCTGCTGTGCTGGCAAAGAGGCTGATGTATGTGGTTGCCAAGGTGGATACACTAGTATAGTCCCATGCCAACTGTCTGCCACCCTTCCACGGATGTGATTCCGTCTGGTCGGCCGGCAAAGCTAACAGTGTCACTGATAAGTGGGTTGTGGGGCTCTCTCTCCGCTGGACGCAGAGCGGAGCCAAGGCGTCTTTTAATGATGTCATTGACTTCGTCGTGTCTAGAGCGCCAACCACCAGATTTTCCACAGTGCAGGCCATGCAATCCATATTCGTCAGCATCTGCCTCGCCGCAAATACACCTATGAACAGTGTGGATAAGGGCAGCAAGACGGAGAGCGACTGCAATATAGAGTTCCTGCGGATCAAGACGTGTGCCTGTCGCAGACATACGGACTGCCAAAAGGAAGTCCCCTGCATGGGGAGCCTGCACAGCTGTTAGGCGTGCACGATCACTGGGGGTTGTTGCTGCCTCCAGCAAACCTGTGGCTTCTTTGTTTACAATGGAGCTGTCCCAACTGGATTGTTTCTTGGTATTCGGCATGGCTGGTCTGAGTGCTGGGTCTGCCATGGCACCCCATTTCGTGTCGCATTCCGTGTAGTGGGGGTCCTGTATCCCTGCTACATCACTCAGGGTGTCAGGTAGAATTTCCTTTACCAGGTCATCTGATGCTGAGGAGGAAGACAGGAAGGGTGGGACAGCAATTTGGGTGGCGGTGCGGACACCCAAGCCACTGAGCCTAACAGGAAGAGTGGCTTGTTTCCACTGGCATTCATTGAGGGAGAGGTTAACAACTTTTTCCAGCATGGTCTTCAGTAAGAGGTCATACTCTTCAAGCTTTCGTCTGTCGTAAGATGGGGCACACCTCAGAAAGTAGGTTAGCCTCGGAATGGATAGGCATTTGGTGAGGAGATAAAAAGCATCGTGGGCATCGATATCACCTATTCTGTCTTCCATCCTCCCAAGGTCTGCGATTTTCTTGTCAAGGATCTCCTCAATGGCGTTAGACCCGAGGGGGGCTCCAAGGAGAGTGCTGTTCTCGGCCCTAATGACATGGTCTCCAGGCAAGGCAGACCTTATTCTAGCTACGATGTCTGGGTTGGAAGAGACTACTTCACACTTGGAAGGGTTCAGGACGAGACCCAGGCTTACTTCTTGCTCCCTTATTTTCCTGATATCTGCCAAGAAATGGTCTACGGTGCCAGCTATAGTGCCATCATCCAAAAACCAGATGTTGAACTCGCTGGACAAGCTTTCGGTGATTTCTTTTAGGACTAAGCAGAAAAGAAAGGGAGCAAGAGGATCACCTTGCTGAACACCTTCACATGATCTGATTTCATGTTCACCAAAGAGCAGTTTTGACTCACCACTGTAGCACGATAGTATGAACGGGTAGAGGGGCCGGCAATGGCGATGTACGGCACAAAGTACTGCATCTCTTCTGACCATGTTGAAGGCATTCTTAAAGTTCAGTTTGAGCAGGGCCTTTTCATCAGAAATGTTGGTGATGTATGCTCGTGCTGCATGGGCAGCAACTTCACAGCCTTGGGGGATTCCAAATCCTAGCTGGATTGGTTTCAGCAATTCAGCCGCTTGCTTGCTGACAACCCTCGTAGCAGCCTTGGCAATCAGGCATCGGAGAGTGTTGCCAACAGCGATTGGCCTGATTCCTTCGTCTTTCTTTTTGAGAGCACAGAGGGAGGCACCAAGAAAGAGAGGCCTGATGACCTCAGGTATATCACCAGCCAGGCACATGTTGACGAACCTTGTGAGTTCCATAAGAAGATCTTGTGCAGCATCACCAACCACAGGATTTAACATTTGCTTGATGTGTTGAGGTTTTAACCCTGTAAAGTCGCCTGCTGACCAAGGTGGAAAAGAAAGGGCTGCTTTGTAGACCTCAGATTCACCAACGGTTAATGGGTCTGAAATGGTGTCGGCTGGTGGCGGAACGATGTTGTCGCCTTGAGAGGCAGAGGTTTCGAGGAGCAATTTTCTCGTCACTGGTGAGGACTCTAATAGTACTTGCGGTATTTCCCTTTGCAATTTTCTTGGTGATTTGTGCTCTGAGTTTGTATGCTTCCGGTATGTTGTTGTTACCATTTCTGCGTTTACCATTTCTGTTACCATTTTCTGTTGTTCGCATTTCTACCATATATATATATATATATATATATATATATATATATATATATATATATATACATATATATATATATATATATATATATATACAAATATATATACACAGCTTAGGAACATACGCAGATCTTCAACTACACAAAGTTAGCATCATTCAAATATGTATATATAACAGAAACAAAAAGCTTATCACCCACACCAGTTGGCTATACAAACCGAAGCAGAGAAAGACAAGGGAGAAGGTGGGAGGGGGGGGGGGAGTAGTGACAGTAGCAGCTATCGGGCCTTGCTAGTGGTGAAACGAGTAGTTACACACTCACACACACACAAGTCACACACAACAGTCACACACACGCACACAACAGTGTTATGGCCCTAATGGGATGCAACCGGGTTCTTTTCTTAGGGTATTAGAGTTTGGGTATCCGGCCCCAAGTTAGTAGAGGCTTTCAAGGGGTGAGCTCCGTAATGCAAGTAAAATAAACATGGAAAGTACATTAAATACACAAGTTTATCACTTTCTCTTTATATATAATTCTTTTCCCACCACCATATATAAATTAAAAGTCGCAAACGGGAAATATTACTACATAATATATATGTCTTTGTCTTTCTCTGAAGACGCTGAACACTTGGCGACGCTCACTCCGTGCAGTCTTCCCTGGTTTCCTATTCTGTGGCACAACCCTCTGCAGGTATCAGGAAACCACGATGAATCTACCCTGGCCACAGGCCAGCCAAATCACAATTCCACTGGGTGCCCTGTCTTGAAGGACCACAACCACAGTCCAGCCTGTAGCTGGCAGGTACTAATCAGCCTCGCTGTTAGGCCACTTCACGACGAATGCTAGGGTTGCGAGCCCTAGGCAGGAGTCTCGTGTAACTTGCTGGTTACTGTCCTCGGTCGGCACCGCAGTTGGTTGTCTCTTCCACCAGCCAGCCCCGGGTACGGCGAATCCCGTCACTGCCACTCCTCAGGCAGATAATTGAACACTCAGCAGTGCTCGTCCGGTGGCGGCTCACTGCTTCTACAAAGCAGACTGGTGAAGAGACCTTGGCTGCCTTGGGTAGACTGACTCATCGTACATCACAGCAGTCCTAGGTTGACTCTGTGAAAGCAGATACATCATCAGTACTGAGACACTACATGGGAACCACTAGGAAACATCACTTATTGACTTAGACACAAACGTCCACCTTTTCGCTCCATAGATGGCGTTCACTGTCTAAGCGCCACCTCCCCAGAGGTCAGCAGCGGCTACTTCACGAGCTGACTAGGACAGGAATCCAGCGCTTATTGCCGGCATATCCCGTCATCACTAGATGGCGTTGTCCATGTTGTGGGGGTTTTTGGGAGCGGACTGACAGATGGCGTTGTCGTCACTGCTCCGTGCTCTGACGATGAACCTGGGTTCGTAACAAACAGTCACACACAACAGTAACTCACTCACACACACAACAGTTACACACGCACAACAGTCACACACATAACAGTTACACACTCACACAACAGTCACACACACATACAACAGTTACACACACTACAGTCACACACACAACGGTCACACTCGCACGTACACAACAGTTGTTGGAAATTTTCAACACTAATAAACTGCTATTGTATTATAATAAATCATTATCATTATATACTTACTACAGTAGTTACTAATTTTACTAACAGTCGTGTCAACATAAATTAACCCTTGCATCTGCTATTAATGCTAGAATTCTCATGAAATAGAGCAGCAACATTGCGTCAGATAATGTCCAGTTAGACACGTTTATTACCAATGGGTTAGAGAATTGAATGTGGTTCTCTAAAATCATCAGTATTCCGTGTAATAATTACTTACGGATAATATAACTCCCAATAATCTTAAACCGAGAGTTATTAACTAAATTGTTCTGTAGTAATAGTTCTTTCTGTTACGTACGAATGTCATAGAGAGAAATAAAATCTTCTCCATTTCTTGTTTAACACCATAAAACGAGAATATGATAATATTTAAATCCCTATAATTGCAACCCAGTTCTCATTAACGTATTATATCCATAATTGCGCGGAAAAGAATTATTCGTGATTAATAATTTCTGTGACGAATGCGAGGGACGGGTTGAGGGAGGCGGCGACGTCATTGTACGAAAGCGCGTGCGAGAGGAGGGTCCTCTGGCGTGAAGAGTGGCGAGACACGTGGTAGTGACTGGGGAGTTTATCGGCAAGAATTACGCTGATACTCATTCAACAGTTGTTAATTACTCATCCACGTGCTCTATAGTGCCCAGCCAGTCAATAACGCGTCAACAATTAAAGCCAAAACCCGCAAATACACATACACAGCAGTGAACGTCTGGGACCGGCAGACGCGATACCAACAGACTTCAGTATTCAATACGCTCACGATAAGTATAGATTTCTCGTTTGATGCATCACACAAGATTTTATATTTATGAGTAGTCTGTCGTTATATAGCGAGAAGACCCAATATACAACGTTAGTACCAATTCGGCATTTCCCCCGTTTCATGAATATTGAGATTAAAACGTAGCCTATTCAAATGCTACTTAATCTTCTTTAATTTCAGCGTGTATGCGAGGAGTCATCAAGTTGTTCCTGTTCATTCGCGTTATTCACCTCTAGTTCCTTCCTTGTGGAGATCCTGTGAACACGAGGACGAATGACGAAACGATGTTATAGAAATCGTCTTAAAGCTAAGATTTTTTCATACAAATTTAATTTACATGACTTGATTCTTATATAATTTTTGTAGGATCATTACATTGAAGAGATTATTACCAGAAATGATGATTGGTAATTCATATGTTTACTCTAACTGTTGCTCAGTAATTTATAATCATTAATATTCATAATTTGAGTTCTTATATTTGAATCTATAGTAGTTTGGATTTATTATATCATTTACTCAACAATGAACTGGTGGCGAACCACACTAGTTCCTAGATGTATATGAATTCTAGAAATAACCCCCTAATGTAGGTGTTTGAGGCTGTGACTTTAATTAATTAATAATACAGTCCATTCATTATTTCAAGTGATTATCCTTTTAATAATTATCCATAGAAACTGGTTCTCTAGTGTTATTCTAACAATCACTTTTATTAGTTTTCCCTCTTTTCTCAAAATTGGGTGGTCCTTCGTTTTATTAAATCAAATAAGTAAATAATTGAATATATGAGTCAAGCCCCAGATATCCCACAACAGTCATACACTCACACACACAACAGCCACACACTCACACACACAACAGTCACACACTCCCACACACAACAGTCACACACACACACTCCCACACACAACAGTCACACACACACACACAACAGTCACTCACACACACAACAGCCACACACTCACACACACAACAGTCACACACTCCCACACACATCAGTCACACACACACACACAACAGTCACTCACACACACAACAGTTACACACACTCATATAACAGTCACTCACACTCACAACAGTCACACGCTGCCACACACAACAGTTACACACACACACACAACAGTCACACACACAATATTCAGACACTCACACTCAACAATCACACACACACGCAACAGTCACACACACACACACACACACACACACACACACACACACACACACACACACACACACACACACACACACACACACACACACACACACACACACACACACACACACACACACACACACACACCAGTTACACACTCATACACAACAGTTACACACTCACATACAACAGTCACACATTCACACACAACAGTCACTCACTCACACACCACACACACAACAGTTACACACTCACACACATAAACACTCAACAGTCACACACACACAACAGTCACACACTCACTTAATAGTCACACACTCACACACACCAGTTACACACTCACACACAACAGTTACACACCCACATACAACAGGTACACACAACAGTCACACACACAACAGTTACACACACACACACAACAATCACACATTTACACACAACAGTCACTCACTCACACACACACAACAGTTACACACTCACACACACACAACAGTTACACACTCACACACACACACACAACAATCACACATTTACACACAACAGTCACTCACACACACACAACAGTTACACACTCACTCACACACACACAACAGTTACACACTCACTCACACACACACAACAGTTACACACTCACACACACACACAACAGTTACACACACACACACACACACACACAACACATCATGATATATAATCACAATAATGCAGTACAAAAGAGTATAATACACCTGTATATAATGATATTTCAAATACTGCATAATAAATTAAATTGTAATAGAGGTACCTTAACTCTTAAAGGTATGACCCCAGCGTACCCAGTCTGATCTGGGTAGGCTGGGTCATAACAGAAAACTGTTGGTCTTTACGTGCACTGAATATGGAAGTGTTGATCTATTCGAGTATTGACTAAAGATGAATGTTGACCTGTTCAGTGGCCCTTTTCCTTACCCGAGGACCTTAAGGAGGTAATGACCTTTCTTTCCGTCTTCTGGAGCCTCCGGATTGAGCGCTCGGGTAAGCGGAAATCTGTGCACTTTCACCGTGTTTTCTCTTCTGGAGAAGCTTCCATAATCTTTCCTGGGTCGCTCTGCTGTGCATCAAGGCACTCGCTTCCTCTCTCTATAGCTGTCAAAAGTTTCCTGAAAATGTTCCATGTAAACATAAATGATTTTCACGTTTGTGAGTCTTATTCTCTGTATGATTTTGGTTCCTTTGTAAACTTTAACATGAATGCGTGTAGCTTTTCGGCCGTGAATACTATGACGTGATCAAGCTTACACTAACCATGATTTTTTTTGCAGTCTTGTACTAAACACACTGGTTGTGTGATTTATTTTTTTGCGTTCCTTGTTTTAAACTTATTTTCTTCCCAGAATTTTTTTTAAAACCCCTAACAATTTTCTTATTTTTTCCTGAACATTTTAACCTCCAGTTAATGTAGTGTGAATGTCTTGAGCTGACACTGAGAGCACCAGTTATGATGCTAGCTAGATAATGCCAGCTACAATGGTAACACTGATTAATTACTGGTAATGCTGAGTGATGGGAAACAGTTCTTGGTAACACTTAGCAATGACAAGTAATTCTTAGGAGTGCTGAATTATGATTGGAAATGCTTGAAGATGCTGGAAATGACTGATGATTCTCCGTAATGCTGAATAGGTAATGCTCGACATTAATGTCTAATAAATCTCCCTTGTGTTAAGTAATTATCAGTACTGTTGTCAGTGACGGGTAGTGCTCGACATTGTATTATTTGACAGAGTTGACCTCTGATCATTCCCGTTAATGACTCATCTTCACTGGTATTGATATGGCTCTCTTGGCGAGCAACACCTGTTATGGTAGTGTGGGTTAGTTAGCACTGATGCTCGTTGTGGTAGTATGGGTTAGTTAGTACTGATGCTCGTTGTGGTAGTATGGGTAAGTTAGCACTGATCCTCGTTGTGGTAGTGTGGGTTAGTTAGCACTGATGCTCGTTGTGGTAGTGTGGGTTAGTTAGCACTCATGCTCGTTGTGGTAGTGTGGGTTAGTTAGCACTGATGTTCGTTGTGGTAGTATGGGTAAGTTAGCACTCATGCTCGTTGTGGTAGTGTGGGTTAGTTAGCACTGATGCTCGTTGTGGTAGTATGGGTTAGTTAGCACTCATGCTCGTTGTGGTAGTGTGGGTTAGTTAGCACTGATGCTTGTTGTGGTAGTATGGGTAAGTTAGCACTGATGCTCGTTGTGGTAGTGTGGGTTAGTTAGCACTGATGCTCGTTGTGGTAGTATGGGTAAGTTAGCACTGATGCTCGTTGTGGTAGTTGGGTAAGTTAGCACTGATGCTCGTTGTGGTAGTATGGGTTAGTTAGCACTGATGCTCGTTGTGGTAGTGTGGGTTAGTTAGCACTCATGCTCGTTGTGGTAGTGTGGGTTAGTTAGCACTGATGTTCGTTGTGGTAGTATGGGTAAGTTAGCACTCATGCTCGTTGTGGTAGTGTGGGTTAGTTAGCACTGATGCTCGTTGTGGTAGTATGGGTTAGTTAGCACTCATGCTGGTTGTGGTAGTGTGGGTTAGTTAGCACTGATGCTTGTTGTGGTAGTATGGGTAAGTTAGCACTGATGCTCGTTGTGGTAGTGTGGGTTAGTTAGCACTGATGCTCGTTGTGGTAGTATGGGTAAGTTAGCACTAATGCTCGTTGTGGTAGTATGGGTAAGTTAGCACTAATGCTCGTTGTGGTAGTATGGGTAAGTTAGCACTGATGCTCGTTGTGGTAGTATGGGTAAGTTAGCACTGATGCTCGTTGTGGTAGTATGGGTTAGTTAGCACTGATGCTCGTTGTGGTAGTATGGGTTAGTTAGCACTCATGCTCGTTGTGGTAGTGTGGGTTAGTTAGCACTGATGCTCGTTATGGTAGTATGGGTTAGTTAGCACTGATGCTCGTTGTGGTAGTATGGGTTAGTTAGCAATCATGCTCGTTGTGGTAGTGTGGGTTAGTTAGCACTGATGCTCGTTGTGGTAGTATGGGTAAGTTAGCACTAATGCTCGTTGTGGTAGTGTGGGTTAGTTAGCACTGATGCTCGTTGTGGTAGTATGGGTAAGTTAGCACTGATGCTCGTTGTGGTAGTGTGGGTTAGTTAGCACTGATGCTCGTTGTGGTAGTATGGGTTAGTTAGTACTGATGCTCGTTGTGGTAGTATGGGTAAGTTAGTACTGATGCTCGTTGTGGTAGTATGGGTTAGTAAGCACTGATGCTCGTTGTGGTAGTATGGGTAAGTTAGCACTGATGCTCGTTATGGCAGTATGGGTTAGTTAGCACTGATGCTCGTTGTGGTAGTATGGGTTAGTTAGCACTGATGCTCGTTGTGGTAGTATGGGTAAGTTAGCACTGATGCTCGTTATGGTAGTATGGGTTAGTTAGCATTGATGCTCGTTGTGGTAGTATGGGTTAGTTAGCACTGATGCTCGTTATGGTAGTGTGGGTTAGTTAGCACTGATGCTCGTTATGGTAGTATGGGTTAGTTAGCACTGATGCTCGTTATGGTAGTATGGGTTAGTTAGCACTGATGCTCGTTGTGGTAGTATGAGTTATTTAGCACTGATGTTCGTTATGGTAGTGTGGGCTAGTTAGCACTGATGCTCGTAAATGCCTAACTTTTGGGGATCATATCGAAGGTAATATGAGGTAAGTGAGGTTTCATGCTAGCTGAAACCTATCGTTCGTTACGGTTTCGCTAACAGTAATGTCAGGAAGGGAATTGTGATAGTCTGTGAGTACCAATAGTCTTCAATTCTCGGAACGTAAGAATTATTTCGTTCATGTTATCGTCGTATATAACCTAATAAAACACACACGGTAATATATCCAGTGAATTATTTTCTTGGAATATTTGCTGAAAGACAATACTCATAATATTTTAGGTTCGTGTTAGGCTCACTGAGCGAAACGTACGATATCGGCCCATAAAGAACTGCGATATTGGATGCAGGATTATGTAACGTTAGTTTTGAACACGTGCTCAATATTAATTAAGCTTGATGATAAGAAAAGCTGAGGCGTGATTTATTGTTTTAGAAAGTTTTAACATCATCATCTAACATATCTATCCTGGCCAAACCTAACGGAATTAAGCTCATTTACCCTGGACAATTAAAAAAAAAAAAAATTTAACTGCCGACTGACTAACGTTTTAATATTGACAAGTTCAAATATCTAAATCCGTTCTATTAATAGTTTGTTCTGCCATAAATAATTTGAAGCAATTGTTGTAACCTTTGAAATAATCGGGAGTCATATTCAACAAATTATTACAACATTCCGTCCACCCACTTTGATCATATGTATTCAATGTGTCCAATTTTATTGGAAGGGTTAGGATACTGACGTCATCATTTCTTTCCTAAATGAAGAATTTACACGAAAACTAAATTTCATCCAGTGCCCCCAAGCACAGTTGTTTGCAACTCCACGGTATGATAACTCCATATTTCACTAAGTTCACTAACATTGCCTGCTAGCATGTGGGTCCTCTCGTGTCATGTATGGTTCTCGGGTTCCACTTCTCTCGCACACGCTAAAACCTCCAGAAACTCACTAAGAAACGCCCATACTGGTTCCATGTGTGGCTATCGTCTTTCTGTGGGCCACCTGTGACTTGACGCACACAAGACAACTAAGACAAATCACAGTATATCACTTAGTAAATGTTCTCCCAAGGTGACTATACTCCAGACCTCCACTACGCTCTCATCATTTTCAATGTGCACACTTATCTCTTCTCGTGTGAACTACTTAAAACTAGAGCCTCGCTTTCGCTGTTCAACGTTGGCGTCAATAATTACTAATATTTCATAAATTATTTAACTTAGACCTTCCCAGACCAGCCTAGGTCCGTCCCGTACCCTACACCATTTTCCCTACATATTTAGATAATGCTAGCAACGTCTGGCCTCTACTTTGGACAGACAAACTGACAGACATTCTCTTGTATGGTTCATATGTAAAGGTTACAATTTGAATGTATTCAAATGGGCTCTTGATTCATTGAACATTTACTTGATATAATTTATTTTGCACACGAGTTTTGCAAATTTCTTAAGATTGTACATCTGCCTGAATTGCATTATTTTCCTCATCTATTTCCTTTCGGCCAATTTCGTACCCAATTTTCCTCTGACCACTCATTGGACCTGATTTTTCTTATCGCACATATAGTTCATTTTCTTTGGCATAGAGTGAATTCGTTTTCTGTAAATGTATTCTAACCCTCATTTTATCTGGATTCACACTGGACTCGTTTTCACTGACTGTTTACACTTACACCCCATTTCCACTCTATCCCTCTCTCAATTTAGGCCACTGCTCCAGATAATACCGAAATATAAAGCACATTTTCCGTCTTAATGATGAGCCGTATCTGGATGTACTTTATTACAGGAGGTGGTCCTTCTGCCTAACTGGAAAGCAATAAGAGCTATTAAACTGCTTTCACTTCCCCTGCATGGCAGTTTGGCGGAAACCATCCCATTCACCCCCGGAAAATTTTATGTTTTAGGGGAAGGTTTAGCCGTGTCAATAGAGCCTGAAAAATGGAAGGGAGGGAAGAGGCGTGGAAACGATGATGCCGTAAAGATCGGGAAGCTGTTGTCTCTCTCTCACACACTCAGTGTCATTCTTATTTTTGCTCACCCACTTACTCACCAGTTCTCCCTTTGTTTTTGATGTGTCTTTGACTACTTTTACAATCGCACTGTTATTATTTTCGAGTCTTTTTAATATCTTTAATTTATTTAAATTTGTTATTGGTATTGTTTGACTGTTGTTTGCAATATGATTCAAACGATGTTATGCGATAATTTTTATATTTTCATCTTATACGATATACGTATCTACTCAAAAACTATCTTACTATCCCCGCCTGTATGCGATATGTGGCGTACGATCCCTCTATGAAGAAGACCGCCGCTCATTCAACACGTTCCACTCCTGGCCGTTTTGGCATTACCTGTCAATTTGACTTCATGTTTTTTACTACTGCTGGCTCTTAATGGTATATATGTCATGCTGAGCCGAGAGGGGAGTAATCTATGTTGCTGCTCTTACTTTAACTCTTGCTGCTGCAGCTGTGCTGTTTTAACTGCTGCTGCTTTAACTGCTGCATCTGCTGTAAATGCTGCTGTTGCTGCTGTTCTTGTTGATGTCGTTGCTACAATTCATGATTCTATCTCTGAACCAACTTTTACTGCTTTTACTCCTGTTGATATTTTTAGTACTGGTCCTCCAGCTGACACCACAACTAACGATGCTGCTGCTGCTGCGGCTGTTGCAAAAACCGCTGCTGCTGTCAAAGTTGCTAATACTACTCCTGCTCCTCTACATCTGCTGCAATCGCCGATACTGCAGCTGCTCTTGATGCAGTTGTCATCCCCTATTCTTTTTCCACATCGCTGTGAAGGATTAGATTAACTTGAATAAATGTTAGTACAAGTTTGTGATGGCAGGCAATAGACTAGGAGGGAAATCCTCCAGCCTTAGGTGGCGGAGGGTGTGTGGTGGAGGCTCCCGGAGTGACAGACAGTGGGCGGTTAAAAAATGAAAATAAAATGAAAACTGTTTGGGTGAATGTCAGAATGCTGGGTTTTGGCTCTTCGGAAAGCTTTATATCCTGTGTAGGTGGTGTGGTGGGCCGGGTGGTGGTGGTGGGCCAGGTAGTGTGGTGGGTCAGGTGGTGTGGTGGGTTATGTAGAGTGCTGGTGCAAGTGGTGTGGTTGGTCAGGTTGTGTGGTCGAACAAGAGGTGTGGTGGACCAGGTTGTATGGTGGGTCAGGTAATGTGGTGAAACGAGTGGTGTGGTGGACCAGGTAGTGTAATAAACCATGTGGTGTCATAAGGTAGGTGTAATGGTCCATTTCAATATATCGTCATAATAGATAAACCACTACAGTATACGAACCACTACAACAGACGGACCACCACAACAGACGAACCACCACAACAGATGAACCACCACAACAGACGAACCACCACAATAGATGAACCACCACAATTGATGAACCACCACAATTGATGAACCACTATCATTTTACTAGGTAAAGAACCACAGTAACCAAAGCCAAGAACCCTCCCGGAAAAACTCTCATATAAGATAGCGAAGTCACAGAGAAGTCAAGAAGTAACCTCACCGCTACCAAACAGAATGGATGTGTGAGAGGAGAGGAGCGGGAAGTGAAGGCGGAGAGGGGAAAGAAAATTGGGAAGAGATAAGTGATGTAGGGAAGAGGACACTGCAATAGAACGTATGCCGGGGGAGGAAAAAAAGAGGTGAGAAAAATGGGAGGAGAGGAAGAGGAGGTGAGAGTATCACCAACAGAAAACGAAAACAAAGAGAGCCTTACCTCTTTTTTGGTTTCGTAGTCAAGTGGCGCCCGAAGGGAGAGTCGACCGGTCGTGGGGTGGAGCCAGAAGTGGCCCCCTTCGTTACCTTCCGTTATGACGAACACCGGAGAATCTCCTGTGGAGGACCAACACAAACACTCAGTCAAAGGTTTCAATTACAACATCAACAATATTGTTGTTTAAAAGCCTGAAGATTGATTGTCAAGGTTTGTCTGGCTAGGTGACAGCCGCGAGTGGGGAGCCTCTCTCGCCGTCCCGACAATACTCTCTGCTGTTGACGGTAAATAACACACATCTGTATCTCCCTGCATCACGCTCTCTCTCGTCCAAACCTGTCGCAGCTGTTCTCTTAAATATTCATTCTGTGTTTCATATACAACTTTCATCCCTGCAGTTTTATGTTTTCCATGACGCTCGCGTCGCTCTTTAGGGATCTCCATGGTGTTCACTCCCCGCTGTAGGGATCTCCATGGTGTTCACTCCACGCTGTAGGGATCTCCATGGTGTTCACTCACTGCTGTAGGGATCTCCATGGTGTTCACTCCCCGCTGTAGGGATCTCCATGGTGTTCACTCCCCGCTGTAGGGATCTCCATGGTGTTCACTCCCCGCTGTAGGGATCTCCATGGTGTTCACTCCCTGCTGTTGGGATCTCCATGGTGTTCACTCCCCGCTGTAGGGATCTCCATGGTGTTCACTCCCTGCTGTTGGGATCTCCACGGTGTTCACTCCCTGCTGTTGGGATCCTTATGGTGTTCACTCCACGCTGTAGGGATCTCCATGGTGTTCACTCCCTGCTGTAGGGATCTCCATGGTGTTCAATCCCCGCTGTAGGGATCTCCATGGTGTTCGCTCCCCGCTGTAGGGATCTCCATGGTGTTCACTCCCCGCTGTAGGGATCTCCATGGTGTTCAATCCCCGCTGTAGGGATCTCCATGGTGTTCACTCCCCGCTGTAGGGATCTCCATGGTGTTCACTCCCTGCTGTTGGGATCTCCATGGTGTTCACTCCCCGCTGTAGGGATCTCCATGGTGTTCACTCCCCGCTGTAGGGATCTCCATGGTGTTCACTCCACGCTGTAGGGATCTCCATGGTGTTCAATCCCCGCTGTAGGGATCTCCATGGTGTTCACTCCCCGCTGTAGGGATCTCCATGGTGTTCACTCCCCGCTGTAGGGATCTCCATGGTGTTCACTCCCTGCTGTTGGGATCTCCATGGTGTTCACTCCCCGCTGTAGGGATCTCCATGGTGTTCAATCCCCGCTGTAGGGATCTCCATGGTGTTCACTCCACGCTGTAGGGATCTCCATGGTGTTCACTCCCCGCTGTAGGGATCTCCATGGTGTTCACTCCCTGCTGTTGGGATCTCCATGGTGTTCACTCCCCGCTGTAGGGATCTCCATGGTGTTCACTCCCTGCTGTTGGGATCTCCACGGTGTTCACTCCCTGCTGTTGGGATCCTTATGGTGTTCACTCCACGCTGTAGGGATCTCCATGGTGTTCACTCCCTGCTGTAGGGATCTCCATGGTGTTCAATCCCCGCTGTAGGGATCTCCATGGTGTTCACTCCCCGCTGTAGGGATCTCCATGGTGTTCACTCCCCGCTGTAGGGATCTCCATGGTGTTCAATCCCCGCTGTAGGGATCTCCATGGTGTTCACTCCCCGCTGTAGGGATCTCCATGGTGTTCACTCCCTGCTGTTGGGATCTCCATGGTGTTCACTCCCCGCTGTAGGGATCTCCATGGTGTTCACTCCCCGCTGTAGGGATCTCCATGGTGTTCACTCCACGCTGTAGGGATCTCCATGGTGTTCAATCCCCGCTGTAGGGATCTCCATGGTGTTCACTCCCCGCTGTAGGGATCTCCATGGTGTTCACTCCCCGCTGTAGGGATCTCCATGGTGTTCACTCCCTGCTGTTGGGATCTCCATGGTGTTCACTCCCCGCTGTAGGGATCTCCATGGTGTTCAATCCCCGCTGTAGGGATCTCCATGGTGTTCACTCCACGCTGTAGGGATCTCCATGGTGTTCAATCCCCGCTGTAGGGATCTCCATGGTGTTCACTCCCCGCTGTAGGGATCTCCATGGTGTTCACTCCCCGCTGTAGGGATCTCCATGGTGTTCACTCCCTGCTGTTGGGATCTCCATGGTGTTCACTCCCCGCTGTAGGGATCTCCATGGTGTTCAATCCCCGCTGTAGGGATCTCCATGGTGTTCACTCCCTGCTGTTGGGATCTCCATGGTGTTCACTCCCTGCTGCTGGGATCTCCATGGTGTTCACTCCCTGCTGCTGGGATCTCCATGGTGTTCCCTCCACGCTGTAAGGATCTCCATGGTGTTCATGAGTAGAAAAGACCAACGCCATGGAAGTCCGACAATTACAGCGTCTGAAATAGTTTTAGATGTCCCTAAAGAGAAATATAACAGAGCAATTGTGGCCGACTTTTATAACAGACTGTAAGCGTGAGACGCCACAGATGCTTTTGTACAGTTCCCTGCAGTAACGTTATGGCTGATCAGAGTGTTCTTGGTCCACCTACTCCAACAATCCAACAAATTCGTATACTATTATTCAAGGAAATGTTAACGTGCGAACTAAACAAACATTATTATTCATAATAACTTTCCTGCCACACCAAAAAGTTGTAATAAAACAAGAGGTAAATGGTGGAAGGAAAAGGAAAAATACAGATAAGAACGCTTGTTTGCTGTAGTTTACAAACTTGCAGCAACTGTAATGAGTTTGTGAGTTTCGAGGACGCAACACGGTGGTTTGACTAGTTCTGTCACATCCCTTCAAGCACCTCAACTCACTCAGTAACGGTCCACACCCAAACCTGTCAATGGGGTGCATCAATTGTCAAGTGTCCTCTTATGTCGGTGATCATTTTCATTGTAATGAACGTATTAATGAGGATGAATTCGAGTAATACCTCCATTATATTGCCGCGGGGGGGCGCGAGAAGGTAAAAACGTGCCGGGTGAAGTGGAAGACACTTCATTCTTAAGTTAGCACCAAACAAATTAAAGATAAACTATCACAGAAAGAGAAGAAATATGAAAGAAGCAGGAAGTTAGTGGCTGCACTCAACCAGGGTAACAAGAGCTTGGAACAATCCTATCACTGATACAAACGAACGACACAATTAATGTTTTATTAATGTTTGTGTAGCCTATATGACACAAGTCATATATATGGCTTAACACTTCAGACGACTCAAAAGAACAGTGCGATGGCTTAAGAAATTGTCAAAGAATGGTTGTTTACATGAAAATTACACAAAATATAAGGTAATGATGCCAAGGAAAAAGATTAGGTAAGAAAAAGATTAATCTGGAGAAAGATATCTTGCCAAACATATTTCGAGAGGAGCACATCAAAAAGTGGGGACCTTCAGCAACATGTGCAACACTAGCCAACAAAAAATCTGCATTAAGGAACCGTGGCAAGTAATCATTCAGACAACTTTTCCTCCACATGTGATAGACCAGTTCGACAACATGGAGAACTAACGTGGTGCACCAATCGAGCCAAGCGCTCAACCACAGTAGAGAGAACCATGAGGTGTGCCACCAAGCTGACCCTCAGCTGGAATACAGGAGTTACAAGACTTTACATCATGTCAATAGAGGACAAAGGAGCGAAAACAATGCTGATACATGATTTCGATTAGGAAAATATTCGTAAGAAATCGTCAAAGGCTTTTCACGTGTGTAGGGAGAACGATGGAACAGAGTAGTCAACAATCATAACAGTTTGCTACAGTGGCAGATTGTCAGGGTAGTTTGCTTCAGTTGTAGAGTGTCAGAGTAGTTTGCTTCAGTTGTAGAGTGTCAGAGTAGTTTGCTTCAGTTGGAGATTGTCAGGGTAGTTTGCTTCAGTTGGAGATTGTCAGGGTAGTTTGCATCAGTTAGAGAGTGTCAGGGTAGTTTGCTTCAGTTGGAGATTGTCAGGGTAGTTTCCTTCAGTTAGAGAGTGTCAGGGTAGTTTGCTTCAGTTGGAGATTGTCAGGGTAGTTTGCTTCAGTTGGAGAGTGTCCGGGTAGTTTGCATCAGTTAGAGAGTGTCAGGGTAGTTTGCTTCAGTTGGAGATTGTCAGGGTAGTTTGCTTCAGTTGGAGATTGTCAGGGTAGTTTGCTTCAGTAGGAGAGTGTCAGGGTAGTTTGCTTCAGTTGGAGATTGTCAGGGTAGTTTGCTTCAGTAGGAGAGTGTCAGGGTAGTTTGCTTCAGTTAGAGATTGTCAGGGTAGTTTAACAGTTAAATACACTAGGGACATTAGGTAGATACAGAGGACTATTCCGAACAGAACCATTGGGTGTGGCAACGTGTATAATAAGAGAGGTGAGAACCAAAGGTGGGACCCATGAACTGAGGCTCAACATCAGCAAAAGCGACAGAGCCAATGATCCTGGCTTCTCCATCTGAGTATCATCCTTTATTGTTTCTTCCTGCTCCTACGTTATCGAGCTGCCTTTATTACAGTTATCCTTCTTTATTACACCCACCTGCCTTGTTACACCCACCTGCCTTGTTACACCCACCTGCCTTGTTACACCCACCTGCCTTGTTACACCCTCCTGCCTTGTTACACCCACCTGCCTTGTTACACCCACCTGCCTTGTTACACCCACCTGCCTTGTTACACCCACCTGCCTTGTTACACCCACCTGCCTTGTTACACCCACCTGCCTTGTTACACCCTCCTGCCTTGTTACACCCACCTGCCTTGTTACACCCACCTGTCTTGTTACACCCACCTGCCTTGTTACACCCACCTGCCTTGTTACACCCTCCAGCCTTGTTACACCCACCTGCCTTGTTACACCCACCTGCCTTGTTACACCCACCTGCCTTGTTACACCCACCTGCCTTGTTACACCCACCTGCCTTGTTACACCCACCTGTCTTGTTACACCCACCTGCCTTGTTACACCCACCTGCCTTGTTACACCCACCTGCCTTGTTACACCCACCTGCCTTGTTACACCCACCTGCCTTGTTACACCCACCTGCCTTGTTACACCCACCTGCCTTGTTACACCCACCTGCCTTGTTACACCCACCTGCCTTGTTACACCCACTTACCCAACAAAAGCTTCAGAGTCTTAATTCCAACTTCCCACTCACTTCCGGTCCACTTAACACTTTGCGCCAACTTAGGACAATAAAGGAGACGCGGCGAAGACGCTTCAGGACCCTGGGTCCAGGAACTGTGAGGGGGACCACGGCGGGAAGTTTCTATTTATTTTTCTCCTTGGGTTAAGACGATAGTCAGTCAGTGTGAGGAAGTCCGTCGCACCTGCGCGGCTCCTTCTCAGACGCGAGGGAAGGACACTGAGGAGATAACATTCTCTTGCAAAAGCCCTTGTACTGACTTATGTTGGTTTCCTTAGTGTAGACACTAAGGAAACCAACAAAGGAATGTGCCTCAATGCCAATTTCTACAATAAGGAAACCAACATACGAATGTGCCTCAATGCCAATAATGACTGTGCAGACAGGTACAAGAGGAGTGTTGTCAACGCTTACGTCGACCAAGCTCTCAGCCACAGCTCAGATTGCAAGCAAGTCGATGAAGAACTCTGTAGGGTAAGGCAGGTCCTAGTCAACAACGGCTTCTCTAACGGTTTCGTTGAAGACGTCATGAATAGAAAGGTGAAACGCCATGAAACCTCTGAAGAGTCAATCAACACAACACTTATACCCCCTATTAGACTATTTTACAGGTGTGAGGAGATGGTTCACCAGCTCACTTACAATAGTGCTCTTATGCCTGTGGGAGCCAGTACACTTGTTAAGTGCACTTGTTAAGTGGGCGGACTTAAGTTTGGTAACCAGCAGCCGAAACATCTAGTGTTTGGGCTCATGTGAGAGCCCCAGTCATCAGCAGTCCATAAATGTTACCCTGGCCGGGGTGGCATGTCTGTAGACAGTGCTAGAGCTGATAGCATCATCTCATTGTATAGTTGGAGCTAGTCAACTTTGCGTGGGAACAGCTAGGCCGCCGGCGTGGGTGTGTGGGCTTCCCGCGCTCGCTAGCCACTTGTGTCGTTGTCATGGAAACCGCCGCCATCTTAGAAACATCTTGAGCCGCCATGTTGGTCGGCCATCTTGGAGTTGCCCTAGGGGCTATGCTACACCGTCGCTGATTGGATGAGAGGGGTAGGCCGCTGTATGCCTTCCTCTCATTGGTTATTTCGAGAAGGACGCGGGGAGTAGCCGGTGTAGCATCATTCTGAACTCAGCCGCCACCTTGTCAAGACGCTCTCTGTACTCAATTCGGCCAAATTGAAGTATAGGGCGTCGTGGTGGCTGGACTACTCAACTGCTGATGCTTCCTGCTTCACCAACGACAACGGTCGTCACAGAATCCGGCCGAAGTCGTCGCTTGGAGGAGTTTAAGACATTTTTGTGCAGGGGGTAGAGGTACAGTGATCTGGGATCGTTGGGAATGTGCATACGAGCAGCAACAGACTCGTAGATCCCATACCAGTGATGATTAGACTTGCTAGTGCTCTGTAGCAGTCGATGGGAACAGGGGAAATTTGTGTCAGTGTTAAGGCAAATTTCCCAGGTTGGTGTCAGACGCTATCATTGTGCGCGTCACCTGGGTATGAACGCTTCACTTCACCGGGGAGTCGAGGGTGCGAACTCAGCCGTGTTGAGTGGGAGGGTTTCGAGTGTGCGCCAATTTTCCGTATAAGTACCACGTAAGGTACTACCGCCGCTTACGCTACTTGGAACGAGCCAGCCACCTATAGCGTGGTGCCTGATGTATGGGAATGGTGTGTAAAGCCGGCAGTGTGAATGAGTAAGTACCTATGTGTGTATTTCTGGTGATTAGTAGTCTCTAAAGCTTGAATTCGAGGTCAAGTGTTCCGTCACATTGTCACGCAGCACCTGTTCAGGTGGAGTGAATTGTGGGCGAGGAGATATTCACCTTTGTTGTCATCTTGTCAGTCCAGAGGGACTTAAGTCTGGTGTACACAGACGTACAGTGTGTGTGTGTGTGGGTACACATGGGAACAGAGGATACATTGATTAGCCAAGGACTGAGAGGATGTCCATGTAATAAGTATATTATTTCATTGTGGTAATCATTTTTGATCGTCCGTGGGACGGAGTGATATCATTTCCATGTGTGGTCTTGCAGGTGTGGAATTCCAACACTGAGCGCTCAGGTATGTGTAACGCCAGTGATTCCTGGCAATGATTATTGTGGAGTGTACCACAGTGTGGCTTTAATTTCTTGTATTGTTCCCAGGGCCGTGACAAGTGTGATTTATATAAATATATATTGTGGTTGCAGTATTAATTAACGTAATTTTGGTGAGTTTTGGTGAGTGACGTGGCTGTCTGGAGAGACCGCCACCTCTCTGTCGAGTAACGTAACTCTCGAGTGTTTATCGGCATGCGTGATCGATAAATCACTCACCCATGTGATTTAAGGAGTGTGAGATTCTCCTTAGTGTTCCCAATAACGTTTGATAGCTGTAGGCTACATGTGTCGGCAGTAATTATAATTATATATTTATATATAATCGTAGTGTCACGGTGCCCAGTGTTATTGAGTTATTTACTGTGAGGTGATTGAAATATATTGACCTGTGTTCTAGGGGGTTATTGAGAGCACTGGGGTCATTTGCAACAGCAAGTAAGTGTGTGCAGTATCCTAATATTTGGAAATTAGAGTACTTGCCGTGTGTGTTATTGCAAAGGGGGTTGTTATTTGATGGTGATTGTTGCTAGTGTTGAGCAATCACCGTATGTGATTGCAGTTCAGTAAAGCCATTGTGGGGCAGTGTTCTAGAGGGTTCATGTCCTGTAGGTTATTTTACTAGATTCTGCAGTATTGTCATTGCAACCGGATTGTAATGTAAATCACTGTGATTTGTTAGTGTGATTTGTCATTGTCGTGGGTGAACTCGGCTGTAGACGAGTACTTGGGTACACATATATTCTCCTGGTTATCTGGTAAGACATCGAAGTCCAGTATTCAGTGAGGTGATTGCGAGGCAATTAATATAACGTAACCAAGGGAACGCCCATTGCTTTAAGAGAATTTGTTCTTTGACAATTTGAGTAACGTAGAATACGTTTGGGTTAATATACTTTCCTGCAAGCAGCTACGGTAGTCTCGAGGAGCCTAGCCATCAGCCAGATAAGAATTAGAGTATTGTCTGTCGTAATTAACGGTCAGTGGGCCAGGTAATTGACGTGTTTCAGGAAGTCAAAGTAATTAACCTCGATCCTTGTTTGATCGACTCACACGAAGGCTACATTGTTCCATTAACGTAACGTCGTTATCTGCCCGGAAGTACCGGCATTTGATTGACTCGTGAGAGGAGTAACGTCATTTTAGAATAACGTAAATGTGGGGCTAATTACTGTTATTAGTCGCCTGAATTGGTCTGAGTATGGAAGGCTTAGACGGAATTCATACCTTAATGTAAATTGCTGAGCCAGTGTGAAAGGTTGCGTATTTTAATTGTTTAATTATTGATCTTGAGGATAATAATTAATTACTCTAAAGGTAATCACGAGTGATTACCGTTCTCTTAGCACTTTGGACATTGTAAATCAGAGTTTACCATCGCTGAGTGATTAGTAACCGATTAACGTAAATTAACGTAACTAGTAAAGAGATTAATCAGCTCTCTGGAAGTACAGGGATTAATGGGATTTTCTCACTGAATGCTCGACGGGTAGAGTGTTGTGTAATTTCCACGTTACTAGTGACAGTTGTAAGAGTTGTTAATTTAACGTAAATGTTACCTTGTTATTAACGTAAATGTTATTGTGTAATTAACGTAAATCAATTGTTATTGATTGTTTATCGTCCGTGGGACGGAGTGTTAACGTAAGGATTAATTTGAGGAAGGGTGCTGGAGTTGCCAGTGAACCCATTAGTTATTGTTTTCATTGAAAGACTACTGATTTGATTGCATTGCAACCGCTGTTGCAGGTGTAGACTGCACTGAGGCGTAGAACAGTTAGGAGGCTACTGGAGACGTGTTTCAGAACCTACTGTGTCATTTGTTGTAATTGTGATTATAGATCTGTTAGTTCTTGTTTCTTGTTTATTCCTCTGTGGTCACGCTTATGTTCGAGTTAGTTCATTATGCAGTCCGAGGGGCTGGTGTCTAGCTGTCATTGATAGTGTCACAGGAAGGATTTCGAGTAACGTCATTGACATTTCTTTTTGTTTTGTTGTAGTAGTTAGTACTTTATTGAATAAACTAAGTTGTTATGGTTAACACTGTCTTTACGTTACACCCCACACATTATTATTGTTATGCAAATGTTCTTCACACTCGACTAATAAGATTGAGACTAATTTTCTGAGCTTTGGATCAAATATACGGCACCACACAACAATAAATTATTGTTGTGAGAGCCCGTGACCTACTCGTTAGATTCGCTTCGGCGATTGGCGAAGGTCGGCGGCCTAAGAGAGGGGATTTAAATTTTCATTGGGGTCTCGGTGTTTGCTCCCGCCTAGTCAATTGTTCATACATGGTCCCAAAGTGAGGAATGAGCTGTTTACTACACTGGTGTGTTAGCTAAGCAAGTCCTTCCTCAGCTGACCTAGTTGAATATCACGACAGGAATAAAGGTTAAAGAATAAAGAAAATTCTTAAAAATTTTCCGAGCTAAAATTCCTTATACCAATTACAATTTATTCCAAAACTTCTCAACTCAAACTCTCACAACAGGAACTTCTTTTCGACGCCTCATAAAACGGAGGAAAGGGTCCTGAAAGATATTGTTGATAGGAACGTTATTCCTACAGACAAAAATCAGAAAATACAATTGACAATTTATTATAAAACCAAAAAACGGCCAATCTACTCATGAAAAACTCTCCAGAAACCAAGCAGAACGCCTTAAAAGAGAACAACGTCGTCTATGCCTTCAAATGCCCACTTGGGGACTGTAAACCTTAAAAACTCAGTATATAGGCAAGACAACAATGTCTCTTTCCAGGCATATAAAAATGCATAAGCAACAGGGCTCCATCAAGGAACATATAATCTCTTCTCACAACCAAATCATCACCAGAGAAATCTTAACACACAACACAGAAATCATCGATAGGTACAGTGATAGCAGGCGGCTTGACATAAGCGAGGCACTACACATCAAGAAGTCAACACCAGCAATTCACAGCCAATTAATGCACAACTATATTCTACCCACTTCAAGACCCGAACCAATATGGAAGCAACAAGAGGAAGTATGGGCCAATACGCTTTCTGCAGTTCTCATATCTAATTTATACCCATTGTTTTGTGTTCTGTCTTGTGTTTGTCATAAGTTTATTCACCTCACCCAAAACTTTTCTACCATATCACCTCACCCAAAATGAGTATATATTCGATGAATCTGTGTGTAAATTAAGTCTTTGAAAATGTAATAAGCATTACGAAACACGTTCAGGTGTCAGACCATTAAAAAATAAATTTTGGAGAATTGATATTTTTATTACCACCGACAGTGAAGAAAAACATAAGGAATATTGAGAAAATTCGTGTTAGAATTATTAATCTTACCTTTTCGGTCATATTCAACATATATATATATATATATATATATATATATATATATATATATATATATATATATATATATATATATATATATATATATATATATATATATATATATATATATATATATATATATATAAGCGAACAAGCCTGAATGGTCCCCAGGACAATATGCAACTGAAAACTCACACCCCAGAAGTGACTCGAACCCATACTACCAGGAGCAACGCAACTGGTATGTACAAGACGCCTTAATCCACTTGACCATCACGACCGGACATAATGAGGTGATAGCCGAGGCTATTTGAACCACCCCACCGCCGGCACTCGGATAGTAATCTTGGGCATAGCATTTTACCAAATCACCTCATTCTTTGGGGCACACGTGAGGAACGCAAATGCGAACAAGCCTGAATGGTCCCCAGGACAATATGCAACTGAAAACTCACACGCCAGAAGTGACTCGAACCCATACTCCCAGGAGCAACGCAACTGGTATGTACAAGACGCCTTAATCCACTTGACCATCACGACCGGACATAATGAGGTGATAGCCGAGGCTATTTGAACCACCCCACCGCCGGCACACGTGAGGAACACAAATGCGAACAAGCCTGAATGGTCCCCAGGACAATATGCAACTGAAAACTCACACCCCAGAAGTGACTCGAACCCATACTCCCAGGAGCAACGCAACTGGTATGTACAAGACGCCTTAATCCACTTGACCATCACGACCGGACATAATGAGGTGATAGCCGAGGCTATTTGAACCACCCCACCGCCGGCACTCGGATAGTAATCTTGGGCATAGCATTTTACCAAATCACCTCATTCTTTGGGGCACACGTGAGGAACACAAATGCGAACAAGCCTGAATGGTCCCCAGGACAATATGCAACTGAAAACTCACACCCCAGAAGTGACTCGAACCCATACTCCCAGGAGCAACACAACTGGTATGTACAAGACGCCTTAATCCACTTGACCATCACGACCGTACATAACGAGGTGATAGCCGAGGCTATTTGAACCACCCCACCGCCGGCACTCGGATAGTAATCTTGGGCATAGCATTTTACCAAATCACCTCATTCTTTGGGGCACACGTGAGGAACACAAATGCGAACAAGCCTGAATGGTCCCCAGGACAATATGCAACTGAAAACTCACACCCCAGAAGTGACTCGAACCCATACTCCCAGGAGCAACGCAACTGGTATGTACAAGACGCCTTAATCCACTTGACCATCACGACCGGACATAATGAGGTGATAGCCGAGGCTATTTGAACCACCCCACTGCCGGCACTCGGATAGTAATCTTGGGCATAGCATTTTACCAAATCACCTCATTCTTTGGGGCACACGTGAGGAACACAAATGCGAACAAGCCTGAATGGTCCCCAGGACAATATGCAACTGAAAACTCACACCCCAGAAGTGACTCGAACCCATACTCCCTGGAGCATCGCAACTGGTATGTACAAGACGCCTTAATCCACTTGACCATCACGACCGGACATAATGAGGTGATAGCCGAGGTTATTTGAACCACCCCACCGCCGGCACTCGGATAGTAATCTTGGGCATAGCATTTTACCAAATCACCTCATTCTTTGGGGCACACGTGAGGAACACAAATGCGAACAAGCCTGAATGGTCCCCAGGACAATATGCAACTGAAAACTCACACCCCAGAAGTGACTCGAACCCATACTCCCAGGAGCAACGCAACTGGTATGTACAAGACGCCTTAATCCACTTGACCATCAGCTTCAGCTATCACCTTATTTTGTCCGGTCGTGATGGTCAAGTGGATTAAGGCGTCTTGTACATACCAGTTGCATTGCTCCTGGGAGTATGGGTTCGAGTCACTTCTGGGGTGTGAGTTTTCAGTTGCATATTGTCCTGGGGACCATTCAGGCTTGTTCGCATATATATATATATATATATATATATATATATATATATATATATATGTATATATATATATATATATATATAATGTGTGTGTGTGTGTGTGTGTGTGTGTGTGTGTGTGTGTGTGTGTGTGTGTGTGTGTGTGTGTTATTAAATATGACCGAAAAAGTAAGATTAATGATTCTAACACCAATTTTCTCAATATTTCTTATATTTCTTTTCACTGTTGATGGTAACTGAAAAATCAATTCTCCAAAATTCATTTTTATTTCTAGTCTGACTTGACACTTGAACGCGTTTCGTAATAACTTATTACATTTTCAAAGACTTTAGTTTACACACACAACTATAACTAAACAGAGTTTAAACAGCTTCGATTATATACCTGCATTTGGGTGAGGTGATATGTTACAACAGTTTTGGATGAGGTGAAAACAAACTCTCAATACAAGACAGAACACGAAACAATGGGTATAATATTTTGTAAGTTAAAGGGAAGAATGGAAGTAACTGCAAAGGGCCTATTGGCCCATATTTCTTGATGTTTCTATATTGGTGTGGAGTCTTGAAGTGGGTAGAATATAGTTGGGCATTAATTGGCTGTAGATTGCTGGTGTTGACTTCTTAATGTGTAGTGCCTCGCAGATATCAAGCCGCCTGCTATCGCTGTATCTATCGGTGATTTCTGTGTTTTTTGTTAAGACTTCTCTGGTGATGGTCTGGTTGTGGGAAGAGATTATAAGTTCCTTAATGGAGCCCTGTTGCTTATGCATCGTTAATCGCCTGGAAAGAGATGTTGTTGTCGTGCCTATATACTGAATTCTTTGAGGCTTACAGTCCCCAAGTGGGCATTTGAAGGCATAGACGACATTGGTCTCTTTTAAAGTGTTCTGCTTTGTGTCTGGAGAGTTTCTCATGAGTAGATTGACCGTTTTCTTGGTTTTATAGTAGATCGTCAATTGTATTTTCTGATTTTTGTCTGTAGGGATAACGTTTCTATTAACAATATCTTTCAGGACCCTTTCCTCCGTTTTATGAGTTGTGGAAAAGAAGTTCCTGTAAAATAGTCTAATAGGGGGTACAGGTGTTGTGTTAGTTGTCTCTTCAGAGGTTGCATGGCGTTTCACTTTCCTTCTTATGATGTCTTCGACGAAACCATTGGAGAAGCCGTTGTCGACTAGGAATTGGAGAAGCCGTTGTTGACGAGGAAATGGTTTCGTTGAACACACACACAATCACACACACACACACACACACACACACACACACACACACACACACACACACACACGCACACACACACACACACACACACACACACACACACTGTTACGGCCCTCTCGGGACGCAACGGGGTTCTTACTCTGATGTAGTTAGAGGAAGATATATATCCGGCCCCAAGCCAGTAGAGGCTATCAAGGGATGCGATCCGTGACGCAAGTAACTTAAAGGGAGTAGGGAAAGAAAGGTAAGAACTTAATATAATATAATATAACCATCACCATTTAAATATATAAAAGTAAAACGTACACAAGGGGGAGGGGTATTAACACTTTACAAAGGGGATCAACACTGTAGTCTTCTGCTGGAGACTATGGATCCTCGAAGCTAGGTGCTGAGTCCGCGGTGCTTTCTTCGTGGCCTCAAGACGTGTCCTCTGAGAACGCCGAGCCTACCCTGGCCACAGGTCAGCCACAACACAGATCCACTGGGGGCACCGTCGTGGAGGCCGTCAACCACACGTCCAGCAGGTCTGCTGGCAGGTACTGAGCCACCAAGGCTGGTACGGCCACTCCACGAACGATATAAGGGGTACGCCCTAGACAGGAGTCTCGTGTGATATCACCAATCACCCTCCTGTCCTCAATACCCCAGTGGATTATCGTCTCCAACCGTCGGTCCCGGGTAAATCCTTCCACTGCCACTCCACTGGCAGGCTTAACACACCACAGTGTTCTTCCGGGGGGACGACGTCACGACAGCTGCAGCAAACTTCACTGTATGGAGACTGGCTGCCTCGGGTAGACTGACTCCACCTTCAACACAGTGGTCCCAGGTCGGCTCTGTAAGCAGACACGTCATTAATAACCGGGACACTAATACTCCTCACTTACGGTGGCGGGCGCAAACACCTGACGTATCCAGTCCATAGATGGCGCTGTCGTCGGAGCACCACCTCACCAGAGGTCAGGAGCGGCGGTGTTGAGCGCTGAACCAGACTGGAAACTGGTCCTCGAGGCCAGTACACGCTGTCCTCACTAGGTGTCGTCGTTCGTTTGGCGGGGGTTTCGGGAGCTGACCCACAGATGGCGTGTTTGTCACTGCTCCAGGCTCGGACGCTGGGTCCGGGTTCGTAACACCTCCCCACCAAAAGGAATTTGGTTTGGGGTTCTATAAAAAGAAACACAAACCAAATTAGTACGACGACACAACTCCAAATGGACACGCATGCTTTATGATCTGGAATAGCGAGGCTGTCTCGTCCACAGAACTGTCCTACTGGGCAATTCCGGCACAACGGGAACTTTAAAATTGAAGGCAAGGTCCTGCCTGGTGTAATCTTCCACGTCTTCCACGTCTCCACTGCGATGTCAAGCAGGGGCTTCATCTCACCTCTCTCGAGTACGGATTGGTTTCGACACGATCTGGGGTGACTCGACACTTTCCTATGTCGTGGCACCGATGATGGCTGACCACAGACGGCATTTCTGGTGCCAGTCCGATGGTCCGTCAGGGAGACAGGAACCTGGTATACAGGGGTCTGATAATTCAGAGTGATAGCGACAATGGGCAAGTCAGTACTTACTATACACTCCTCTACTAGGCCCACACCTAGTTCCAACAGGGCTGCTTGCTCACCGAAGATGGCATTCGCTCTGCCCCCGTCAGGTCGACCAACGTTCCGTATAACGCTGTGTTGAGGCTCAGCAGTCACGCGGGGGGTGTCAACCTGTCGGAAACAGTCACTCACATTATCACATATCGTACCTCCTGTATCATCTATTACCTCCCAGGTCCCTTCTTCAACTGCAACACTTGCAGTACAAATCTCCAATCCCTGGGACCTCTTCGCGATGTTCATGGGAGCCATCATTCGTCGGGTCGTCCACCGGTCCTTACTGAGAACACATAGAATACATAGGAGAATAAAACAAAATATCGCTAAGAAACATGAGGCCAATTGAGGGATAAGTTTCCTGAGCTTGTCATGTCCATAGCCGGCCACATCCACACGCCTGACTTGGACCGAAGAGGGCACTAGACCTTTTGAACACACCGCACCTACCTCTGACGTCTGGGGAATCTCTGGCTGGTTCACTACATGCTGTAACTTGCCATACCGCAAGCACACATCCGCCTTCGCTCCAGACTCGTTGGTATCCGTGGGTGCCCGCACACAAGGCCTCTCTTCTTGCTCAGGTACCTCTGCCTTCTTAACTTCATGTTCCTCGTCGAGAGAATCAGGAGACACTGCTAGATCGTTCTCAATCTGTAGGCGAGAGGACAAATTAAACATAGTTACATCCGGGTCTGTCTTTACCTGGACATTACCATTGCCTGTTACCTCAGACCTTGATGTTCTGGCAGACTCGTCCGCTATCTTGGGATGATTGGTGCTCCAATCGGTCACCAGGTCGTTGGCTAGTACCACGTCAATCCCAGCCACAGGGAGGGTATCGACTACTGCCAACTCACTTGTGCCGCTGAAATAAGGCGAGTCAAGATGTACTGGCACTAAGGGGGCGATGTACTGCGTCCTAGGAAACCCAACCAGGATCACCTCTGGTCTCCCATCCACACTTACTCCCTCGGGTAACGAGCTCTTCACGATCAGGGACTGGGCTGCTCCACTATCTCTGAGCACTACAATTGATCTACCAGTATGATCACTCGTTACATACCCGGTTGAAGTGTGAGGGGCCAACAAACTTGGTCCTTCCTGCGTCGTCGTAGACTGGTATCCTACTGGTGATGTAACACAGCTCACCAACATCACCTCCCTTCGTGCGCTGCCACCTCTTCTCCCTCGGCACCTAGCAGCTATGTGCCCTTTCTGCCCACAAGTCCAGCACACCATATTCCTCCTCGGGCTCCGGTGTTTCGGACTGCTAGGACTTGTTCTTCGGGGACTACTTGGGGGCGTCTTCTTAGCACTTTGTGGGACGGGTCTTTCTTCTTCTTCATGAGGTCTGTCAAACCGGCGCTGGTAATTCCTCGGGACGTACTTAGCAGACGGCCTATGAGTCAGGATGTACTCTTCAGCCATGGTGGCTGCTGCACTCAAGGTCTCTACCTGCTGTTCCTCTAAGTACGTCTTCAGGTCTACAGACAAACAATCCTTGAAGTCCTCGAGCAGAATCAGCTGCTCGAGGTCTTCCTTGGTCTCCACCTTCCGAGAGGCACACCATTCTTGAAAAAGTCGCTCCTTGATGGTGGCGAATTCGGTGAAAGTGTGCTCTGAGGTCTTCTTCAGGTTTCGGAACTTTTGCCTATATGCCTCAGGTACCAATTGGTACGCCATGAGCACCACTTTCTTCACCATATCGTAATCGCCGGAGTCGTCAAGGGATAACGTAGAGTAGGCGATTTGGGCCTTCCCAGTCAAAACTGACTGTATCATGATGGCCCAATTCTCCCTTGGCCACTCCAAAGAGGCAGCGACTTTCTCGAAGGCTGCGAAGAACTTCGAAACTTCTCTCTTGTTGAATTTGGGGACCATTTTGATATTCCTTACCGGATCGAAACCGCTTACTCCAGTTTGTCTCTGTCCAGCGCCTAATCGTAATACTTCTAGTTCATGTTGTCTCTGTCTTTCTTTTTCTTCTCTTTCTCGTTCTTCCCTCTCTCTTTTCTCTTCTCTTTCTCGTTCTTCTCTTCTTTCTTCTCTTTCTAATTCTAAACGCCTCATCGCCAATTCTTTTTCTTTCATCTCCATTTCTTTATCTTGTCTCTCTCGTTCCATTTCTAATTTCTTCCATTCTATTTCACGATTTATTTCTAAGGCACGCATCTTGACAGTTAGGAAGCTGATATTAAGCTCACCTGCATCACTGTCAACGTCGCTGCCCTTATCTTCCTTTTCCGTGGAAGCTATCTCCTCACCTTCCTTTGTACTAGGAGTCTCGCCTTCCTGTTTCTCTTCTGCCTTCAGGTGCCGGTGAACCTTGGACAAGATCTCCACACGGGAATCACTGGCACGGATCTTGATCTCCAGGTAGGCGCTCACTAGTACAAGTTCCGGTTTGCTCAGATACTTTAATCTGGCAAGACAGTCCACTCTGTTCAGAAAAGCCTGAACATCGTCCAGATCATCGATGGTAGCTTTGTCTGCCATTGTCACAGATGGAACACTTTGCACTTAACACACTGCTTACACGCTAGCACTTAACACACCGAGCACTGTTCTACGCCAATATTGCACCAAACACTGCACTTGCCAATATTGCACGTAATCACTCCGGGCACCGCACTACCCAATATTGCACTGAGTCCAAGCGAACACTTCGCTCTACAATATTGCACTGAATCACTGAGCACCGTACTAGTCAATATTGCACTTAATCGCTTAATCACAGCGAGCACCGCATTGCACAATATCGCACTTAATCACTGAGCACCGCACAGGACGTATAACGTCACAATCGTCACACAGGGGGAAATTATTTACAGGGATTACGCCACTTCACCACCCCTGTCAAACATACTTAACAAGGGGACGGATCCCGCTGGGGATGCCAATTATGTTACGGCCCTCTCGGGACGCAACGGGGTTCTTACTCTGATGTAGTTAGAGGAAGATATATATCCGGCCCCAAGCCAGTAGAGGCTATCAAGGGATGCGATCCGTGACGCAAGTAACTTAAAGGGAGTAGGGAAAGAAAGGTAAGAACTTAATATAATATAATATAACCATCACCATTTAAATATATAAAAGTAAAACGTACACAAGGGGGAGGGGTATTAACACTTTACAAAGGGGATCAACACTGTAGTCTTCTGCTGGAGACTATGGATCCTCGAAGCTAGGTGCTGAGTCCGCGGTGCTTTCTTCGTGGCCTCAAGACGTGTCCTCTGAGAACGCCGAGCCTACCCTGGCCACAGGTCAGCCACAACACAGGTCCACTGGGGGCACCGTCGTGGAGGCCGTCAACCACACGTCCAGCAGGTCTGCTGGCAGGTACTGAGCCACCAAGGCTGGTACGGCCACTCCACGAACGATATAAGGGGTACGCCCTAGACAGGAGTCTCGTGTGATATCACCAATCACCCTCCTGTCCTCAATACCCCAGTGGATTATCGTCTCCAACCGTCGGTCCCGGGTAAATCCTTCCACTGCCACTCCACTGGCAGGCTTAACACACCACAGTGTTCTTCCGGGGGGACGACGTCACGACAGCTGCAGCAAACTTCACTGTATGGAGACTGGCTGCCTCGGGTAGAATGACTCCACCTTCAACACAGTGGTCCCAGGTCGGCTCTGTAAGCAGACACGTCATTAATAACCGGGACACTAATACTCCTCACTTACGGTGGCGGGCGCAAACACCTGACGTATCCAGTCCATAGATGGCGCTGTCGTCGGAGCACCACCTCACCAGAGGTCAGGAGCGGCGGTGTTGAGCGCTGAACCAGACTGGAAACTGGTCCTCGAGGCCAGTACACGCTGTCCTCACTAGGTGTCGTCGTTCGTTTGGCGGGGGTTTCGGGAGCTGACCCACAGATGGCGTGTTTGTCACTGCTCCAGGCTCGGACGCTGGGTCCGGGTTCGTAACACACACACACACCCACACACACACACACACACACACATACACACACACACACACACACACACACTCACACACACACACACACACACACACACACACACACACACACACACACACACACACACACACACACACACTCACACACACACACACACACACACACACACACACACACACACACACACACACACACACACACACACACACACTCACTCACACAAACACACACACACACACACACACACACATACGAAAATGACATCGCAAGCAAGGCAAAGACTCAGCCTAAATTGTTGCATAGCCACATTAGGAGAAAAACAGCAGTAAAGGAACAGGTTATGAGATTAAGGATAGGGGCGGAAGGATTCACTACAAATGACAAGGAAGTGTGTGAGGAATTGAATAAGAAATTCCAGGAGGTCTTCACCTTAGAACAAGGAGAAATTCCAGAGGTAAGTGAGGGAATAGCTAACCAGGAACCACTGGAAGAGTTTGAGATTACCAGTGGGGAAGTAAGGAAGTGTTTACTAGAGTTGGACGTGACGAAGGCTATAGGCCCAGATGGAATCTCCCCTTGGGTTCTAAAGGAAGGAGCAAGAGAACTGAGCCTACCACTCTCCATAGTGTATAACAAATCACTGGCAACAGGGGAACTGCCAGATACTTGGAAAGCAGCTAACGTAGTCCCGATATACAAGAAAGGGGATAGACAGGAGGCACTGAACTACAGGCCAGTGTCCCTAACCTGCATACCATGCAAGCTGATGGAGAAGATTGTGCGAAAAAAACTAGTGGAGCATCTGGAGCGAAGGAACTTTGTAACACAGCATCAACATGGGTTCAGGGATGGCAGGTCCTGCCTCACAGGGTTACTTGAATTCTACGACCAGGCAACAAAAATAAGGCAAGAAAGAGAAGGGTGGGCAGACTGCATATTTTTGGATTGTCAGAAAGCCTTTGATACAGTGCCACACAAGAGGCTAGTGCGAAAGTTGGAGATGCAGGCTGGAGTGAGAGGGAAGGTACTCCGGTGGATAGAGGAATACCTAAGCAACAGGAGACAACGAGTCTGTGTGAGGGGTGAGGTCTCAGATTGGCGAGACGTCACAAGTGGAGTCCCGCAGGGGTCAGTCCTTGGACCTATACTGTTTCTGGTATATGTAAATGATCTCCCAGAGGGTATAGATTCGTTCCTCTCAATGTTTGCCGACGATGCAAAAATTGTGAGGAGGATTGAAACAGAGGATGATAGTAGGAGGCTACAAGATGACCTGGATAGACTGAGTGAATGGTCCAACAAATGGCTGTTGAAGTTCAACCCGAGTAAATGCAAAGTAATGAAACTAGGCAGTGGAAACAGGAGGCCAGGCACAGGATACAGAATAGGAGATGAAGTACTTAATGAAACAGACAGAGAGAAAGATCTAGGAGTTGATATCACACCAAACCTGTCTCCTGAAGCCCACATAAAGAGAATAACGTCTGCGGCATATGCGAGGCTGGCTAACATCAGAACGGCGTTCAGGAACCTGTGTAAGGAATCATTCAGAATCTTGTACACCACATATGTAAGACCAATCCTGGAGTATGCGGCCCCAGCATGGAGCCCGTACCTTGTCAAGCACAAGACGAAGCTGGAAAAAGTCCAAAGGTATGCTACTAGACTAGTCCCAGAACTAAGAGGCATGAGTTATGAGGAAAGGCTGCGGGAAATGCACCTCACGACACTGGAAGACAGAAGAGTAAGGGGGGACATGATCACAACCTACAAAATCCTCAGGGGAATCGACCGGGTAAACAAGGACGAACTTTTCAACACTGGTGGGACGCGAACAAGGGGACACAGGTGGAAGCTGAGTACCCAAATGAGCCACAGAGACGTTAGAAAGAACTTTTTCAGTGTCAGAGTAGTTAGCAAATGGAATGCATTAGGAAGTGATGTGGTGGAGGCTGACTCCATTCACAGTTTCAAATGTAGATATGATAGAGCCCAATAGGCTCAGGAATCTGTACACCAGTTGATTGACGGTTGCGAGGCGGGACCAAAGAGCCAGAGCTCAACCCCCGCAAGCACAATTAGGTGAGTACAATTAGGTGAGTACACAGACACACACACACACACCCGCACACACACACACACACACACACACACACACACACACACACACACACACACACACACACACACACACACACACACACACACACACACACACACACACACACACACACACACACGCACACAAACACACACACACGCACACACACACACACACACGTTCAACCCGAGTAAATGCAAAGTAATGAAACAAGGCAGTGGAAACAGGAAGCCAGACACAGGATACAGAATAGGAGATGAAGTACTAAATGCAACAGACAGAGAGAAAGATCATGGAGTTGATATCACACCAAACCTGTCTCCTGAAGCCCACATAAAAAGAATAACGTCTGCGGCATATGCGAGGGTGGCTAACATCAGAACAGCGTTCAGGAACCTGTGTAAGGAATCATTCAGAATCTTGTACACCACATATGTAAGACCAATCCTGGAGTATGCGGCCCAGCATGGAGCCCGTACCTTGTCAAACACAAGACGAAGCTGGTAAAAGTCCAAAGGTATGCTAGTAGACTAGTCCCAGAACTAAGAGGCATGAGTTACGAGAAAAGGCAGCGGGAAATGCACCTTACGACACTAGGAGACAGAAGAGTAAGGAGAGACATGATCACAACCTACAAAATCCTCTGAGGAATCGACCGGGTAAACAAGGATAAACTATTCAACACTAGTGGGACGCGAACAAGGGAACACTGGTGGAAACTGAGTTCCCACATGAGCCACAGGGACGTTAGAAGGAGCTTTTTCAGTGTCAGAGTAGTTAACGGATGGAATGCATTAGGCAGTGATGTGGTGGAGAATGACTCCATACACTGTTTTAAATGTAGATATGTTAGAGCCCAGTAGGCTCTTGAATCTGTCAATCAACACCAGTTGATTGACAGTTGAGAGGCGGGACCAAAAAGCCAAAGCTCAACCCACGCAAGCACAAATAGGCGAGTACACACACACATACACACACACACACAGTACGCGAGCTGCCAGGTATGTGCTACGTGGAGAGACTACGGGAACTGAGCCTCACTTCGTTGGATGACAGAAGAGTTAGGGGGGACATGATCACCACATTCAAGATTTTCAAGGGAATCGAAAGGGTTGATATAGACAGGCTATTTAACACAAGGGGCACACGCACTAGGGGACACAGATGGAAACTGAGTGTCCAAATGAGCCACATAGATATTAAAAAGAACTCTTTTAGTGTCAGAGTGGTTGACAAATGGAATGCATTAGGAAGTGATGTGTTGGAGGCTGACTCTATACACAGTTTCAAGTGTAGATATGATAGAGCCCAATAGGCTCAGGAACCTGTACACCTGTTGATTGACGGTTGAGAGGCGTTACCAAAGAGCCAGAGTTCAACCCCCACAAGCACAATTAGGTGAGTACACACACACACATACACACACACAATAGCACTCACAGAAACAAAGCTAACGAAAACCATAACAAATGCAGTGTTCCAACAGGAATATTATGTTATGAGGAAAGAGAGGGAAGGAAGAGGTGGTGATGGTGTAGCTCTGCTGGTAAGAAAGGGCTGGGACTTTGAGGAGATGGTTATTCAGGGCTGTGAGGGTTTCAGTGACTACATAGCAGGTACCATAACAACTAGAGGATAAAAAATTATAGTCGTAGTCATATATAATCCACTACCAAATGACGGAAGACACAGACAGGAATATGATAGAAACAATACGGCCACAATTAACATAATACACAGACCAGCTTCTGTTGCCAGCAGGAATTGATCTGGACTACTAATTATGAGACTTCAACCACGGGAAAATAGACTGGGAGAACGGGGATCCGCATGGAGAACCAAAAACATGGAGAGCTAAGCTGCTGGACGTGGCAACAAGACACTTTCTAAGCAGCACATCAAGGAACCAATAAGAATTAGAAAAGATGAACCAGCCATGCTCGATCTGATATTTAACCTAAATTAGTGGGATATAAGGAAAGTTAAAATAGAAGCACCCTTGAGAATGAGTGACCACAGTGTATTAAACTTTGAGTACCTGGTAGAGCTAGGAATTATCTCCCCCAAAAAAGAACTAGGAAGCAAAAGGCTGGCTTACCGGAAGGGGAAATATGAGGCTATGAAACGTTTCCTAAGGGAAATACCTTGGCTCATAGACCTTAGAGCTATGTCTGAACAAGATATGATGGACTATGTCACCCAAAAGTGTCAGGAGGCAGTAAACAGGTTCATCCCATCCCAAACGGAAAAATCCGAGTGGCAAAAGAAGAATTCATGGTATAATAGGGCATGTATGGAAGCAAAGGGACTGAACAAAAAAGCGTGGAGGAACTTCCGGAATAACAGAATACCAGAAAGCAGAGAGAAATACCAGAGAACAGGAATGAGTCTGTTAGGATGAGAAGAGAAGCAGAGAAAAATTATGAAAATGATATAGCAAACAAAGCCAAGACCGAACCTAAGCTACTCCATAGTTACATCAGGAGGAAAACAACAGTTAAAGAACAGGTAATGAAACTAAGAACAGGCGAGGACAGGTATACAGGGAATGACAGAGAGGTGTGTGAATAACTCAACAAGAGGTTCCTGGAGGGCTTCACAATAGAACAAGGTGAGGTCACTGTGCTAAGAGGTAGGGAAGTAAACCAGGCGGCCTTGGAAGGGTTCGAAATTACGAGTGAGGAGGTCAAGAGACACCTGTGGGATCTGGATGTTAGAAAGGCTGTTGGTCCAGTCGGGATCTCAAGATGGGTAATGAAAGAGTGTGCAGAGGCACTTTGCTTGTCACTCTCCATAGTGTATAGTCGGTTACTGGAGACGGGAGACCTACCAGAAATATGGAAGACGGCGAATGAGGTCCCAATATACACAAAGGGCGACAGGCAAGAGGCACTGAACTACAGGCCAGTGTCCTTGACTTGTATACCATGCAAGGTGATGGAGAAGATCGTGACAAAAAACCTTGTAACACATCTGGAGAGAAGGACTTCGTGACAAATCGACAACATGGATTCAAGGTTGGTAAATCTTGCCTGACTGGCTTAATAGAATTCTACAACCAGGTGACAAAGATTAAGCAAGAAGGAGACGGCTGGGCGAACTGCATTTTTTTGGAATGTCAAAAAGCTTTTGACACAGTACCGCATAATAGGCTGGTACATAAGCTGGAGAGACACGAAGGTGTAGCTGGTAAGGTGCTCCAGTGGATAAGGAAGTACCTAAGCAATAGGAAGCAGAGAGTTATGGTGAGGAGTGAGACCTCGGATTGGCGTGAAATCACCAGTGGGGTCCCACAGGTCTCTGCGCTCGGTCCTATCTTGTTTCTGATATATGTAAATGATCACCTGGAGGGTATATTTTGATTTCTCTCAATGTTTGCTGACGATGCCAAAATTATGAGAATGATTAAGACAGAGGAGGACTGCTTGAGGCTTCAAGAAGACCTAGACAAGCTGAAGGAATGGTCGAACAAATGGTTGTCAGAGTTTAACCCAAGCATATGTAATGAAATGAAAATAGGCGTAGGGAGCAGGAGGCCAGATACTAGGTATCATCTAAGGAGATAAAATTCTTCATAAGTCAGAGAGAGAAAAAGACTTGGGGTTAACATTACGCCAGACCTATCCCCTGTAGCCCATATCAAGAGGATAACATCAGCGGCATATGCATGGCTGACCAACATAAGAACGGGATTTAGAAACTTGTGTAAAGAATCATTCAGAACTTTGTAAACAACATATGTCAGGCCAATCCTGGCGTATGCAGCCCCAGCATGGATTCCATATTTAGTCAAGGATAAGACCAAACTGGAAAATGTTGAAAAGTTTGCTGCCAGACTAGTACCCGAGCTGAGAGGTATGAGCTACGAGGAGACGCTACGGGAATTAAACATCACTTCGCTGGAAGACAGAAGAGTTAGGGGGGACATGATCACCACATGCAAGATTCTCAAAGGAATTGATAGGGTAGATAAAGACAGGTTATTTAACACAACGAGCACATGCAATAGGGGACACAGGTGGAAACTGAGAACCCAAATGATCCACAAAGATATTAGAAAGAACTTTTTTAGTATCAGAGTGGTTGACAAATGCATTAGGACGCAATGTGGTGGAGGCTGACTCCATACACAGTTTCAAGTGTAGATATGATAGAGCCCAATAGGCTCAGGAACCTGTACACCTGTTGATTGACGGTTGAGAGGCGGGACCAAAGAGCCAGAGCTCAACCCCCGCAAGCACAACTAGGTGAGTACAACTAGGTGAGTACACACATCAACATGGATTCAGGGATGGCAGGTCCTGCCTCACAGGGTTACTTGAATTCTACGACCAGGCAACAAAAATAAGGCAAGAAAGAGAAGGGTGGGCAGACTGCATATTTTTGGATTGTCAGAAAGCGTTTGACACAGTGCCACACAAGAGGCTTGTGAAAAAACTGGAGATGCAGGCTGGAGTGAAAGGGAAGGTACTCCGTTGGATACAGGAGTACCTAAGTAACAGGAGACAACGAGTCAGTGTGAGGGGTGAGGTCTCAGATTGGCGAGACGTTACGAGTGGAGTACCGCAGGGGTCAGTCCTTGGACCTATAATGTTTCTGATATATGTAAATGATCTTCCAGAGGGTATAGAATCGTTTCTCTCAATGTTTGCCGATGATGCAAAAATTATGAGGAGGATTGAAACTGAGGACGATAGTAGGAGGCTACAAGATGACCTAGACAGACTGAGTGAATGGTCCAACAAATGGCTGTTGAAGTTCAACCCGAGTAAATGCAAAGTAATGAAACTAGGTGGTGGAAATAGGAGGCCAAACACAGGATACAGAATAGGAGATGAAGTACTTAATGAAACGAACAGAGAGAAAGATCTAGGAGTTGATATCACACCAAACCTGTCTCCTGAAGCCCACATAAAAAGAATAACGTCTGCGGCATATGAGAGACTGGCTAACATCAGAACAGCGTTCAGGAACCTGTGTAAGGAATCATTCAGAATCTTGTACACCACATATGTAAGACCAATCCTGGAGTATGCGGCCCCAGCATGGAGCCCGTACCTTGTCAAGCACAAGACGAAGCTGGAAAAAGTCCAAAGGTATGCCACTAGACTAGTCCCAGAACTAAGAGGCATGAGTTACGAGGAAAGGCTGCGGGAAATGCACCTTACGACACTGGAAGACAGAAGAGTAAGGGGAGACATGATCACAACCTACAAAATCCTCAGAGGAATCGACCGGGTAAACAAGGATAAACTATTCAACACTGGTGGGACGCGAACAAGGGGACACAGGTGGAAACTGAGTACTCACATGAGCCACAGAGACGTTAGAAGGAACTTTTTCAGTGTCAGAGTAGTTAACGGATGGAATGCATTAGGCAGTGATGTGGTGGAGGCTGACTCCATACACGGTTTTAAATGTAGATATGATAGAGCCCAGTAGGCTCAGGAATCTGTACACCAGTTGATTGACAGTTGAGAGGCGGGACCAAAGAGCCAAAGCTCAACCCCCGCAAGCACAAATAGGTGAGTACAAATAGGTGAGTACACACACACACACACACACACACACACACACACACGTGAAATAAGTTCTTGAATATGTTGGCCCGACGTCGGGGCCCACCTCAAAAAGCATCATAAAGAAACTTAAAAAGGCACAAAAGTTTGTAACGAGGCTCGTCCAGACACTACGCCTGATGGACTATGAAGAATGGTTGAAGGAACTAGTCATAACGAGGTCAGTCGAGGTGAGGATGCTACAAACGATTGGAGAAATAGCAACATCGACGAAAGTATCCGTACCCGCATTGAACAACACCTCGACATCCTCACAGACCAACATCACCTCAGCACTGAAACAAGGATTATCAGGAAACTAACAACGTTATATGGAGGACCTATGGCAATTCCACGACCAAGAGATGGCTTCCTGAACCTTGCAGGAATTAACCTCACTGAGGACCAAGTCACTCTCCTAAATCTGGGCATAAACTGTCATGTTATGTCCAGACTGAGTGAGATGTCCCGGAAAGTAGAGTTGGAAATTCTGTTGGACGACATATTCGACCTCGAGACACAAAAGAAGGTCACTACCAAAGATACCTTACAAGCAGAACTTATTGCAGAAGGAGGAAAGAATCGAGGCAATTACAGAAGCACCATACTGTCCCCCGAGCTCAAAGCGGCAGCTAAAAGCCTTCGTGAGAACAAGGAGATAGTTGTCAAGCGAGGTGACAAGTCGCCAATATATGTCATTCTTAAAAAAGACGAATATCTGGCAAAAATGAACATCATACTCTCTGACCAAACTAAGTTCCAAAGGGTAACGAAGGACACTACAGCCGAATTAAAAGCAAAGGTCAACAAACTGATCGTAACTGTGAACGCCAAGAAATCCGGACTCCACCTGCCAAAGATCATTGGGGAATATAAACCTGGATATGCGTATGGAAATGTCAAGACACACAAGCCTGGAAACCCACTTCGGCCAATCATTAGCCAGATACCCACACCCACGTACAGACTGGCGAAGCGACTCAACGGCCTGCTGACTCCTAATGTTCCTTGCGCCTTCAGCCTGAAGTCTCCAAAGGAATTTGTTGACTAACTGCAGGGCACACGGGCCACAGGGATGAGAGCCTCGTTGGACGTAGAATCGCTGTTTACCAACGTACCTGTGGACGAGACAATCGGGATGATAGCCGACAGAGTATATCGTGATCCAGCCTGTACTCCTCTTGACATACCAGAAAATATTCTGAGGAAACTATTCCAAGCTTGTACTAAAGAGGCACCCTTCTTGAGCCCGGATGGGCACATGTATAAGCAAGTAGATGGGGTCGCCATGGGTTCTCCCCTAGGTGTCCTGTTTGCAAACTTCTACATGGGTACCATCGAGCAAAAAGTCTTAGTCGACATGAACTTGAAACCGGCCATATACTGCAGGTATGTTGACGACTTTTTTACACAGGTACCTGATGTCAGACATCTGCAGGAGCTGAAGGAGGCGTTTGAGCAGAGTTCCGTGCTGCGTTTCACTTACGAGATGGAAAAGGATGGGAAGCTGCCCTTTGTAGATGTAACAGTCATGGAAAAGAGCGGAGGTTTCCACACTGCAGTCTACACTAAGGCAACGAACATAGGAATGTGCCTAAATGCCAACAGCGACTGCCCAGACAGGTACAAGAGGAGTGTTGTTAACGCATATGTCGACCGTGCTCTCAGCCACAGTTCAGAATGGAAGCAAGTCGACGAAGAACTAGGGTAGGGTAAGGTAAGGTCCTAGTCAACAACGGCTTCTCCAATGGTTTCGTCAAAGACATCATAAGAAGGAAAGTGAAACGCCATGCAACCTCTGAAGAGACAACTAACACAACACCTACACCCCCTATTAGACTATTTTACAGGAACTTCTTTTCCACAGCTCATAAAACGGAGGAAAGGGTCCTGAAAGATATTGTTAATAGAAACGTTATCCCTACAGACAAAAATCAGAGGATACAACTGACGATTTACTATAAAAACAGAAAAACGGCCAGCCTACTCATGAGAAACTCTCCAGACACAAAACAGAACGCTTTAAAAGAGACTAACGTCGTCTATGCCTTCAAATGCCCTCTTGGGGACTCAAAAAAAAACAGTATATAGGCAAGACAACATCTTTTTCTAGGCGTTTAACGATGCATAAGCAACAGGGCTCCATTAAGGAACATATAATCTCTTCCCACAACCAAACCATCGCCAGAGAAATCCTAGTAAACAACACAGAAATCATCGATAGATACAGCGATAGCAGGCGGCTTGACGTTTGCGAGGCACTACACATAAAGAAGTCAACACCAGCAATCAACAGCCAATTAATGCACAACTATATTCTACCCACCTCAAGACTCCACTCCAATATAGAAGCATCAAGAAATATGGACCAATAGGCTTTCTACAATCACTTCTATTCAATACCCATTGTTTCGTGTTCTGTCTTGTGTTGGTGAAATTAATACCCTATTAATGCCACCTCTTGTTCTGTCTTGTGTTGATGAAATTAATACCCTATTAATGCCAACTCACCTCATCCACCGCACTCAAATGTAGATATAAACAAAATCGGAGATGCGTAAGTTCTATTCAGTTGCGTATTTGTAAACTAAAGTCTTTGAAAATGTAATAAGTTTTACGAAACGCTACGGTGTCGCGTCAGACTAGAAATAAAAATGAATTTTGGAGAATTGATTTTTTATTTACCTCCAACAGTGAAAAGAAATGTACGAAAGATTGAGAAAATTCGCGTTAGAATTATTAATCTTATTTTTTCGGTCATATTTAATAATATATATATATATATATATATATATATATATATATATATATATATATATATATATATATATATATATATATATATAAGCCTATACTTGCATAAACCACAAGTGAAGATTAATAATCTTTGGAACAACACCCACCAGTGGGACTCGAACCCAGAAAGCACAACTACCTTCCAGTAGCTGGCATAACTAGTATGCTTTAACCCACTACGCCATCAGACCTTACAAAAGAAGTAGATAGTTCGAGATATATATCTCAAACGTCTCCACCTCCCGAAGGCACCAGATGAGTGAGGGGTCAGTCTGCATTTTTCGTCAAGCCACTGTCAATGTGAGAGAACTCGTGTCCAGCTTATAAGCCTATACTTGCATAAACCACAAGTGAAGATTAATAATTAATAGATTATTAATCTTCACTTGTGGTTTATGCAAGTATAGGCTTATAAGCTGGACACGAGTTCTCTCACATTGACAGTGGCTTGACGAAAAATGCAGACTGACCCCTCACTCATCTGGTGCCTTCGGGAGGTGGAGACGTTTGAGATATATATCTCGAACTATCTACTTCTTTTGTAAGGTCTGATGGCGTAGTGGGTTAAAGCATACTAGTTATGCCAGCTACTGGAAGGTAGTTGTGCTTTCTGGGTTCGAGTCCCACTGGTGGGTGTTGTTCCAAAGATTATATATATATATATATATATATATATATATATATATATATATATATATATATATATATATATATATATATATATATATATATGTCGTACCTAGTAGCCAGAATGCACTTCTCGGCCTACTATGCAAGGCCCGATTTGCCTAATAAGCCAAGTTTTCCTGAATTAATATATTTTCTCCAATTTTTTTCTTATGAAATGATAAAGCTACCCATTTCATTATGTATGAGGTCAATTTTTTTTTATTGGAGTTAAAATTAAAGTAGATATATGACCGAACCTAACGAACCCTACCTAACCTAACCTAACCTATCTCTATAGGTTAGGTTAGGTTAGGTAGCCGAAAAAGTTAGGTTAGGTTAGGTTAGGTAGCCGAAAAAGTTAGGTTAGGTTAGGTTAGGTAGCCGAAAAAGTTAGGTTAGGTTAGGTTAGGTAGGTTAGGTAGTCGAAAAACAATTAATTCATGAAAACTTGGCTTATTAGGCAAATTGGGCCTTGCATAGTAGGCTGAGAAGTGCGTTCTGGCTACTAGGTACGACATATATATATATATATATATATATATATATATATATATATATATATATATATATATATATATATATATATATATATGTCGTACCTAGTAGCCAGAACTCACTTTTTGGCCTACTATTCAAGGCCCGATTTGCCTAATAAGCCAAGTTTTCCTGAATTAATATATTTTTTCTAATTTTTTTCTTATGAAATGATAAAGCTACCCATTTCATTATGTATGAGGTCAATTTTTTTTTATTGTAGTTAAAATTAAAGTAGATATATGACCGAACCTAACCAACCCTACCTAACCTAACCTAACCTATCTTCATAGGTTAGGTTGGATTAGGTTGCCGAAAAAGGTAGGTTAGGTTAGGTTAGGTAGGTTAGGTAGTCTAAAAAACATTAATTCATGAAAACTTGGCTTATTAGGCAAATCGGGCCTTGCATAGTAGGCTGAGAAGTGCGTTCTGGCTATTAGGTACGACATATATATATATATATATATATATATATATATATATATATATATATATATATATATATATATATATATATATATATATATATATATATGCGAACAAGCCTGAATGGTCCCCAGGACTATATGCGAATGAAAACTCACACCCCAGAAGTGACTCGAACCCATACTCCCAGAAGCAACGCAACTGGTAACTACAGGGCGCCTTAATCCGCTTGACCATCACGGCCGTCAAAAGGAAGTGATAGCCGAGGCTATTTGAGCCACTTCCCCGACGGCAACTCGGATGGTAATCTTGGGCATAGCATTTCACCAAATCACCTCATTCTTTGGGGCACACGTGAGGAACACAAATGCGAACAAGCCTGAATGGTCCCCAGGACTATATGCGAATGAAAACTCACACCCCAGAAGTGACTCGAACCCATACTCCCAGAAGCAACGCAACTGGTAACTACAGGGCGCCTTAATCCGCTTGACCATCACGGCCGTCAAAAGGAAGTGATAGCCGAGGCTATTTGAGCCACTTCCCCGACGGCAACTCGGATGGTAATCTTGGGCATAGCATTTCACCAAATCACCTCATTCTTTGGGGCACACGTGAGGAACACAAATGCGAACAAGCCTGAATGGTCCCCAGGACTATATGCGAATGAAAACTCACACCCCAGAAGTGACTCGAACCCATACTCCCAGAAGCAACGCAACTGGTAACTACAGGGCGCCTTAATCCGCTTGACCATCACGGCCGTCAAAAGGAAGTGATAGCCGAGGCTATTTGAGCCACTTCCCCGACGGCAACTCGGATGGTAATCTTGGGCATAGCATTTCACCAAATCACCTCATTCTTTGGGGCACACGTGAGGAACACAAATGCGAACAAGCCTGAATGGTCCCCAGGACTATATGCGAATGAAAACTCACACCCCAGAAGTGACTCGAACCCATACTCCCAGAAGCAACGCAACTGGTAACTACAGGGCGCCTTAATCCGCTTGACCATCACGGCCGTCAAAAGGAAGTGATAGCCGAGGCTATTTGAGCCACTTCCCCGACGGCAACTCGGATGGTAATCTTGGGCATAGCATTTCACCAAATCACCTCATTCTTTGGGGCACACGTGAGGAACACAAATGCGAACAAGCCTGAATGGTCCCCAGGACTATATGCGAATGAAAACTCACACCCCAGAAGTGACTCGAACCCATACTCCCAGAAGCAACGCAACTGGTAACTACAGGGCCCCTTAATCCGCTTGACCATCACGGCCGTCAAAAGGAAGTGATAGCCGAGGCTATTTGAGCCACTTCCCCGACGGCAACTCGGATGGTAATCTTGGGCATAGCATTTCACCAAATCACCTCATTCTTTGGGGCACACGTGAGGAACACAAATGCGAACAAGCCTGAATGGTCCCCAGGACTATATGCGAATGAAAACTCACACCCCAGAAGTGACTCGAACCCATACTCCCAGAAGCAACGCAACTGGTAACTACAGGGCGCCTTAATCCGCTTGACCATCACGGCCGTCAAAAGGAAGTGATAGCCGAGGCTATTTGAGCCACTTCCCCGACGGCAACTCGGATGGTAATCTTGGGCATAGCATTTCACCAAATCACCTCATTCTTTGGGGCACACATGAGGAACACAAATGCGAACAAGCCTGAATGGTCCCCAGGACTATATGCGAATGAAAACTCACACCCCAGAAGTGACTCGAACCCATACTCCCAGAAGCAACGCAACTGGTAACTACTGGGCGCCTTAATCCGCTTGACCATCACGGCCGTCAAAAGGAAGTGATAGCCGAGGCTATTTGAGCCACTTCCCCGACGGCAACTCGGATGGTAATCTTGGGCATAGCATTTCACCAAATCACCTCATTCTTTGGGGCACACGTGAGGAACTGGTAACTACGCCCTGTAGTTACCAGTTGCGTTGCTTCTGGGAGTATGGGTTCGAGTCACTTCTGGGGTGTGAGTTTTCATTCGCTTATAGTCCTGGGGACCATTCAGGCTTGTTCGCATTTGTGTTCTTCACGTGTGCCCCAAAGAATGAGGTGATTTGGTGAAATGCTATGCCCAAGATTACCATCCGAGTTGCCGTCGGGGAAGTGGCTCAAATAGCCTCGGCTATCACTTCCTTTTGACGGCCGTGTTGGTCAAGCGGATTAAGGCGCCCTGTAGTTACCAGTTGCGTTGCTTCTGGGAGTATGGGTTCGAGTCACTTCTGGGGTGTGAGTTTTCATTCGCATATAGTCCTGGGGACCATTCAGGCTTGTTCGCATTTGTGTTCCTCACGTGTGCCCCAAAGAATGAGGTGATTTGGTGAAATGCTATGCCCAAGATTACCATCCGAGTTGCCGTCGGGGAAATGGCTCAAATAGCCTCGGCTATCACTTCCTTTTGACGGCCGTGATGGTCAAGCGGATTAAGGCGCCCTGTAGTTACCAGTTGCGTTGCTTCTGGGAGTATGGGTTCGAGTCACTTCTGGGGTGTGAGTTTTCATTCGCATATAGTCCTGGGGACCATTCAGGCTTGTTCGCATTTGTGTTCCTCACGTGTGCCCCAAAGAATGAGGTGATTTGGTGAAATGCTATGCCCAAGATTACCATCCGAGTTGCCGTCGGGGAAGTGGCTCAAATAGCCTCGGCTATCACTTCCTTTTGACGGCCGTGATGGTCAAGCGGATTAAGGTGCCCTGTAGTTACCAGTTGCGTTGCTTCTGGGAGTATGGGTTCGAGTCACTTCTGGGGTGTGAGTTTTCATTCGCATATAGTCCTGGGGACCATTCAGGCTTGTTCGCATTTGTGTTCCTCACGTGTGCCCCAAAGAATGAGGTGATTTGGTGAAATGCTATGCCCAAGATTACCATCCGAGTTGCCGTCGGGGAAGTGGCTCAAATAGCCTCGGCTATCACTTCCTTTTGACGGCCGTGATGGTCAAGCGGATTAAGGCGCCCTGTAGTTACCAGTTGCGTTGCTTCTGGGAGTATGGGTTCGAGTCACTTCTGGGGTGTGAGTTTTCATTCGCATATAGTCCTGGGGACCATTCAGGCTTGTTCGCATTTGTGTTCCTCACGTGTGCCCCAAAGAATGAGGTGATTTGGTGAAATGCTATGCCCAAGATTACCATCCGAGTTGCCGTCGGGGAAGTGGCTCAAATAGCCTCGGCTATCACTTCCTTTTGACGGCCGTGATGGTCAAGCGGATTAAGGCGCCCTGTAGTTACCAGTTGCGTTGCTTCTGGGAGTATGGGTTCGAGTCACTTCTGGGGTGTGAGTTTTCATTCGCATATAGTCCTGGGGACCATTCAGGCTTGTTCGCATTTGTGTTCCTCACGTGTGCCCCAAAGAATGAGGTGATTTGGTGAAATGCTATGCCCAAGATTACCATCCGAGTTGCCGTCGGGGAAGTGGCTCAAATAGCCTCGGCTATCACTTCCTTTTGACGGCCGTGATGGTCAAGCGGATTAAGGCGCCCTGTAGTTACCAGTTGCGTTGCTTCTGGGAGTATGGGTTCGAGTCACTTCTGGGGTGTGAGTTTTCATTCGCATATAGTCCTGGGGACCATTCAGGCTTGTTCGCATTTGTGTTCCTCACGTGTGCCCCAAAGAATGAGGTGATTTGGTGAAATGCTATGCCCAAGATTACCATCCGAGTTGCCGTCGGGGAAGTGGCTCAAATAGCCTCGGCTATCACTTCCTTTTGACGGCCGTGATGGTCAAGCGGATTAAGGCGCCCTGTAGTTACCAGTTGCGTTGCTTCTGGGAGTATGGGTTCGAGTCACTTCTGGGGTGTGAGTTTTCATTCGCATATAGTCCTGGGGACCATTCAGGCTTGTTCGCATTTGTGTTCCTCACGTGTGCCCCAAAGAATGAGGTGATTTGGTGAAATGCTATGCCCAAGATTACCATCCGAGTTGCCGTCGGGGAAGTGGCTCAAATAGCCTCGGCTATCACTTCCTTTTGACGGCCGTGATGGTCAAGCGGATTAAGGCGCCCTGTAGTTACCAGTTGCGTTGCTTCTGGGAGTATGGGTTCGAGTCACTTCTGGGGTGTGAGTTTTCATTCGCATATAGTCCTGGGGACCATTCAGGCTTGTTCGCATTTGTGTTCCTCACGTGTGCCCCAAAGAATGAGGTGATTTGGTGAAATGCTATGCCCAAGATTACCATCCGAGTTGCCGTCGGGGAAGTGGCTCAAATAGCCTCGGCTATCACTTCCTTTTGACGGCCGTGATGGTCAAGCGGATTAAGGCGCCCTGTAGTTACCAGTTGCGTTGCTTCTGGGAGTATGGGTTCGAGTCACTTCTGGGGTGTGAGTTTTCATTCGCATATAGTCCTGGGGACCATTCAGGCTTGTTCGCATTTGTGTTCCTCACGTGTGCCCCAAAGAATGAGGTGATTTGGTGAAATGCTATGCCCAAGATTACCATCCGAGTTGCCGTCGGGGAAGTGGCTCAAATAGCCTCGGCTATCACTTCCTTTTGACGGCCGTGATGGTCAAGCGGATTAAGGCGCCCTGTAGTTACCAGTTGCGTTGCTTCTGGGAGTATGGGTTCGAGTCACTTCTGGGGTGTGAGTTTTCATTCATATATATATATATATATATATATATATATATATATATATATATATATATATATATATATATATATATATATATATTATTAAATATGACCGAAAAAGGAAGATTAATAATTCTAACACGAATTTTCTCTATCTTTCTAACGTTTCTTTTCAATGTTGGTGGTAATTCAAAGATCAATTCTCCAAAATTCATTTTTATTTCTAGTCTGACGCGACACTTGAGCGCGTTTCGTAAAACTTATTACATTATCAAAGAATTTAGTTTACAAACACACAACTTAAACTGAATAGAGCTTTGCACATCTTCGAGTTTATATCTACATTTGGGTGAGGTGGATGAGGTGAAAACGAACTTTCAACAATGGGTATTAAATGGGTATTAAATTCAAACACAAGAAAGAACACGAAACATTGGGTATTGAATGGAAATAATTGAAGAAAGCCTATTGGTCCATATTTCTTGATGCTTCTATATTGGAGCGGAGTCTTGAAGTTGGTAGAATATAGTTGTGCTTTAATTGGCTGTTGATTGCTAGTGTTGACTTCTTGATGTGTAGTGCCTCGCAGACGTCAAGCCGCCTGCTATCGCTGTATCTATCGATGATTTCTGTGTTGTTTGCTAAGATTTCTCTGGTGATGGTTTGTTTGTGGGAAGAGATTATATGTTCCTTAATGGAGCCCTGTTGCTTATGCTTCGTTAAACGCCTGGAAAGAGATGTTGTTGTCTTGCCTATGTACTGGGTTTTTTGAGGCTTACAGTCCCCAAGAGGGCATTTGAAGGCATAGACGACGTTGGTCTCTTTTAAAGCGTTCTGCTTTGTGTCTGGAGAGTTTCTCATGAGTAGGCTGGCCGTTTTTTGGTTTTATAGTAAATCTTCAGTTGTATCTTCTGATTTTTGTCTGTAGGGATAACGTTTCTACTGACAATATCTTTCAGGACCCTTTCCACCGTTTTATGGGCTGTGGAAAAGAAGTTCCTGTAAAATAGTCAAATAGGGGGGTCTATTAATAATTAATAATATAATTAATAATCTAATTTTACAGGAACTTCTTTTCAGCCTGAAGTCTCCAAAGGAATTTTTTGACTTACTGCGGGGCACACGGGCCACAGGGATAAGAGCCTCGTTGGACGTAGAATCACTGTTCACCAACGTACCTGTGGACGAGACAATCGGGAAGATAGCCGACAGAGTGTATCGTGATCCAGCCTGTACTCCTCTTGACATACCAGAAAATATCCTAAGGAAACAACTCCAAGCTTGTACTAAAGAGGCACCCTTCTTGAGCCCGGATGGGCACATGTATAAGCAAGTAGATGGGGTCGCCATGGGTTCTCCCCTAGGTGTCCTGTTTGCAAACTTCTACATGGGTATCATCGAGCAAAAAGTCTTAGTCGACATGAACTTGAAACCGGCCATATACTGCAGGTATGTTGACGACATTTTTACACAGGTACCTGATGTCAGACATCTGCAGGAGCTGATGAAGGCGTTTGAGCAGAGTTTCGTGCTGCGTTTCACTTACGAGATGGAAAAGGATGGGAAGCTGCCCTTGCTAGATGTAACAGTCATGGAAAAGAGCGGAGGTTTCCACACTGCAGTCTACACTAAGGAAACAAACATAGGAATGTGCCTAAATGCCAACAGCGACTGCCCAGACAGGTACAAGAGGAGTGTTGTTAACGCATATGTCGACCGGGCTCTCAGCCACAGCTCAGAATGGAAGCAAGTCGACGAAGAACTCTGTAGGGTAAGGCAGGTCCTAGTCAACAACGGCTTCTCCAATGGTTTCGTCGAAGGCATCATAAGAAGGAAAGTGAAACGCCATGCAACCTCTGAAGAGACAACTAACACAACACCTATACCCCCTATTAGACTATTTTACAGGAACTTCTTTTCCACAGCTCATAAAACGGAGGAAAGGGTCCTGTAAGATATTGTTAATAGAAACGTTATCCCTACAGACAAAAATCAGAGGATACAACTGACGATTTACTATAAAACCAGAAAAACGGCCAGCCTACTCATGAGAAACTCCAGACACAAAGCAGAACGCTTTAAAAGAGACCAACGTCGTCTATGCCTTCAAATGCCCTCTTTGGGACTGTAAGCTCCAAAAAACCCAGTATATAGGCAAGACAACAACATCTCTTTCTAGGCGTTTAACGATGCATAAGCAACAGGGCTCCAATAAGAAACATATAATCTCTTCCCACAACCAATTCATCGCCAGAAAAATCCTAGTAAACAACACAGAAATCATCGATAGATACAGCGATAGCAGGCGGCTTGACGTTTGCGAGGCACTACACATTAAAAAGTCAACACCAGCAATCAACAGCCAATTAATGCACAACTATATTCTACCCACCTCAAGACTCCACTCCAATATAGAAGCATCAAGAAATATGGACCAATAGGCTTTCTACAATCACTTCCATTCAATAACCATTGTTTCGTGTTCTGTCTTGTGTTGATGAAATTACCTATTAATACCACCTCACCCCATCCAGCTCACTCAAATGTAGATATAAACAAATCGGAGATGTGTAAGTTCTATTCAGTTGTGTATGTGTAAACCAAAGTCTTTGAAAATGTAATAAGTTTTACGAAACGCGCTCAAGTGTTGCGTCAGACTAGAAATAAAAATGAATTTTGGAGAATTGATTTTTGAATTACCACCAACAGTGAAAAGAAATGTACGAAAGATCGAGAAAATTCGTGTTAGAATTATTAATCTTACTTTTTTCGGTCGTATTTAATAATATATGTCTACAGGAAAGACTGCTACCAAAATATACTAATATATATATATATATATATATATATATATATATATATATATATATATATATATATATATATATATATATATATATATATATATATATATATATATATATATATATATATATATATATATATATATATATATATATATATATATATATGTAAATGTTCGTTTGTTCAAAATCGCTAATCTTCGAAAGTTCTTCACTGATTACTATGAAATTTTCACACAACGTTTCATTTGCATCCAGCGGGGTTTTATAAACACACTTTATAGATGTCTCGTGTGTGACGGAAAAAACATGATTTTTTTTTCAACTGTGTTTTTCATGTGAGGTAAATCTTTGAAACCTCTGTACCGATTGCTTTGAAATTTTGATTCAACGTTGCATTTGAATTTGCGCGTGTTTTTATATACCTACTATATACACGCCACGTCTGTGACAAGAAAAAACATGTTTTAAAAAATAAAACGGCGCTATCTGATGGACGTAAAAGCAACTTTCTGTATTCTCTGAAAATTCTTCACTGATTGGTTTGAAATTTTGACACAATGTTCCATTCGAATACGCACATGTTTTTATATACCTGCTATATAGATACCACACCAGTGAAAGGTAAAAACATGCATTTTTTGAAAAACCGGACCATCTGGTGCATGTAATAGCAACACACGCTACACTAAATATGTTATAATTCTATTTCAATGTTTCTGATTATATTGATAAATTAAATTTTCAAAGATTTCGATTAATTTTCATTTTGATTTAATTATTTGGTGTGACATTGCGTTGGAATTGAGCTGTGATTTTTACAATACGGTTCATTTCGTAAGTATAAGTATAGATGCCACACCTGTGACACGTAAAAACATTCATTTTTTTAACAGTGCCATCTTTTGCAAGTAAAAGCAACATATGCTATGCTAAATATGTTACAATTCCATTTTAATGATTCCGATTGCATTCACAAATTGAATTTTCATAGATCTCGATTTATTTTTATTTTTATTCAATTATTTTGGGTGACAATGTGTTGAAATTGAGCTGTGTTGTTTAATATACCGTTCACTTCGTGAGTATAGTTTATTTTTTTTCATGTCGTGTTTTTAACTGTTCTTATTTTTCAGTGATGGAAACATCTGACCATTTGATGTTCCAATTATTCTGATGAATTCTATTCCCATCAGATCATTTGGGAACTCATCGAGTGAGAGAGTGGGGAATGGTGGGGAATTTACTTTTTAACCATTTACCAAAAATTTTTAAGAAACTCAGTATGAGGTTTACCAGGAAACTCTTCCCATTGGGACAGGAACATGAACCTGTCTCAAGATAAATTCTTTGTTTTCCGACGTTATGAAAGTTAGGAATGTAATCAAATTTAAATTCCTTATTTTTCCTAATATCATAATAGAAAATAGGAAATTGCATTTGGAGCAGAATGACAATCTAAGTTATTGAGTTGGATTACACATCGGGCTGCTTAGTAGACTTACATCTGAAAGGTCCAAGGTTCGACTCCTTAGCAGGTGGTAGACGTGTGGCTACGCTCTTTATATCTCTCTTCACCAACCAGTTAATAGGTCCCGGGACATAATAATGGGTTGCATACAAGTGACAATTGGTAGCTGACCTAAGGCGACCTTGATAAGCATACCAGGCTTTCTGTCACCAGCGATGGAAGCCCAAACATGGCTGTTGCTGCTCAGTGTTATGACATACTTCTTGTACGGTATCTAAGATACAATGATACTTGTAACTGCCGGTGTGAATGTAGTCCATTTTTAGTGCGAGTAATATCTTAAACGAGTAAGATATTAATATATCAAAAGTTTATATTGAGGAATATTTTAATATCTTAAGCAAATATTTTATTGAACTACATTATATCAATATGTAGCATAACTTGTCATGAACAGTTCCGCGCAAACAAACATTTTATTCACCTGGGGCCGGATTCAGGAAGGTACTTACGAAGGTTTTTCCTCTTAGCTAAGAGCGTTTTCCGTCTTAGCGCCTTCGTGGCGGCTACGTCCGTATTCAATTAACTACCCTAAGTGGAAAAACCTTCGTAAGTTCATTCCGGGATTTAAGTGTGGTTTCGACCACTCGTAGCTTTACGTAAACTGGATATGTCATTTTTTCTCTACTACATAACACTGGGATCGATTTATGATATTGGAACATGACCAAAATATTATAGCTGGTGAATCTAGTGGAGAGGAATCCTTCGTGTTAGTTATATATGCATTCTCTGCTTAAAACTTGAAGTAAATATGTGTTTGATGATAGTAGAATTAGTTTTATAATAGCAAGATATTATACCAGTAGTTATTAAGTAAATAAACACTGGTGAACATGAAATATGAGAGAAGGTGATGAGCCCTGCCTGATGGGATCATTTACTATCACCAAATGCCCCTGTTCACCTAGTAGTAAGGGTGTATCTTAGCTATACATACCCATTTCTAATTTATTTAGTTTGGTTTTATTTTGAAATTAAATCTGGGTGAGACATAAAATAAAAATATGCTGCACAAATGATGTTAGGTAAGGGAAAGGGTAAAAATGTCAAAAACTTTATTCATTGAATACTTAAAGCTATAATTATGACTATATAGACTATTAAAAAAGAGAGAGGGAAGTAGGGGTCCAAGACCTCTTCCTGTTATACAATTTGGGTGTGGAACAAGTAATTATCAAAAGAAGGCACCATGCCGGGAAGGCTATGTAGCAGTAAGGCAGTGAGGTGAGGCAGCTACTTATTTGAGAAATGCTTATTTTATTTACCTTATAAGCTGAAGCAACTTATTTTATTTGAGGAATACTCAGCTGATTCCTCTACATTTAGCATGGAACAAATTTGTGTCCAAGACCTCTTCCTGTTACTCAATTTGGCTGTGTGTAACCAAACTAGAAGTGCTCTACAAATCAAGGGACCCAGAATGTGGAATGACCTCCCGAATCATGTCAAAGGCTGTACCTCTCTCAACCAGTTTAAGAGGTAAACCAAGTACTGCCTAATTAACTCCATGTAACCTAACTTACCTCCTAAATGTCAACCCATGTCTTGCTATTTTTTAAACAACGCTGTTCACCAACATGTGCAATTGCTGATTTATGCTATGTTAACCTCCTTTTTGTATTTTTTATTCCTTCTTTCAACACAAATTATACCTAATCCCGATTACTATTAAGTTTTAGTCTGTGTTTTTTTCCCCCCACACCTTGCCCGAAATGCTATGAGTATTAGTGGCTTTAGGTATTGTATGTACTAGCTCTGCCTATAAATCCAACATTATGTTTGTAAATCAACTGTATGTACTTTTCCTGAATAAAATGTATTTATTATTTATTTTTTAATCAGTAAGTATTAAAAGAAGGCACCAAGCTGGGAAGGCTATGTAGCACCATTGTGTGTAACAATAAACCAAATTTTTTTTAACAAATAATGCACCTGTATGGGAAAACAAATCCCGTCAGCTGTAAAAATATTGATGCAGTTATTTAAATGAAAAATATAATGAAAGAAATATTACTGGTTTATTTTTATCCTATCTTTTTGTACTGTACAGTATATCCAAGGAAGTGAAAAACTGAGACATAATGCACAATTTAATGAATGATTAGCATGGATTAGCAGTTCAAAAGAAATATGACTTGTATTACATATCAACATGAGATCTTAATGATCCATGGTCAACATGATTTAATAAGGATAATACAGTACTGTATTTGTAATAATACAAACTATAATTTAAAATCTTTATTACTGATTTTTTTTATTAAGAAGATTAGGTATACACAGCAATGTGCTGCTACCCTATTCTATATGGAATATTACACAGTGTAGATAAAAAACTAGCTATAAGTTTATCTAATACTCCCATCTCACAGGATGGTTAGACATACTGTACATGGAATCAATTTAGAAAATACTAGCCTCAATACAAAAAATAAATCAACTCTGACTAAACAGCTCTAAGCAATTTTCACAAGAGGTAAGCACTGAATCATGGAAACATTATATTATAATTACTCTTACCATATTCTACAAAACTCCTCTCAAACAATGTATTTTTAAACATGTTTAGGTATACACAGCAATGTGCTGCTTCCCTATTCTGTATAAAGGACCACACAGTGTAGATCAAAAACCAGCTACAAGCTCACCCAACATCCTCACCTCACAGGATGGCCAGTCATACATGGAATTAGGAGAGAACAAAATACTTAATGCTGATCTATTAGCCTCCACTGGCAAAATCTGGGTGCAGGACAAGAATATCTTCCAATATTCCTGAGTGTATGAAGTAATTACAGAGCTCAAAATACCTCATACCATTTGGTATGAAGTCACTGATAACAGGACAATCACAGATATAGTGTTGGAGAGTATGTTCTCTCAAGTAGGACTGAAAACAGATGTTTTTTTTTCCACCAAGAGGGCTATAAACCCATGGAACCGCTTACCCGCTGAAGCCGTAAATGCCAAATTCCAGCTAAAAAATATCATTAAGACAATTGGCGGGCCCTTTAACAAGCCGCCGGCTTTCTGTCCTCTTCGAGGTCACTAGATAGTTAGTGGCCCTTGGGTAAATTCAGTAAATATATACAATAATTGTCAGCGCATCTTCCGAGCAACAAGGACAGCTACACAGTATCTCTTACAATACAATACAATACAATTTTATTTAGGTAAGGTACATACATACAATAAATATTTACAAGGATTGTTTGACTTATAGGTAGAGCTAGTACATACAATGCCTAAAGCCACTATTACGCAAAGCGTTTCGGGCATGATAAACTTAAATGACAAGCTTAATACTAATTGAGCATAATGAGTAGAATGAAAACAAGAAATGAGAACATAGATGAAAAAGCAGCACAAATACAATTATGTCGACAAACAGCGCTCTTTAAAGAAAAAAACAAACATTGGTTGACAATAGAAGGGTAAGGTAGGTTACAGGGAATTTATTAGGTATAGCTTCGCTTTTAACTTAAACTGGTTGAGAGAGGTACAGTCTTTAACATGGTTGGGAAGGTCATTCCACATTCTGGGCCCCTTGATTTGTAGAGCATTTCTAGTTTGATTAAGTCGTACTCTAGGAATATCAAAACTGTATTTATTTCTGGTGTGATGGGTTCTGATACAACCTTCTATGAAGCTTTTGAGATCAGGATTGGCATTATAGTTTAGCGTTTTATATATGTATAATACACATGAGAGAATGTGCAGTGACTTAATGTCTAACATATTCAGAGATTTAAGTAGGGGTATCGAGTGATGTCTGGGGCCAGAATTGGATATTGTCCTAATAGCAGCTTTGTGTTGAGTAATTAGAGGACGTAAGTGATTTTGGGTAGTAGAGCCCCAAGCACAAATACCATAGTTGAGATATGGATAGATAAGGGAGTAATAGAGAGTCACCAGGGCAGGGCGTGGTACATAATATCTGATCTTAGAAAGAATGCCCACAGTTTTTGAAACTTTTTTTGATATGTTTAGAATGTGTCCCTGGAAATTAAGCTTGTGGTCAATGAGAATGCCAAGGAATTTGCCATCTAATTTGTTACAAATTTGGGTATTGTTTATTTTGAGATTTATTTGATTAGAGGATTTATTGCCAAACAGAATATAAAAGGTTTTGTCAATGTTAAGGGTGAGTTTGTTGGCAGTTAGCCACAGATGGACTTTATTTAGCTCAGTATTTACTGTGGCATTTAGAGCAAGGGGATCAGGACTGGAGTAAATGAAGGTTGTGTCGTCAGCAAATAGAATTGGTTTGAGGTGTTGGGAGGCATTTGGAAGGTCATTAATGTAGATGAGAAAGAGGAGAGGGCCAAGTATGCTGCCCTGGGGAACACCAATGTTGATGGGTAGGGTGGGAGAAATTGTATTATTCACAGAAACATATTGGAGCCTGTCAGTAAGGTAGGATTTGAGGTATTGTAGGGAGTGTCCTCTGACTCCATAATGATGTAATTTAAGAAGAAGGTTTTGGTGGTTGACAGTGTCAAAAGCTTTACGCAGGTCCACAAACAACCCAACAGGGAACTCATTTTTATCAAGAGCTGTATGAATCGAGTTAAGCATACTAATAAGTGCATCGTTAGTGCTTTTTTTTGGTCTGAAGCCATATTGGCAAGGGCTAAGTATATTGAGTTTGGCTAGATATGAGTAAAGCTGCTTATAGATTAGTTTTTTAAAAATTTTTGACAAGTTTGGCAGGATAGATATAGGTCTGTAGTTGTTAACATCTGTGAGATTACCACATTTGTGGACAGGCGTTACTCTCGCTTTTTTTAGAATATCTGGGAAGGTTTGGAGTTCAAGTGACTTGTTGAAGAGCAAAGCAATAGCAGGGGCTAAAGATCTGGAGGCTTTTTTGTAAATTAAAGTTGGTATCTCCTCAAGGGCACCAGACTTGGTTTTAAGGGAAAGGATTATCTCATTGACGTCAGTGGAATTAATAGGCTTTAGGTACAGAGACTGTGGATAGTTACCTGAAAGATAGTCATTAATGTCTGTACTGGAAGATGGAATATCATTTGCAAGGGATGAACCAATGGAAGAGAAGAACCTATTGAACTCAATAGCAGAATCAGAGGCTGAAAGCTGACCATCGTTATTAGACAGGAGAGTCGGTTTGTTATTTAAAGACTTCTTTGATCCCAATATTTGAGAAATTGTTCTCCAAGTTTGTTTAATGTTGCTCTTTATTTGGGTAAATTTATCTTCGTAGTATTTAGTTTTGGCTCGTCTAATTATCTTAGACAGCAATAATGAGTAATTCCTTGAGAATTCTTTGGAGACAATTCCTAACCTATACTTCTTCTCAAGGTCATGTTTTTTATTAATAGATTTAAGTATTCCCTTTGTAAGCCAGGGATTGTTAAGCCTTTTGGTTGTGACTTGTTTTGTAAGCATAGGACAGTGAGTATTATAAAGGCTAAGAGTTTTTTGAAGAAAAGATTGCACTGCTAGGTTGATGTCCACTATGTTACCTAACTCGGACTCCCAGTTGACATTATCAGCAGCAGTTATAAAATTGTCTATAGCAGTTTCATTGTGTAGTCTAAAACGTATCACTCTTGACTCAAGAGGTGGTTTACTAATGTTAGTTAAGAGAAATGTGGGGTAATGATCTGTAGTGCTATCGGTGATTATACCTGAAGTAAGCGGAGAGGTTATGTTTGTCCAGATGTGATCGAGCGTCGTGGCAGTGCTATCAGTGATTCTAGTAGGTCTAGTGATTAAGGGTATGAGGAAGCAGGAATTCATACAGTTGAGGAAGCTAACAGCAGTGGGGTGTTCAGGCTCGCAGAGGTCAATATTAAAGTCCCCTGCGATAATTAGGTGGTTTTTGTTCAGTCTGTTATCAAGTATTAGATTTCTAAGGTTTGAGTTGAATTCGGACACATCAGTGTTAGGAATTCTATAAACTGCACCCACAGTCAGGACAGACTCGGCACCCTTGACTCTGAAGCTGGCGAAGATATACTCCCCATAGCAGTCTCTGGTTCTAATTTCTTTTAAGCATGTTAGTTCTTGGTGGTAGTAAAGAGCAGTGCCACCACCTCTCTGAAGTTGACGACAGTTGTGAATTGCTGAGTAGTTAGGCATGTTAAAGAGCTGAGTAGTATCCTCTTTCAACCATGTTTCAGTAAGTATAATAAAAGAGAATTTGTTGTCAATAGCTTCAATCAAGGCACTAACATCATCGAAGTGTTTACCTAGGGATCTAACGTTCAAATTGATTACAGAGATATTGTGATTATGAGTTAATACATTGTTTACATCATGTGCTGCAAAATATCTGCAATTTAGATCATTAAAGTGATAATTGTCATAGATAGTGGATAAGAGGTTAAGTTCAGGGTCTATACTTGTCTGCATAAAAAAAGCTGATTGCAGGAAAAACAAGGAAAGAAAGGCAAATAACAAGGTAGAAATAAGCTATAAAATAGGGAAAAAGATGTACACAATACAGAACAAAGCAAACTCAAAAGGGGCTTACAGGGGTACAATGGAGTAAGGGAGTATGGCTAGGCTAGGCAACCTAGGTAATAAATGAGATTAACGAAAAAACATATAAACATGGACTATACAAAACACAAGATATAGAAATACAAAACAAAAATATAAACAAGACTAAGCAATACAAAAACAAATTGAGCAAAAATGAAAAATGAGGTAGATTGCTTACAAGTACTCTCAGGTACACTGTAAGTAACAATTTGCAATTTGAGATGCAGGCAAAGCCAGGGGTACAATGGAGTAAGGGAGCATGGCGAGGCTAGGCAACCTAGGTAATAAATGGAATCAAAGAAAAGTTGAATAATAAGCATAGGCAAATTTAAGCTAATGATTATTAACTATAAATAGTTCAGTTATGACTGTATAATTAATAAGACCTGAAGAACTATTTATGCACTCAATTAAATAATTTCAGTAAATGACTAGTTAAGAGTAAGTTAAAAATTAAGTCAGAAAATGAAACAATGAGACTTAGGAAACCTAGCCCCACTAGTTGACAGGGGGTTAATTAAGTTAATTCACTGGGAGTGATAATGAGCTGAGACAGACCACATTGGGAGAGGAAAGCGTTGAGGTTCTCTTCTTTAGTAATTGTGAACATTTTGCCCTCTGCGGTTTTTCTCACCTTTATCAGTCCATCTCTAACGAAGCACTGATGAATCGCATCTGGGTTTTTTTGACGGATTTGACGCAGGCGGTAGAGGAGGTGCTGTCTGTTCCTAGTCAAGCACTCGTTGATGTATAATCCCTTCCGTTGGGCTACAGCTGTCCGGACTAGATTGGATTTCGTGAACTGGGAAGACAGCTTCAGGCGAATTTTCCGTTGGTTTTGACTTGATGGATTCTTTTTGCCTACTCTGTAGGCAGCAATAACGTCAGATTTGTTTAGAATGAGCTGCAATTTGTCTTTTAAGAGATCCAGAGCTATTTCGACACAGTTTTCACCATCATGTTCCACAGGTATATCTTGGGACGACACTATAACAGAGTCTAGCAGCTTTTGCTGGTCTTGTTCATCCTGGGAGACAGAACGCTGGGCTGAAAATGTACTGATACATGCAGTCATTTTGTTGAGAGCTTCCTCCTGTTTTTTAATGGCTTCATCAGTTTTCAGAAGGTTGCTTTCCTCACGGAGATCATTTAAATCATGCTGTAGTTGGTCTTGGCTTGCCTTGCAGTTTCTAATTTCCTCGCGGAGGAGGGTTATTTCTTGTTGTTGTTGTTGGAGATTAGCGCGGATCGCTAGATTCTTATTTAGAAGACTCAAGATGATAGCATTTTGAGACTCGAGGACTTGGCACAACTTTTTGAACCACTGATTCTCGGCCCAGTTATAGAATTCCGGTGAGGGACCGGAAGCTCGCTTGAGTTGCTTATAGTGGGATGCTAGCATGTCCATAGGAGAGGGTTGAGATGTCTCTGCTCCCTTGCTCAAAGGGGTGGAGGGGAGGGCAGCACCGCTGCCCTGAACCCCAGAGCTTCCAGACGGAGAAACACGAATATTGTTTGAGTTGGCCGGGATGGTTGCCTTGTTAAGGGGTTTGTTGTCCTTCTTTCTCTGCACAGCCCCATGTTTAGGAGACATGATTGGTTAGAATGGACTGGGGGTATATATTGTGAAGAAACTTGCGTCAGGCAGCGCGGTGGCGGCAGCATGCACTGGTACTCACAGCCGTAGAGGAATGTTTTGAAACTTAATTGAGATGGAATGAGTTGATTTTGGTCGGTTACTTTGGTTTTGCTATAACATGCTAGGACTCCATGTACTTAGCTGCCTGTGGGTGGCGGTCTACATCATCTGGCAATAGTATAAGGGCTGATATACAGCTTAGAGTGAGGAGCGTAGCGTGATCACGTTGGTCTCGTAGCGTAGCTACGTAGCGTAGATCTTAGAATTACGTAGGTAAACAACAAATGTAACATATTTGTTTACTACAATGTCGGTGCTGCCTGAACAAGTTGAAAAAACATTGTTTTACTTCGAAATATATTAATTTTATAAGAAAATTCGACGTAAATAGGAGGCAGTAGATCTCCGATAAGCCAGCGCTAAATCTTCAATATGAAGAATGTTGCTGCTCTCTGATTGGCCAAACGAAACACAGTAGTGACCTCTATCAGCACGCAGGTGAACCAACAATTTTCTTCCTAAGTATACCTTATTGAATCGCACCTAAGCATCTTCTTAGGGCGCACTTAGGAACCTTCGTAGCAAACCCACTTACGAAGAAATACACAGAGCTTCCTGAAACTAGGTCCTGGGCTGTAGAAGACTCGCACCGCAGACCCCACGCGTGTGTGACCGAAGTTATATCGTCTGGGCTATTGAGTAGTAATATGTATTACCTTATTAATATAGCAAATTATAAGATAAATGGAATAAGTTCACATTGCCGCAAAGGAAAGTAATTTTTACATGACTACAGCAATAGTAGATGCTCTAGGTAAGATACGAGGAGAAAGCGCCAGGCCGGCATGACTACACATCGCTCAGTTTACGTGTATGGGTATGTACAGAAATACACATGAATTTATGAATCTCTGTATATCCACATATCCTCAGCTAAAATGTGATGCTTTTAGACTGTCTAAGTGCATTGTGACGAAAAGTGTCGCTCGTGTGCATTGTTTTGAGAAACACGGAAGGTGCAGGTGAGTGCCGAGGATGCGAGGCACTTCCTTGCACATATGACAACCCCTGAAGCGAGCGGACGACTGTGAGAGATAGATCAGCGGTAGTGGAAGGTCCAATCTCAATCTTAGATAATGCTCAGCATCATCTCTCCCCTGTTGCAAGGGCATGACACAGATTGTTCCACAGTTGTTATTGGGACCGTCATCGTGCATGCTAACGATGGAGAAAGCATGCCAGGAGAAAAGCACTAAGCCATAACGACTGTGTAGCACTTGGAAGGGATATCGTGATAGGAAAACGAAATGACAAAAACGTATTGGAACACAGATTATCAAGATAGTCAAGAGATTAAGACAAATATTTATTAAACAGTCATATTAACAACTCCCTGTTTTCTGTTGAGGAGAATGGAAGGTGGGCCGTGAATATGAAGGTCTTGTTGGCTGAGTTGTAACATTCACCCTCATGCCTCGCCTGCCATATGGTCTGGGTTCGAGTGTAGCCAATAAAAGACTACCTGGGCACTACACTAATCCTTAACTGCTGCCCCCCCCCCTCCCCCGAACACTCTGTAGTAAATGGGTACCTGGTTGTTTATCGAGTGGCGGGCCGTATTCTAGGAGGTAAACTAGTGGGTGAAGTTTACCATGAGCAATGGGAAGGGAGAGCTCTCAGTCTGGAAGGAGGAGTCAGCAGGAGTCTGTTCCTGTACTCGACTATGTACAAAAGAGCAAGGAACTGTATAACTTTGATTTCCCGAGGCATAAGAGTTCACATTTGTCTGTTGTACGGTGCCCGTTGGTGGATGTTTTTCGCCAGTTCTTGTCAAGTGTTTGGTGATTACTGTACTCTTCTTTATGGTCTTTGCGATACTCTTGTCCATGGTTCTTACAGTACTCCACTTAGTGGTCGTTACTGTACGTATGTTTATGGTCGTTAGAGTAGTCTTGTTTATAGTCATTACATTACTCCTGTTTATGTCGTTACAGTATTTCTGTTTATGGTTGATTGAGTACTCTTTTCTGATAATGGCGGATTCACTGTTCCTTTGAAGAGTCGTTACATTACTACTGTGCAACAGATTCTTACAAGGAGCCAGAGCTCACAGGAAACACTAGGAGCTCTATGACGCTCTCACAAGGAGCCAGGGGATATATATATATATATATATATATATATATATATATATATATATATATATATATATATATATATATATATATATATATATATATACATATATATATATATATATATATATATATATATATATATATATATATATATATATATATATATATATATATATATATATATGTCAACAGTGAACTATTTAACCTGAAACAACAACATAAAACTCTTGTAGAAACAAAGACACTCCGTAAGTTAACATCCCTAAACGGTGGACAGCTAAAAATCCCTCGTCCTAAAGATGGCTACTTTAACCTGACTTCTTATGATCTTACCCAGGACCAACGAGACCTCTTAAATCTTGGTCTAAATTGTCAATTCTTATCTAAACCAAAGATGCATCAAAAACGCCTGGAAATCGAAATGCTTCTGGACGATATCCATAAGCTAGAAGACAACAAAAAAGTCATCACCACTGACACACTTCAAGCTGAACTACTTGCAGAAGCAGGGAAAAAACGAGGAACATATTCATCTACAATCTTAACCCCACGACTCAAAGAAGCAGCGAAACAACTAAAAAATCTGAAAGACGTAACAATAAGAAAAGCCGACAAAACAGCAGCATATGTATTGATTCCTACCCATGAATACATGAACAAAATTAGCGACATCCTAAGTGACGACTCCAAATTTCAACGAATCACGAGGAACCCCGTAGAAGACCTTAAGCGGAAAGTAAACAAAACAATTACAGCAATCAACGCAAAGAAAGGTAGTGTGCATTTCAATAAACTTCAAGGCGACTATGGCTTAGGATATGCCTACGGCAATGTTAAGACGCATAAACCAGGTAACCCACTACGCCCTATAATCAGCCAAATACCAACCCCAACTTATCACCTGGCAAAGAAACTCAATGAACTCCTAACTCCATACACTCCAAGTAAGTTTAGTCTACAATCATCAGCAGATTTCCTAGAATTGATCAAATCTACCCAGCCCGATGGAATCATCGCTTCCCTGGACGTTGAATCCCTTTTTACCAACGTCCCAGTCGACACAACCATAGGAATGATACTGGACAGAGTATACAGAGACGAGAGCACCCCCAAATTAGACATACCTGAGCCACACTTGAAAAGTCTTCTCGAAGCATGTACAAAGGAAGCCCCTTTCATCAGTCCACAAGGAGACATGTATTTACAAATAGACGGAGTAGCAATGGGCTCCCCCTTAGGAGTTTTATTTGCTAATTTTTATATGGGAACCATCGAAGATAGGGTCTTCAGTAGCAGACAAAAACCAACTGTATACTGCCGTTATGTAGATGACATATTCGTAATAGTAAAAGACTCAGATGAACTAATTGACCTAAAAAGACACCTAGAGAGAGAGTCAGTACTCCGATTTACACATGAAAATAGTGAAAATAACAGTCTGCCATTCTTGGATGTACTAATAACAAAAACAGGAACCTCTTTAAGCACCAACGTATATACCAAGCCCACCAACATAGGATTATGCCTGAACGGTAGAAGTGAGTGCCCCCAAAGATACAAAGCCAGTGTTCTCAATGCTTATATTCGTCGAGCGCTTACCCACTGCTCTGAATGGAGCAACGTGAGTAGAGAGTTTGAAAGAGTAACTCAGGTATTGGTGAACAACGGATATAGCAACGCGGAAATAAACGCTGCTATAAGAAGACACTTGGACCGTTGGTATAATTCAGAACCTAGAACAGAAACCACAACACCCCCAATAAAATTATATTACAAATCTACCATGCACAGTGAACATATAAAAGAGGAAAGAATAATGAAAGAAATAATCCGTAAAGGAGTAAAAAGCACTACTCCTAACCAAAACATAAACCTGATAATATTCTACAAAACCAAGAAGACTTCCGAACTCCTTATCAAAAACAGCCCGAAGCCGACGGAGAACCCTCTACAGCAGTCAAGCGTTGTATACATGTACACTTGCCCCCACGAAGGATGTAACCTTCAATGTAAGTACATAGGTATGACGTCGACCAAGCTGACGAGGCGTTTGACATGCCATCTTCAATCTGGTGCCCCTAGGAATCCCATGAGACAAGCCCATGACATTACTCTAACAAGAGAAATGTTGAACAAGAATACTTGCATAATAGACAAAACCCAAGATTCAAGAAGATTACAAATTCTTGAGGCAATTCACATAAGAATAGAGCGACCTACCATGAACACCCAAATCACGGAACTATTTACTCTACCCACCATGAGAGTAAGGACAAGACAAGAACATATCGATGCCAACACAGAAGACAATGTCCAACATAACAGGCCAATTACACTGGATTAATCTTTGTGTTTAGATAGGAGATGCCTCGTATGGGCCAATACGCCTTCTGCAGCCCCTATGTTTATCCCTTATGTATCCCCCCATGTTTTTCACCTTCATTGTATTATCACCTGACCTAATGCGGGTATAAAATCAACTAGTATTGTAAGATCTGTTCACTTGAGAATGAACCATGGAGGTTCGAAACGTCGTGCAAATTATACAAATAAGTGTAATACACTCTATAGTAAATCACTTCTTTTCTTCACCTTAAAAGTACGAAAATGAGTTTTGGAGAACTCCTATTCCAATTAAGCCCTGATGCTAAGAAAATAGTTAGAGGGATAGAAGCCCTAAACCAGAAAATAATAAATGCAGAATATGCGGTCATATTCAATGAAACATGTTTGAAAGAAAACCTGCTGCCAGTATACACCAATATATATATATATATATATATGCAACAATGATCACAAAAACACTGATCCAAGTATGCAGAATAACCACATATGAAAAATAGAAACTGCTTAACGCGTTTTCGGCTAATTCGCCTTCATCAGAGCAAAGTAGAATGAAGATAAGATTGCTGATCAGACCTTTATATCCGCCTGGGCAGATCACCTGACCACCAAAAATAAGTGGAGGAAAGGAATTATAAGAAAGAAGGTAACTGCAGAAGGCCTATTGGCCCATACAAGGCAGCTCCTATGAATATCTCCAAGTGCCATACGTGTTTAAATGATTGCAATATTGTTTTGACGTGCTATATTGAGGCTTAAATAGGGATCCAACTTGTACATACCGGGGCTCACATTAAGGCTGTTGTTACAATGTTTGATCAGAGCAGACTCGATCACGTTTCGTTCAACAAAATCCTTACTTTTAACAATACATTTTGCCCCTGTGAAGTCGATAGAATGATTACATAAACTGGAATGTAAATACAATGCACTGGATTGCTGGGCTGTACGAATAGCGTATGAATGCTGTTTTAAACGCGAGGAAAGAGATTTACCTGTCTGGCCGATGTAAACACATGCACACTCATTACAAGGGATGGAATACACACAACCTGCTACAGACGAGGGCGAGTTCTTAATTAACATGGACTTAACTGTATTATCATTTTTGAACACTAGATTAATATTAAGGTTCTTCAGGGCTGGGGCAAGATTTACTAGACCCTCAGAATATGGTAATACCAACGAATTTTTCAGTTCTGGTTTCGACTTAGTAGTCTGTTTGTAGAAAGTCCTTTTTGCTTGACCAAACGCAAGATCCAAGATCGATTTTGGGTATTTTAACTTCTTCCAAATTTCAAATATATTTGCTATTTCTTCATCGAAAAATTCCGGACTACAAACTCTCAGTGCTCTGAGAAACATACCAGAAAAAACTGCCCGCTTGACCTGAACATGATGATTTGAATAGAAATGTACATACGAGCACACATTGGTAGGTTTCCTATACACATTGAATTTGAAACTTCTACCAATTCTATGAATCATGATGTCTAAAAAAGGCAGAACACCATTCACTTCGTTCTCAATTGTGAATTTAATTGACGGAACCAGCGAATTGATTTGATTGAGAAAATCAGTTTCGTCATGATTAACCGGCCACAGGCACAAAATATCGTCAACGTACCTGTACCAAAGCAAATTTGAGGGTAAAATCCTGGGAAGGATATTTGTTTCGAAACATTCCATGTACAGATTGCTCAAAACAGGGGAGAGGGGATTACCCATCGCCATGCCAAATGTTTGTTTATAAAATGAATCATTAAAGCTGAAATAATTATCTTTAATGCACAATTTTATAAGTTCAATAATGGTGTTAGTAGGCAAAGTTAAATTATACCTTGGGAGTAGATCCCGTAAGAATGACAACAGATCATCAACAGGAACCCTAGTGAACAGAGCCGTCACATCAAAACTCACAAGTTTAAAATCATAATTTAATTTCAAACTAGACAACTTGTTAACCAAGTCCAAGTTGTTTGTTATGTGTGAGTTGGAAATGGAACCTACTACTGGAGACAAGACTTGGACAAGCCATTTGGAAAGTCTATATGCCACAGATCCAACAGAACTAATAATAGGTCTTGCAGGATTATTCGGTTTGTGTGTTTTAATAAGCCCATATAGATATGGGAGAGAAGGGGAACGACTTAAAAACTTAGGAATCAACTCCTTATCTTTCTTGAGCACGGTTTTAAGAGTTTTGTTGAAATGAGCAATAACTCTTTCAATAGGGTCACTATTAACAGGTAAGTAAGTGTCTCTGTCCTCCAATAACTGGTTCATTTTTTGGACATAGTCTTCTTTGTCCATGATGACAACAGCATTGGATTTATCAGCTTTAGTGATATGTAGAGAGTTATCTTTTTTGAGGGTTTTGAACGCTCGCATAAACCTCTCTGGACAATTAGGCACAGTACCCTTAAGTAAAGAACCGTACACAATTCCCTTGCAAATATTGATGTCATCAGATGAAATCTCACTAGATTTCTCCAAATTGCAAAAACTTTTGGCAATATTTGCATAATTCACATCTCTATTTGATAAGGAGAAACTCAGACCGTAACCAAGAGCAGTCATCGTATCATTATCAAGTTGTTTACTAGAGAGATTAATAACAAAGTCAGTGTTGGCATGTTTATTCCAATCACTTTGTTGAATGAGCCTATTTAATTTTGAATCAAGCTTCGTACTTACATTCGTGCAGGCAGATCTCATAGCGGTGTAACAATAATCCATCATCGGGCGATTCCATTCCAAGGGTACAGCTTGAGAAAATGAATACTTACGGCTGTTCAACACCTTAAAACATTCCCGTACTTCTAATTTAAGCAAATCAATATTTTTACCAAGCACTAAGCGGGAAATTTCATCAAACGGTCGGTCAGCTAATTTCAGCACACTGTTGGAGGATAGGGAACGGGGAAGCACTTGTTCACTGAGACATTTTCTAAGAAAATGAAGACGGATTTTTAACGTATAGGATTTCACTAAAGCAGAACGAAAATTAGAAACAAAAGGTTTAAGAGCAGGGTAGAGAGAGGAGAAGTGAAGAAATTGGCGCGTGGTATCCATGTATGCAACAATGATCACAAAAACACTGATCCAAGTATGCAGAATAACCACATATGAAAAATAGAAACTGCTTAACGCGTTTTCGGCTAATTCGCCTTCATCAGAGCAAAGTAGAATGAAGATAAGATTGCTGATCAGACCTTTATATCCGCCTGGGCAGATCACCTGACCACCAAAAATAAGTGGAGGAAAGGAATTATAAGAAAGAAGGTAACTGCAGAAGGCCTATTGGCCCATACAAGGCAGCTCCTATGAATATCTCCAAGTGCCATACGTGTTTAAATGATTGCTATATTGTTTTGACGTGCTATATTGAGGCTTAAATAGGGATCCAACTTGTACATACCGGGGCTCACATTAAGGATGTTGTTACAATGTTTGATCATCTTGGATCGATCTTGGATCTTGCGTTTGGTCAAGCAAAAAGGACTTTCTACAAACAGACTACTAAGTCGAAACCAGAACTGAAAAATTCGTTGGTATTACCATATTCTGAGGGTCTAGTAAATCTTGCCCCAGCCCTGAAGAACCTTAATATTAATCTAGTGTTCAAAAATGATAATACAGTTAAGTCCATGTTAATTAAGAACTCGCCCTCGTCTGTAGCAGGTTGTGTGTATTCCATCCCTTGTAATGAGTGTGCATGTGTTTACATCGGCCAGACAGGTAAATCTCTTTCCTCGCGTTTAAAACAGCATTCATACGCTATTCGTACAGCCCAGCAATCCAGTGCATTGTATTTACATTCCAGTTTATGTAATCATTCTATCGACTTCACAGGGGCAAAATGTATTGTTAAAAGTAAGGATTTTGTTGAACGAAACGTGATCGAGTCTGCTCTGATCAAACATTGTAACAACAGCCTTAATGTGAGACATTTAATGTTGACGACATTTTTACACAGGTACCTGATGTTAGACATCTGCAGAAGCGGAATTCTGTGTTGCGTTTCACTTACGAGATGGAGAAGGATGGGAAGCTGCCCTTTCTTGATGTAAAAGTCATGGAAAGGAGCGAAGGGTTCCACACTGCAGTCTACACTAAGGAAACAAACATAGGAATGTGCCTAAATGCCAACAGTGACTACCCAGACAGGTACAAGAGGAGTGTCGTTAACGCTTATGTCGACCGTGCTCTCAGCCACAGCTCAGGTTGGAAGCAAGTCGATGAAGAACTCTGTAGGGTAAGGCAGGTCCTAGTCTTTTTCCTTCTTATGATGGTTTCGTTGAAGACATCATAAGAAGGAAGGTGAAACGCCATGCAACCTCTGAAGAGACAACTAACACAACACCTGTACCCCCTATTAGACTATTCTACAGGAACTTCTTTTCCACAGCTCATAAAACAGAGGAAAGAGTCCTCAAAGATATTGTTAATAGGAACGTTATCCCTACAGACAAAAATCAGAAGATACAATTGACGATTTACTATAAAACCAAGAAAACGGCCAACCTACACATGTGAAACTCTCCAGACACAAAGCAGAACGCTTTAAAAGAGACCAATGTCGTCTATGCCTTTAAATGCCCACTTGGGGACTGTAAGCCTCAAAGAATTCAGTATATAGGCAAGACAACAACATCTCTTTCCAGGCGATTAACGATGCATAAACAACAGGGCTCCATTAAGGAACATATAATCTCTTCCCACAACCAGACCATCACCAGAGAAGTCTTAACAAAAAACACAGAAATCATCGATAGATACAGCGATAGCAGGCGGCTTGATATCTGCGAGGCACTACACATCAAGAATTCAACACCAGCAATCAACTGCCAATTAATGCACAACTATATTCTACCCACTTCAAGACTCCGCACCAATATAGAAGCATCAGGAAATATGGGCCAATAGGCCCTTTGCAGTTACTTTCATTCTTCCCTTTAATTTACCCCAATATTATACCCATTGTTTCGTGTTCTGTCTTGTGTTGAAAGTTTGTTTTCACCTCATCCAAAACTCTTGTAACATATCACCTCACCCAAATGCAGGTATATAAAATGAAATGCCGTTTAAATTATAGCATAGTAGAACTCTGTTTAGTGTTGCAAGTTATTGTTGTGTGTGTGTAAACTTAAGTCTTTGAAAATGTAATAAGTTATTACGAAAAGCGTTTAAGTGTCGTGTCAGACTAGAAACAAAAATGAATTTTGGAGTATTGATTTTTCAATTACCATCGACAGTGAAAAGAAGCATAAAAAATATTGAGAAAATTCGTGTTAGAATTATTAATCTTACTTTTCGTTCATATTTAATAATATATGTTTTCAAGATAGACTACTACCAAAATATACTAATATATATATATATATATATATATATATATATATATATATATATATATATATATATATATATATATATATATATATATATATATATATATATATATATATATATATGTATATATATATATATATATATATATATATATATATATATATATATATATATATATATATATATATATATATATATATATATACAACATATATGTATATATGTTGTACCTAGTAGCCAGAACGCAGTACTCGGCCTAATATGCAAGGCCCGATTGGCCTAATAGGCGAAGTTTTCCAGCATTTATATATTTTTTTCATTTTTTTCTTCTTATGAAATGATAAAGCTATTCATTTCATTATGAATGATTTTATTTTTTTAAATTTGAGTTAAAACTAACGTAGATATATGACAGAACCTAACAAACCCTACCTAACCTAACCTAACCTATCTTAACCTAACCTAAACTAACACAACTAAGTCAATAATTTTTGTTCCTAATATAATATAATAATAATAATTCAAATAAACTAATTAGAAACAACTTATAGAAAATAAAGAAATTCAATCGGCCTATTAGGCAAACCGGGCCTTGCATAGTTGGCCGAGAAGTGCGTTCTGGCTACTAGGTACGACATATATATATATATATATATATATATATATATATATATATATATATATATATATATATATATATATATATATATATGTCGTACCTACTAGCCAGAATGCACTTCTCGGCCTACTATGCAAGGCCCGATTTGCCTAATAAGCCAAGTTTTCCTGAATTAATATATTTTATCTAATTTTTTTCTTATGAAGTGATAAAGCTACCCATTTCATTGTGTATGAGGTCAATTTTTTTTTATTGGAGTTAAAATTAACGTAGATATATGACCGAACCTAACCAACCCTACCTAACCTAACCTAACCTATCCTTGTAGGTTAGGTTAGGTTAGGTAGCCGAAAAAGTTAGGTTAGGTTAGGTAGGTTAGGTAGTCGAAAAACAATTAATTCATGAAAACTTGGCTTATTAGGCAAATTGAGCCTTGCATAGTAGGCTGAGAAGTGCGTTCTGGCTACTAGGTACGACATATGTCTATATATATATATATATATATATATATATATATATATATATATATATATATATATATATATATATATATATATATATATATATATATATATTATTAAATATGACCGAAAAAGTAAGATTAATAATTCTAACACGAATTTTCTCAATCTTTCGTACATTACGCTTCACTGTTGGAGGTAAATCAAAAATCAATTCTCCAAAATTCATACTCATGAGAAACTCTCCAGACACAAAACAGAACGCTTTAAAAGAGACTAACGTCGTCTATGCCTTCAAATGCCCACTTGGGGACTGTAAGCTCCAAAAAACCCAGTATATAGGCAAGACGACAACATCTCTTTCTAGGCGTTTAACGATGCATAAGCAACAGGGCTCCATTAAGGAACATATAATCTCTTCCCACAACCAAACCATCGCCAGAGAAATCCTAGTAAACAACACAGAAATCATCGATAGATACAGCGATAGCAGGCGGCTTGACGTTTGCGAGGCACTACACATCAAGAAGTCAACACCAGCAATCAACAGCCAATTATTGCACAACTATATTCTACCGACCTCAAGACTCCGCTCCAATATAGAAGCATCAAGAAATATGGACCAATAGGCTTTCTACAAACACTTCTATTCAATACCCATTGTTTGTGTTCTGTCTTGTGTTGATACTTTTAATACCCTATTAATATCCCCTCTTGTTCTGTCTTGTGTTAATGCCACATCACCCCTCCCACCTCACTCAAATGTAGATATAAAATCGGAGATACGTAAGTTCTAATCAGTTGTGTATTTGTGAACTAAAGTCTTTGAAAATGTAATAAGTTTTACGAAACGCGCCCGTGTCGCGTCAGACTAGAAATAAAAATGAATTTTGGAGAATTGATTTTTGATTTACCTCCAACAGTGAAGCGTAATGTACGAAAGATTGAGAAAATTCGTGTTAGAATTATTAATCTCACTTTTTCGGTCATATTTAATAATATATGTCTACAGGAAAGACTGCTACCAAAATATACTAATATATATATATATATATATATATATATATATATATATATATATATATATATATATATATATATATATATATATATATATATATATATATGTATATATATATATATATATATATATATATATATATATATAATATATATATATATATATATATATATATATATATATATATATATATATATATATATATATATATATATATATATATATATATATATATATATATATGTCGTACCTAGTAGCCAGAACGCACTTCTCTGCCTACTATGCAAGGCCAGATTTGCTTAATAAGCCAAGTTTTCCTGAATTATTATATTTTCTCTATTTTTTTTCTTATGAAATGATAAAGCTACCCATTTCATTATATATGAGGTAAATTTTTTTTATTGGAGTTAAAATTAACGTAGATATATGACCAAACCTAACCAACCCTACCTAACCTAACCTAACCTATCTTTATAGGTTAGGTTCGGTTAGGTAGCCGAAAAAGTTAGGTTAGGTTAGGTTAGGTAGGTTAGGTAGTCGAAAAACAATTAATTCATGAAAACTTAGCTTATTAGGCAAATTTGGCCTTGCATAGTAGGCTGAGAAGTGCGTTCTGGCTACTTGGTACGACATATATATATATATATTGTTGAATGCTGGTGTTGACTTCTTGATGTGTAGTGCCTCGCAAACGTCAAGCCGCCTGCTATCGCTGTATCTATCAATGATTTCTGTGTTGTTTACTAGGATTTCTCAGGCGATGGTTTGGTTGTGGGAAGAGATTATATGTTCCTTAATGGAGCCCTGTTGCTTATGCATCGTTAAACGCCTAGAAAGAGATGTTGTTGTTTTGCCTATATACTGGGTTTTTTGGAGCTTACAGTCCCCAAGAGGGCATTTGAAGGCATAGACGACGTTAGTCTCTTTTAAAGCGTTCTGTTTTGTGTCTGGAGAGTTTCTCATGAGTAGGCTGGCCGTTTTTTCTGGTTTTATAGTAAATCGTCAGTTGTATCCTCTGATTTTTGTCTGTAGGGATAACGTTTCTATTAACAATATCTTTCAGGACCCTTTCCTCCGTTTTATGAGCTGTGGAAAAGAAGTTCCTGTAAAATAGTCTAATAGGGGGTATAGGTGTTGTGTTAGTTGTCTCTTCAGAGGTTGCATGGCGTTTCACTTTCCTTCTTATGATGTCTTTGACGAAACCATTGGAGAGGCCGTTGTTGACTAGGACCTGCCTTACCCTACAGAGTTCTTCGTCGACTTGCTTCCATTCTGAGCTGTGGCTGAGAGCACGGTCGACATATGCGTTAACAACACTCCTCTTGTACCTGTCTGGGCAGTCGCTGTTGGCATTTAGGCACATTCCTATGTTCGTTTCCTTAGTGTAGACTGCAGTGTGGAAACCTCCGCTCTTTTCCATGACTGTTACATCTACAAAGGGCAGCTTCCCATCCTTTTCCATCTCGTAAGTGAAACGCAGCACGGAACTCTGCTCAAATGCCTCCTTCAGCTCCTGCAGATGTCTGACATCAGGTACCTGTGTAAAAATGTCAACATACCTGCAGTATATGGCCGGTTTCAAGTTCATGTCGACTAAGACTTTTTGCTCGATGGTACCCACGTAGAAGTTTGCAAACAGGACACCTAGGGGAGAACCCATGGCGACCCCATCTACTTGCTTATACATGTGCCCATCCGGGCTCAAGAAGGGTGCCTCTTTAGAACAAGCTTGGAGTAGTTTCCTCAGAATGTTTTCTGGTATGTCAAGAGGAGTACAGGCTGGATCACGATACACTCTGTCGGCTATCATCCCGATTGTCTCGTCCACAGGTACGTTGGTAAACAGCGATTCTACGTCCAACGAGGCTCTTATCCCTGTGGCCCGTGTGCCCCGCAGTAAGTCAACAAATTCCTTTGGAGACTTCAGGCTAAAGGCACAAGGAACATAAGGAGTCAGCAGGCGGTTGATTCGCTTCGCCAGTCTGTACGTGGGTGTGGGTATCTGGCTAATGATTGGCCGAAGTGGGTTTCCAGGCTTGTGTGTCTTGACATTTCCATACGCATATCCAGGTTTATATTCCCCAATGATCTTTGGCAGGTGGAGTCCGGATTTCTTGGCGTTCACAGTTTCGATCAGTTTGTTGACCTTTGCTTTTAATTCGGCTGTAGTGTCCTTCGTTACCCTTTGGAACTTAGTTTGGTCAGAGAGTATGATGTTCATTTTCGCCAGATATTCGTCTTTTTTAAGAATGACATATATTGGCGACTTGTCACCTCTCCTGACAACTATCTCCTTGTTCTCACGAATATATATATATATATATATATATATATATATATATATAATATATATATATATATATAATATATATATATATATATATATATATATATATATATATATATATATATATATATATATATATATATATATATATATATATATATATATATATATATATATATATATATATATATATATACTGTTTAGTTTAGGTTATTATTTTTAGTTTATTGTAATAATAAAAATAATAATAGTATGATAATAATGATAATAATTATAATTTCATGTCGCTGGCATTAATCGTTGAGATGTAATTATCGTCCTAATCACTCATTCAGACCTTGACAAAGTACTCAGGAGAGTGCGAGAGACTTGGTGGAAATCTTTATATAAAATTCACTTATACATAAGTGTGGCTTTTTGTCCTATTTTATTATATAAGTGAGGAAACATTATACGGGACAATACATTGTCCATTACCATTACAATGACAGTGGTACAACATTATAATGACAACTGTACAACATTACAATGTTGTTGATGGTATTTTATTTAGGTGTTTCTGGTCGCAATCTTCCTTTTATGTTTGCTTCTGAAGAATTTTCATTTGTTTTCTCATGGAGCTGAATTGTTCGCATTTAAAACTGGAAGCGGAGGAGAGGAGTGTGTAATGTGCGTTACCAGGGTCAGTCTGATTGTCTCTCTCTCTCCCAGCTATCAATTTGTCTATCTATCCATATATATATATATTCATCTATCTACCTATCCTTCTATGTTTCCATCTATCCATTCATCTGTCTATTCAGCTATCTGTCTATCTATTTATCCTTCTAGCCAACAATATATTTATCCATATAATTATTCATCTCTCTATCCCTTTATCTATCCATCTATCTTTGTATTCATCCAAATATTCATCTATCCATCCATCTATCCATCCATCTATCTATCTATCCATCTAGCTTTCTATCCATCTTTCTTTATATCCAGCCATTTATCTATCAATCAACACATCTATCTATCTATCTATCTATCTATCTATCTATCTATCTATCTATCTATCTATCTATCTATCTATCTATCTATCTATCTATCTATCTATCTATCTTTCTATCTATACCTCTATCTATCTATCTCTCTCTCTATCTATCTGTCTATTATGCTTCGTGAGGTATTCTCCAAGAATCAAACGAACACCTGAAAAGATGAACACCAGATCTGAGGATAAAGCGTCAAGTATCTCAAGGTTTACATAGTTTACAATATTATAAATATTGGTGATCATGAACTGAAAAGAATTTTCTTGAATTTAAGTATGTTTAAAAATTTTACGATGTTCTTTTTTAATAAGACAAGAAACAGGAGCTAAATGCAGGAATGAAATTATTGGTTCAATTTGCTTTAAATAATTTGTGACGCAAACTTTCTCCATAAAAATATTGTCCGCTCATTGCAATATTCCATATCATTCTACTCGGTCAACTGGTCATGCCTGGTCTATCCTGAAATAAATGGTATGCCATACACCTTTCTCGATATATTTTGAGCTGGAAAACATTGTATGTGTGACGTTCCGGGTATACTGAGAGAGGGGACAGTATGTGAGAGGTAAGAGATATACTGAGAGAGGGGAAGTACTGTGTATGTAACGTTCAAGATATACTGAGAGCAGTAACGCTATTTCTGACGTCCTGGATATAATGAGAACGATGAAACGCTGTATCTAAGACGTTTATGACATAATGAAAGCAGGTAATGTTATATGTGAGACACCAGAGGTGATGAGAGACACGGGCGAATCTCAGAAATGAGACTGACCGTAGAGCCAATAAGCCTCATATGAGGGGAGTATCTGTTGGCATGAGAGCCAGGATGCCTCATGTATGAGACGGAGATGGTGCCATGAGAGACTGGAACCTCACTCTCATGGGTGAGGTGAGGACGCTCCTAGTTATATTCCAGGCATAATAGAACATGGGAGCCGCGACAATGTCAAGGAGGCGTTTTTCAGATGCCTCTCTCATTTTAATGAGGATGGACGTGGGGTGCAGCGCATCCCTGCGAGGCGCACGCTATCTACTCTCTTCCCCTCATTTGTTGCGTGCGCTTCTATACTCACCTAGAAGAGGTTTGCGATGGGTTGAGTTTCAACACTCTTGTCCGGTTTCTTCAACCTTCAAATGAACTGGTGCATGTGTACATGAGCACTTTTTGTTGTCATCTCACATGGTATTTACGAAGTCCAACTATCTTCTTTGAATCTGTATGTCCTCTGCCTCTGAAGATGTTGAGAACCTCAATAAAATGTGCCATATAGACACCTTGTAGTTTTCCAAAATTAATTGATTTTAATGGAAGAGTTGGATTATATACAAAATTACTTTTTGCTAATATACTTGACTAATAGGGCAAATGGAAGATTTCTCCTGCTTCTCAGATGTGTGCCAAGAGAAACGTTTTCGTGCTGATAGCAATGTTAAGGCACTAGAACAGAAAAGCGGTCGTTCTTATTTCTTTGCCATTCATTCAAGAACTTAAGTTCACTTGTACCCCATGAACCTAATGCTTATGGTAACGAAGCTTTAACACTGCACAACCTCGGCATTTGCTACTTTTGTGAGTATTCTTCACTGCAACAGCACTGCTCCCTTTGGTTCTGTTATTCTGGTGATTGGTGTTAACCAAAGTAGAGGCACTTGTTGCTTACCACCTTTACAGGGGCAAGATGTTGACCCCATGTGGATGCTTCTTGCAATCATTAAGTCTCTACGGTTGTGGTTCTCGTTATGCTGGACAGTGGGCCATGGCTACCTTCGTCTTGATGATGAGGAATTATTTGTGTCTTGCAGGCTTTCTTCCTGGCCTGCGGCAGATACGACGGCATAGGCCATATTGCCTGCCACTTTACACACACACACACACACACACACACACACACACATCCTCTCTCTCTCTCTCTCTCCCTCCCCCATCCCGCTCTGCCCTCCTGACAAATCCTATCACGGCACAACTATAGAAACAGGGTCAAGCATGGCAGCCAGAGGTACCAAGGGAACAGGGAAGAGCCAAGGTGACAAAATGAAGGAGATGTTTGCCCAGTTTCTGGAGGACATCAAGAGTGAGATGCAAGAAATGATGCAGGAAATGAAGAATGAAATAAGCAACCTGAAAAGAGAGCTGACAGCAGCAAAGGAGGAGATTAGAGCCCTCAAAGAGAATGGTATCGAGGCTGAGAATCAGAAAACCATCCAGGGAGAAAGTGGTAATAGTTTTTTTGAATGAGAATGCCACAATAAAAGCAACATTTGCAGAAATACTAAAACAAAATAAATCTGAAGTAATGACTGCAGTGATGGAGGTGGCCATGAAAGCAGCCACCTCACAGGAGGCGGCACACTCCACTAGCCAACTGCTGGAAAGGAACAGATCAGTGGTTGCTGTGGGTATTAAAGAACAGGAAGGCTCTAATAGGACAGAGTGGAATGACAAGTTTTCAGGCTAGGTTGGTACAACAAAGACTGAGACCGAATGATAAAGACAGTGTTTGCAAACGAGAGCACAAAGGAGAAGATCCTATCAAGGAAGAGCTCCCTGAAAAATGTGGGAAAATTAAAAAATGTATTCCTCTAGAGAGACATGACAAGGGAGGAGAGAGCCGTGGCGGCAGAAGCAAGGAAGAGGCGCAGGGCGAGAGGGGAAAACCAGGAAGTCAGAGCTCCCAACACAACACCCCCAGAGGCGAGGGGGGAACCCACAACCAGCTACCCAGTAACACCAGAAGGGAGGACAACCCCGCCACCCTCTGCATAGAAAACCCCTCCCCTCCCCATAGAAAACCCTACCCCAAACCCTCCCTGCCCCCACTCAAATATTCAGCTAAATCTCCCTCCCCCCACACCCAATCCCCACCCTTCTCCCCCTCCCCTCCTCCCGAGTCCTCCCTACCCCCCTTTCCTTCTCGTCCTCCCTCCCCTTTCACCCCATACCCTCCCTGTCCCTCCCCCTTCACTGGATCCCCCACCCCTCATCCCAGTATCCTCTGAGACCCTGTTATCCACCTCACAGGTCCTCACACCCATGGAACAGCCTCCCCCACCAGCAGAACACTCACCAAGGAGGCGATTTGAGAAGGGACAGAAGAAAGTGAACCTCAAAGTGATGTACACTAACATAGATGGAATTATAAATAAAGCAAATGAGCTTGGAGAACAGGTACTAGAGGAAAACAAAGACGTAATAGCCCTCACAGAAACAAAGATCACGAAAACGATAACAAACGCAGTGTTCCCACAGGACTATTATGTTATGAGGAAAGAGAGGGAAGGAAGAGGTGGGGGTGGTGTAGATCTGCTGGTAAGAAAATGCTGGGATTTTGAGGAGATTGATATTCAGGGCTGTGAATGTTTCAGTGACTACATAGCAGGTACCGTAACAAATGGAGGGAAAAAAATTATAGTCGTAGTCATATATAATCCACCACCAAATGACAGAAGACCTAGACAGGAATATGATAGAAACAACATGGCCACCATTAACATAATAGAGAGAGCAGCTTCTGTTGCTAGCAGGAATGAACCTGGACTACTAATTATGAGAGACTTCAACCATGGGAAGATAGATTGGAAGAACAGAGACCCGCATGGAGGACCAGAAACATGGAGAGCTAAGCTGCTGGACGTGGCAACAAGAAACTTTCTAAGCCAGCACATCAAAGAACCAACAAGAATGAGAGGAGAAGATGAACCAGCAATGCTTGATTTGATATTTGCCCTAAATGAGTGGGATATAAGGGAAGTTAAGATGGAAGCGCCCTTGGGAATGAGTGACCACAGTGTATTGAACTTTGAGTACCTGGTAGAGCTAGGACTTATCTCCCCCAAAAAAGAACTAGGAATCAAAAGGCTGGCATACCGCAAGGGGAATTATGAACAGATGAGAAGTTTCCTAAGTGAAATACCTTGGGACACAGACCTCAGAGATAAGTCTGTACAGGGTATGATGGACTATGTTACCCAAAAGTGTCAGGAAGCAGTAAACAGGTTCATCCCGGCTCAAAGGGAAAAATCCGAGAAGCAACAGAAGAATCCATGGTATAATAGGGCATGTATGGAAGCGAAGAAACTGAACAAAAGGGCGTGGAGGAACTTCCGGAATAACAGAACACCAGAAAGCAGAGAGAGAGATACCAGAGAACCAGGAATGAGAACGTCAGGGTGAGAAGAGAAGCAGAGAAAAGTTTTGAAAATGATATAGCAAACAAAGCCAAGACCGAACCAAAGCTACTCCACAGTCACATCAGAAGGAAAACAACAGTGAAAGAACAGGTATTGAAACTTCGAACAGGCGAGGACAGGTATACAGAGAATGACAGAGAGGTGTATGAAGAACTGAACAAGAGGTTCCAGGTCTTCACAATAGAACAAGGTAAGGTCACTGTGCTAGGGGAAAGGGAGGTAAACCAGGCGGCCTTGGAAGAGTTCGAAATTACGAGAGGAGGTCAAGAGACACCTGCTGGATCTGGATGATAGAAAGGCTGTTGGTCCAGATGGGATCTCACCATGGATACTGAAAGAGTGTGCAGAGGCACTTTGCTTGCCACTCTCCATAGTGTATAGTAAGTCACTGGAGACGGGAGACCTACCAGAAATATGGAAGACGGCGAATGTGGTCCCAATATACAAAAAGGGTGACAGGCAAGAGGCACTGAACTACAGACCAGTATCCTTGACTTGTATACCATGCAAGGTGATGGAGAAGATCGTGAGAAAAAACCTGGTAACACATCTGGAGAGAAGGGACTTCGTGACAAATCGCCAACATGGGTTCAGGGAGGGTAAATCTTGCCTTACAGGCTTGATAGAATTCTACGATCAGGTGACACAGATTAAGCAAGAAAGAGAGGGCTGGGCGGACTGCATTTTCTTGGATTGTCGCAAAGCCTTTGACACAGTACCGCATAAGAGGCTGGTACATAAGCTGGAGAGACAGGCAGGTGTAGCTGGTAAGGTGCTCCAGTGGATAAGGGAGTATCTAAGCAATAGGAAGCAGAGAGTTACGGTGAGGGGTGAGGCGTCCGATTGGTGTGAAGTCACCAGTGGAGTCCCACAGGGCTCTGTACTCGGTCCTATCTTGTTTCTGATATATGTAAATGATCTCTCAGAGGGTATCAATTCATTTCTCTCAATGTTTGCGGACGATGCTAAAATTATGAGAAGGATTAAAACAGAAGAGGACTGTTTGAGGCTTCAAGAAGACCTAGACAAGCTGAAGGAATGGTCGAACAAATGGTTGTTAGAGTTTAACCCAACCAAATGTAATGTAATGAAGATAGGTGAAGGGAGCAGGAGGCCAGATACAAGGTATCATCTGGGAGAGGAAAATTTTCAGGTGTCAGAGAAGGAAAAAGACTTAGGGGTTGATATCACGCCAGACCTGTCTCCTGCAGCACATATCAAGCGGATAACATCAGCGGCATATGCCAGGCTGGCCAACATACGAACGGCATTCAGAAACTTGTGTAAAGAATCATTCAGAACTTTGTATACCACATATGTCAGGCCAATCCTGGAGTATGGAGCCCCAGCATGGAGTCCATATCTAGTCAAGGATAAGACTAAACTGGGAAATGTTCAAAGGTTTGCCACCAGACTAGTACCCGAGCTGAGAGGTATGAGCTACGAGGAGAGACTACGGGAATTAAACCTCACTTCGCTGGAAGACAGAAGAGTTAGGGGGGACATGATCACAACATTCAAGATTCTGAAGGGAATTGATAGGGTAGACAAAGACAGTTTATTTAACACAAGGGGACACAGGTGGAAACTGAGTGCCCAAATGAGCCACAGAGATATTAGAAAGAACTTTTTTAGTGTCAGAGTGGTTGACAAATGGAATGCATTAGGAGGTGATGTGGTGGAGGCTGACTCCATACACAGTTTCAAGTGTTGATATGATAGAGCCCAATAGGCTCAGGAATCTGTACACCTGTTGATTGACGGTTGAGAGGCGGGACCAAAGAGCCAGAGCTCAACCCCCGCAAACACAACTAGGTGAGAACACACCTACACACACACACACACACACACACACACACACACACACACACACACACACACACACACATCTACAATCTACAATCTACAATCCCCCACCAAACAGTAGAAGACCCAGGCAGGAGTATGATGACAACAACAAAGCATGTATAGATGAACTGCAGAAGGCAGCAACACTAGCCCACAGAATGAGAGCGAAGCTGCTGATCATGGGGGACCTAAATCATGGAGAGATAAATTGGGAATCAAGGAATCCCCATGGAGGGGACGAAACGTGGGGAGCAAAATTAGTAGATGTTATAGACAGGAATTTCCTGACACAACATGTGAAGGAAGACACAAGGGAAAGAGGAGGAGATGCACCGAGCCTATTAGACCTGATTTTCACCCAGAACGTAGAAGATATCGAGAATTTAGAGCATGAAATACCTCTAGGGGCCAGTGACCATTGTGTCCTAGTCTTTGACTACATGATGGAATTCAAACTTATGACCATGGGACAAGAGATCTGGGAAAGGAGAGCTGACTACAGGAAAGGGGACTATATGAGGATGAGGGACTATCTGGGTGAAGTGCAGTGGGAGGAAGAAATTAGAGGAAAAACAGTCCAAGATATGATGGACCTAGTCATACAGAAATGCCAGGAGGCCGAAGAGAGATTTATACCAACGGTAAAGGGAAAAAATAAGAAGGAATATAATAACCCATGGTTTAATAGACAGTGTCAGGAAGCAAAAATGGCCAGCAGGCGGGAGTGGAGGAAGTACAGAAGACAAAGAACAGAGGACAACAGAAGCAGATACAACAGAGCTAGGAACGATTACATTAACATAAGACGAACATCGGAAAGGGACTATGAGAACGATATTGCAATCAAAGCGAAAAAACAACCTAAGTTACTACACAGTCATATTAGAAGAAAAATGTCGGTGAACGACCAAGTGACAAGACTAAGGAAGACAGAGGGGGCATATACTGAAAGTGACAAGGAAATCTGCGAGGCACTGAATGCCAGTTTCCATGGAGTGTTCACTACCGAGCCTGAGCAGCTCCCATTGTTGGAAGGGGTTACCCTAGATGAAAGACTATCAGATATAGAGGTGACAGCAGAGGAGGTAATGAAACAGTTGACAACTCTAGATGCAACTAAAGCAGTTGGACCAGACAAAGTATCACCGTGGATACTAAAAGAAGCAGCACAGGCCCTCAGCGTGCCTCTGGCAATGATCTTTAATGAGTCACTTATGTCAGGAGAATTGCCCAGTTGCTGGAAGAAGGCAAATGTCGTGCCGATCTTCAAGAAAGGAGATAGGGAGGAGGCACTTAACTACAGACCTGTATCACTGACAAGCATCCCCTGTAAAATACTGGAAAGAATAATTAGGCTACGACTGGTTGCACACCTGGAGAACATTAGGTTTGTGAACAAACATCAACATGGGTTCTGGACAGGGAAATCGTGCCTAACAAACCTTCTGGAATTCTATGATAAAATAACGAGGATAAGACAGGACAGAGATGGTTGGGCAGACTGCATATTTCTGGACTGCCAAAAAGCCTTTGATACAGTACCGCACATGAGACTGCTGTTCAAGCTCGAGAGGCAGGCGGGGGTGGGGGGAAAGGTCCTAGAATGGATAAGGAACTACCTAACAGGAAGGAGCCAAAGAGTTACGGTAAGGGGCGAGAAGTAAGACTGGCGAACAGTAACAAGTGGAGTACCACAAGGATCGGTGCTGGGACCAATTCTATTTCTTGTATATGTTAACGACATGTTTACAGGCGTAGAGTCCTACATGTCGATGTTTGCGGATGATGCAAAGTTGATGAGAAGAGTTGTGACAGATGAGGATTGCAGGATCCTCCAAGAGGACCTGAACAGATTGCAGAGATGGTCAGAGAAATGGCTACTAGAATTCAACACGAGCAAATGTAAAGTTATGGAAATGGGACTAGGAGATAGGAGACCAAAGGGACAGTACACAATGAAGGGGAACAGCCTACCTGTAACGACGCGTGAAAGAGACCTGGGGGTGGACGTAACACCTAATCTATCTCCTGAGGCACATATTAATAGGATAACGACAGCAGCGTACTCTACACTGGCAAAAGTTAGAACATCATTCAGAAACCTAAGTAAGGAGGCATTTAGGGCGCTATACACTGCCTACGTAAGGCCAGTCTTAGAGTATGCCGCCTCATCATGGAGTCCCCATCTGAAGAAGCATATAATGAAACTGGAAAAGGTTCAGAGGTTTGCAACGAGACTCGTCCCAGAGCTACGAGGGATGGGGTATGAAGAGCGCCTGAGGGAACTGTGCCTTACGACACTAGAAAGAAGAAGGGAGAGGGGGGACATGATAGGAACGTATAAGATACTCAGAGGAATTGACAGAGTGGACATAGACGAAATGTTCACACGGAATAGTAACAGAACGAGAGGACATGGATGGAAGCTTGAAACTCAGATGAGTCACAGAGATGTTAGGAAGTTTTCTTTTAGCGTGAGAGTAGTGGGGAAATGGAATGCACTTCAGGAACAGGTTGTGGAAGCAAATACTATTCATAATTTTAAAACCAGGTATGATAGGGAAATGGGACAGGAGTCATTGCTGTAAACAACCGATGCTCGAAAGGCGGGATCCAAGAGTCAATGCTCGATCCTGCAAGCACATATAGGTGAGTACATATAGGTGAGTACACACACACACACACACACACACACACACACACACACACACACACACACACACACACACGAGAAAATTAAAAAAAAAAAAAAAATCCTAACATATATAACATGGGAAACAGAGCTCAGGGAAAAGACGGACCAAGATATGATGGATTACATCACACAGAAGTGCAAGGACGCAGAAAACAAGTTTGTCCCAGTCCAAAAGGAAAACAGAGAAATGAAAATGAGAAACCCATGGTTTAATCAGAGATGTGGTCTAGCTAAGCAGCAAAGTAAAAGGGCATGGAGAAACTATAGGAATAACAGGACACTGGAGAGCAGAGAAAGATACCAGAATGCCAGGAATGAATATGTCAGGATGAGAAGAGAGGCAAAAAGACAATACGAAAATGACATCGCAAGCAAGGCAAAGACTCAGCCTAAATTGTTGCATAGCCACATTAGGAGAAAAACAACAGTAAAGGAACAGGTTATGAGATTAAGGATAGGGGCGGAAGGATTCACTACAAATGACAAGGAAGTGTGTGAGGAATTGAATAAGAAATTCCAGGAGGTCTTCACCTTAGAGCAAGGAGAAATTCCAGAGGTAAGTGAGGGAATAGCTAACCAGGAACCACTGGAAGAGTTTGAGATTACCAGTGGGGAAGTAAGGAAGTGTTTACTAGAGTTGGACGTGACGAAGGCTATAGGCCCAGATGGAATCTCCCCTTGGGTTCTAAAGGAAGGAGCAAGAGAACTGTGCCTACCACTCTCCATAGTGTATAACAAATCACTGGCAACAGGGGAACTGCCAGATATTTGGAAAGCAGCTAACGTAGTTCCGATATACAAGAAAGGGGATAGACAGGAGGCACTGAACTACAGGCCAGTGTCCCTAACCTGCATACCATGCAAGCTGATGGAGAAGATTGTGCGAAAAAAATTAGTGGAGCATCTAGAGCCAAGAAACTTTGTAACACAGCATCAACATGGTTTCAGGGATGGCAGGTCCTGCCTCACAGGGTTACTTGAATTCTACGACCAGGCAACAAAAATAAGGCAAGAAAGAGAAAGGTGGGCAGACTGCATATTTTTGGATTGTCGGAAAGCCTTTGATACAGTGCCACACAAGAGGCAAGTGCGAAAGTTGGAGACGCAGGCTGGAGTGAAAGGGAAGGTACTCCGGTGGATAGAGGAGTACCTAAGCAACAGGAGACAAAGAGTCTGTGTGTGGGGTGAGGTCTCAGATTGGCGAGACGTTACAAGTGGAGTCCCGTAGTGGGGTCAGTCCTTGGACCTATACTGTTTCTGGTATATGTAAATGATCTCCCAGAGGGTATAGATTCGTTCCTCTCAATGTTTGCCGACGATGCAAAAATTATGAGGAGGATTGAAACAGAGGATGATAGTAGAAGGCTACAAGATGACCTAGATAGACTGAGTGAATGGTCCAACAAATGGCTGTTGAAGTTCAACCCGAGTAAATGCAAAGTAATGAAACAAGGCAGTGGAAACAGGAGGCCAGACACAGGATACAGAATAGGAGATGAAGTACTTAATGAAACAGACAGAGAGAAAGATCTAGGAGTTGATATCACACCAAACCTGTCTCCTGAAGCCCACATAAAGAGAATAACGTCTGCGGCATATGCGAGGCTGGCTAACATCAGAACGGCGTTCAGGAACCTGTGTAAGGAATCATTCAGAATCTTGTACACAACATATGTAAGACCAATCCTGGAATATGCGGCCCCAGCATGGAGTCCGTACCTTGTCAAGCACAAGACGAAGCTGGAAAAAGTCCAAAGGTATGCTACTAGACTAGTCCCAGAACCAAGAGGCATGAGTTATGAGGAAAGGCTGCGGGAAATGCACCTTACGACACTGGAAGACAGAAGAGTAAGGGGGGACATGATCACAACCTACAAAATCATCAGGGGAATCGACCGGGTAAACAAGGATGAACTATTCAACACTGGAGGGACGCGAACAATGGGACACAGGTGGAAGCTGGGTACCCAAATGAGCCACAGAGACATTAGAAAGAACTTTTTCAGTGTCAGAGTAGTTAGTAAATGGAATGCACTAGGAAGTGATGTGGTGGAGGCTGACTCCATACACAGTTTCAAATGTAGATATGATAGAGCCCATTAGGCTCAGGAATCTGTACACCAGTTGATTGACGGTTGAGAGGCGGGACCAAAGAGCCAGAGCTCAACCCCCGCAAGCACAATTAGGTGAGTACACACACACACACACACACACACACACACACACACACACACACACACACACACACACACACACACACACACACACACACACACATTAGGGTAGATAAAGACAGGCTATTTAATACAAGGGGACACAGGTGGAAGCTGAGTGCCCAAATGAGCCACAGAGATATTAGAAAGAACTTTTTAAGTGTCAGAGTGGTTGACAAATGGAATGCATTAGGAAGAGATGTGCTGGAGTCTGACTCCATACACAGTTTCAAGTGTAGATATGATAGAGCCCAATAGGCTCAGGAATCTGTATACCTGTTGATTGACGGTTGAGAGGTGAGTACACACACACACACACACACACACACACACACACACACACACACACACACACAAGGGGGGCCCTGATAGCTGAGTGGACAGCGCTCTGGACTCGTAATCCTTGGATCCGGGTTCGATCCCCGACTATGACAGAAACAAAATGGGCAGAGTTTCTTTCACCCTGATGCATCTGTTCACCTAGAAGTAAATAGGTACCTGGGAGTTAGACAGCTGCTATGGGCTGCTTCCTGAGGGAGTATGTATGTGTGTGTTTGGAGATAAAATAAAAAAAATTAAGTTGATTGATTGACAGTTGCGAGGCGAACTCAAAGAACCAGTGCTCAGCACCCGCAAGCACAACTATGTGATTACACACACACACACACACACACACACACACACACACGCACACACACACACACACACGCACACACACACACACACACACACACACACACACGCACACACACACACACACACACGCACACCACGCATTAGGAAGTGATGTGGTGGAGGCTGACTCCATACACAGTTTCAAATGTAGATATGATAGAGCCCAATAGGCTCAGGAATCTGTACACCAGTTGATTGACGGTTGAGAGGCGGGACCAAAGAGCCAGAGCTCAACCCCCGCAAGCACAATTAGGTGAGTACAATTAGGTGAGTACACACACACACACACACACACACACACACACACACACACACACACACACACACACACACACACACACACACACACACACACACACACACGCACACACACACACACACACACACACACACACACACACACACACACACACACACACACACACACACACACACACACACACACACACACACACACACACACACACACACACACACACACGCACACACACACACACACACACACACACACACACACACACACACACACACACACACACACACACACACACTCCAACATCAGCGCCAACATAACAGTAGGAGACATTATATAACTTTCCCTGCGGCAGGTCAGCGGTTATTCAACTTGCATCACGCTAAACAAAATTCAAACCCAGTTGAAGAGACAGCAGCGCTGGAGAACAAGGGAGAGTGATGACAATGTGCTTCACATTCTGTAAATTTGTCAAGAGCAGCCAAGTAATTATTCGTGCTTCATGTCACTACTTTTATGCCTCACAAGTTTATGTAGCAGTCATAATGGTTGACAGATTCCTGACAATTGAAATACTTGACAGGTTCGTGACAGCAAATATTGACCAGAGTATCGTGAGAGGTTCTTGAGAGCCGCAGTGCCTGACATGTTCGTACAGCAGTAATACTGACCACGATTACCTGATATTCGTTATGTTTCTGAGCACTTCGTAGGTGTTGTAACGCTTTATAGAACTATGTTAGTGTTGTACTGCCTCGACGAATATTGTGAGTGGCCAAATGTTTGAGGTTTTCGTGAGTCAAAATGTTTCGTGGATTACGTGAGTGTAGTAATGGTTCAGATTATTTCGTAAGCGACATAATCTTTTATAGAGGATTTCGGGAGTTTCAACTTGTTTCACATAACTTCTTAAAGTTTCTTAATGGTCTATATAATTTCGTGTTTCGTAATATTTCAGATGTTTCCGTGAGTGTTGAAATGTTTCAAAGGAATTTGAATCAGCTGTAATTCCCAGTCAGTGAAGCCGTACGGCCTGTGATGTAATGGTTATTATTCTAACATGTAAACTCCCCCAAGATGTGGAAATATGCAAGAGCACTTTGAATAGTTTTAGTTTTGCTTTGAAGTTTTATGTGTGGGGACGCTGGTGTAGAGTGACGTCACCTAGTTGTACTCACCTGGTTGAGCTTTCAGGCTCGAGCATGTGCTCTTAAACCGTGTATCGAATTGACTTCGACAATTAGGGCCTGTGGGCCGCTCCAAGCAACAGCCTGTTGGACCAAGCTCTCACAAGTCAAGCCTGGCCTCGTGCCGGGGTTGGGGAGTAGAAGAACTCCCAGAACCCCAACAAGCAGGTATCAAGCAGGAAAACTTTCTCATCAAGTTCGTTTTATTTAATTACGACTCTTAGACTGAAAAAAAAAAAATTATAACCTTGTGAATCATCTGTGTTTCCAATGTCTAATTATGTCCTCATGTGTTACTGTTCCTTAATTTGAACAATATTTTTATATCTACTTTGAACATCCTTAGTACTTAGTACTACTTTAATCCTCCCTTAGTATCTTATACGTCGTTATCATGTCTGCCCTATTTCTTCCTTCCTTCAGTGTTGAGAGGTTCAGTGTACTCACCTACTTGTGCTTGCGGGGGTTGAGCTTTGGCTCTTTGTTCCCGCCTCTCTACTGTCAATCAACTGGTGTACAGATTCCTGAGCCTACTGGGCTCTATCATATCTACATTTAAAACTGTGTATGGAGTCAGCCTCCACCACATCAATGCCTAATGCATTCCATCCGTTAACTACTCTGACACTGAAAAAGTTCCTTCTAACGTTTCTGTGGCTCATGTGGGTACTCAGTTTCCACCTGTGTCCCCTTGTTCGCGTCCCACCAGTGTTGAATAGTTTATCCTTGTTTACCCGGTCGATTCCTCTGAGGATTTTGTAGGTTGTGATCATGTCTCCCCTTACTCTTCTGTCTTCCAGTGTCGTAAGGTGCATTTCCCGCAGCCTTTCCTCGTAACTCATGCCTCTTAGTTCTGGGACTAGTCTAGTGGCATACCTTTGGACTTTTTCCAGCTTCGTCTTGTGCTTGACAAGGTACGGGCTCCATGCTGGGGCCGCATACTCCAGGATTGGTCTTACATATGTGGTGTACAAGATTCTGAATGATTCCTTACATAGGTTCCTGAACGCTGTTCTGATGTTAGCCAGCCTCGCAAATGCCGCAGACGTTATTCTTTTTATGTGGGCTTCAGGAGACAGGTTTGGTGTGATATCAACTCCTAGATCTTTCTCTCTGTTCGTTTCATTAAGTACTTCACCTCCTATTCTGTATCCTGTGTCTGGCCTCCTATTTCCACTGCCTAGTTTCATTACTTTGCATTTACTTGGGTTGAACTTCAACAGCCATTTGTTGGACCATTCACTCAGTCTGTCTAGGTCATCTTGTAGCCTCCTACTATCGTCCTCAGTTTCAATCCTCCTCATAATTTTTGCATCATCGGCAAACATTGAGAGAAACGATTCTAAACCCTCTGGGAGATCATTTACATATATCAGAAACAGTATAGGTCCAAGGACTGACCCCTGCGGGACTCCACTCGTAACGAAACTCCACTCGTAACTAAAGTGTGAGTTTGTATGTGTGTACTCACCTAGTTGTACTCACCTAATTGTGCTTGCGAATGTTGAGCTTTGGCTCTTTGGTCCCGCCTCTCAACTGTCAATCAACAGGTGTACAGGTTCCTGAGCCTATTGGGCTCTATCATATCTACACTTGAAACTGTGCATGGAGTCAGCCTCCACCACATCACCTCCTAATGCATTCCATTTGTCAACCACTCTGACACTAAAAAAGTTCTTTCTAATATCTCTATGGCTCATTTGGGCACTCAGTTTCCACCTGTGTCCCCTAGTGCGTGTGCCCCTTGTGTTAAACAGCCTGTCTTTATCAACCCTTTCGATTCCCTTGAGGATCTTGAATGTGGTGATCATGTCCCCCCTAACTCTTCTGTCTTCCAGCGAAGTGAGGTTTAATTTCCGTAGTCTCTCCTCGTAGCTCATACCTCTCAGCTCGGGTACTAGTCTGGTGGCAAACCTTTGAACCTTTTCCATTTTAGTCTTATGCTTGACTAGATATGGACTCCATGCTGGTGCCGCATACTCCAGGATTGGTCTGACATATGTGGTATATAATGTTCTGAAAGATTCCTTACACAAGTTTCTAAAGGCCGTTCTTATGTTAGCCAACCTGGCATATGCTGCTGCTGTTATCCTCTTGATATGAGCTTCAGGGGACAGGTCTGGCGTGATATCAACCCCCAGGTCTTTCTCTCTCTCGGACTCTTGAAGTATTTCATCTCCCAAGTGATACCTTGTTTCTGGTCTCCTGCTTCCTACCCCTATCTTCATTACATTAGATTTGCTTGGATTAAACTCTAACAGCCATATGTTCGACCATTCCTGCAGCTTGTCCAGGTCTTCTTGAAGCCTCAAGCTGTCCTCCTCTGTCTTAATCCTTCTCATAATTTTGGCGTCGTCAGCAAACATTGAGAGGAATGAGTCTATACCCTCTGGGAGATCATTTACGTATATCAGAAACAGGATAGGTCCAAGTACAGAGCCCTGTGGGACTCCACTGGTGACTTCACGCCAGTCTGAGGTCTCACCCCTCACTGTAACTCTCTGGTTCCTATTGTTTAGGTACTCCCTTATCCACTGGAGCGCCCTACCAGTTACTCCTGCCTATTTCTCCAGCTTATGCATCAACCTTTTATGGGGTACTGTGTCAAAGGCTTTCCGACAGTCCAAAAAAATGCAGTCCGCCCACCCTTCTCTTTCTTGTTTAATCTTTTTCACCTGATCGTAGAATTCTATCAATCCTGTAAGGCAAGATTTACCCTCCCTGAACCCATGTTGATGGGTTGTCACGAAGTCTCTTCTCTCCAGATGTGTTACTAGGCTTTTTCTCACAATCTTCTCCATCACCTTGCATGGTATACAAGTTAAGGACACTGGCCTGTAGTTCAGTGCCTCTTGTCTGTCACCCTTTTTGTATATTGGTACTACATTAGCAGTCTTCCATATTTCTGGTAGGTCCCCCGTTTCCAGTGACCTACTATACACTATGGAGAGTGGTAGGCAAAGTGCTCCTGCACACTCTTTCAATACCCATGGCGAGATTCCATCCGGCCCAACAGCTTTTCTCACATCCAGCTCCAATAGGTGCTTCTTGACCTCATCTCTTGTAATTTCGAATCTATTCAAGGTCACCTGGTTTGCTGCCACCTCTTCTAGCCCCGCGACATCTCCCTGTTCTATTGTAAAGACCTCCTGGAACCTTTTGTTGAGTTCTTCACACACCTCTTTGTCATTCTCTGTGTACCTGTCCTCGCCCACACTAAGTTTCATCACCTGTTCCTTCACTGTTGTCTTCCTCCTGATGTGACTGTGTAGTAGCTTTGGTTCGGTCTTGGCTTTATTAGCTATATCATTTTCATACCTTTTCTCAGCTGCTCTACTCACACTAACATACTCGTTCCTGGTTCTCTGGTATCTCACTCTACTTTCTGGTGTTCTATTATTACGGAAGTTCCTCCATGCCCTTTTGTTCAGCTTTGCTTTCATACATTCCTTAATAAACCCCGGATTCTTCCTTTGCTTCTCTGTTTTTTCCTGTCGGGCTGGGACAAACCTGCTTACAGCCTCCTGACATTTTTGGGTGACATAGTCCATTATGTCTTGTACGGACTTGGTTCCGAGTTCTGTGTCCCAATGTATATCCCATAGGGATTTATTCATTTCCTCATAGTTTCCCTTTTGGTACGCCAGCCCTTTGTTTCCCAGTTCTTTTTGTGTGTGTGTGTGTGTGTATTCACCTAGTTGTATTCACCTAGTTGTGTTTGCGGGGGTTGAGCTTTGCTCTTTCGGCCCACCTCTCAACTGTCAATCAACTGTTTACTAAGTACTTTTTTTCTCCCCCCCCCCTGGAAGCAGCCCGTGACAGCTGACTAACTCCCAGGTAGCTATTTACTGCTAGGTAACAGGGGCATTCAGGGTGAAAGAAACTTTGCCCATTTTTTCTGCCTCGTGCGGGAATCGAACCCGCGCCACAGAATTAAAAGTCCTGTGCGCTATCCACCAGGCCTGTGTGTGTGTGTGTGTGTGTGTGTGTGTGTGTATGTGTGTGTGTGTGTGTGTGTGTGTGTGTGTGTGTGTGTGTGTGTGTGTGTGTGAGTGTGAGTGTGTACTCACCTAATTGTACTCACCTAATTGTGCTTGCGGGGGTTGAGCTTTGGCTCTTTGGTCCCGCCTCTCAACTGTCAATCAACTGGTGTACAGATTCCTGAGCCTACTGGGCTCTATCATATCTACATTTGAAACTGTGTATGGAGTCAGCCTCCACCACATCACTTCCTAGTGCATTCCATTTATTAACTACTCTGACACTGAAAAAATTCTTTCTAACGTCTCTGTGGCTCATCTGGGTACTAAGTTTCCACCTGTGTCCCCTTGTTCGTGTCCCACCCGTGCTGAAGAGTTTGTCTTTGTCCACCCTGTCAATTCCCCTGAGAATTTTGTAGGTGGTTATCATGTCTCCCCTTACTCTTCTGTTTTCCAGGGATGTGAGGTTCAGCTCCTTTAGCCTCCTCCTGTGTATGTGTGTGTGTGTGTGTGTGTGTTATTATAGTCTGTGGGTTGGTTGGTGTTGTCGTCGTTGATCCTTCTCTATGGACAACCCAACCCACAACTCGGTAGAGTGCTTATACTGGGAGATCACCCTTGGCGCTTCTGGCTCTTGGAGAGGGGCTCAACGTCACACGTTTAGGGGATGCAGCTCCCACACTTAGCCTCGTTGTCATGTGCACACACCCACTCGAGCCGCTGTGACTCCCCACTCTCTCCTTAGGTGATATGATCTCCTATTATAGACTGTGGGTTGGTTAGTGTTGTCGTCGTTGATCCTTCTCTATGGACAACCCAACCAACAACTCGGCAGAGTGCTTATACTAGGAGATCACCCTTGGCGCTTCTGGCTCATGGAGAGGGGCTCAACGTCACACGTTTAGGGGATGCGGCTCCAACACTTAGCCTCGTTGTCACGTGCACACACCCACTCGAGCCGCTGTGACTCCCCACTCTCTCCTTATGAGATATGATCTCCTCAATCCCCTATGAATTACTAGTATTACCTCCTACCCTGTCCACGGCAGTGGTTCTTGGTTCTTTCTCTCTCTCTCTCCTTCTTTACTACCTCCTGGGAAGCCTCACTAGGACAAGGGCAAACACCAGCAAATTGTGACACATTTACTGGACAAAGCACATACACGATGCATACACACATATAATAATAATGAATCCTATACTCTATAATATCACAATCAGGTTGCACTCCAACACCATCAGAACTCTATTATCAGCTTATCAAGTGGTATCCTATCTCCTGGTTCACCACCTGATACTATCAACCTCCTCAAGTTGATCAAGCCTACATACACTGTTGCACCATCAGCAAGATAACATATATATATAGAAAATCAGCATTTGAATGCAATAACATATACCAGTATAAATGTTCATTGATACTTCAGTATAAAAAACTCCTTGACATAAGAATGCCAACAGTCACTCACCTCTCACTGCGTCTTGCACGCTAATGACAACCAACACTATCAACTCCCTATAAGTAATCCACCAGAACTTCCCCTTCCACCTCTGGAAGTTCACTACCCTAATATCCTTAGGTTCTTCCGGGCTTCACTACCAGGATCCTCTGCAGCTCCTCCAGGCTGCTATCATGAAGTTTCCTTGAGCAACTACGGTGCTTCACCCTTCTGCTAGGGTCCTCCACAGCTCTCTTGGCTGCTACACCATGAAGTTTCCCCGAGCAACTATGGTGCTTCTCCACCTCTACAGAAGCACGTGACATTCCTCTTCACTGCTGCTTCTCCTCACAGCTCGAGGTCCTCTGCTCCACTACCTTGGAGTCTCATCAGCTACTTCATCTGCTGGCTTCGAAGTTCTCAGCAACTTCTTCCCCAAAAGACAAACCTGCAACCCATCGACACTCCAATAAAATGTTCCCCTTTAACACATAAACAAAAATAACCACACAATATGCTTGCCTCAAACCTCTATCTGTTCTCTACATACAGTGAGAGTGGACTCCCCCGTTTTGGGCGGGTCCATACTCCACCTCGCCTGGCGGCGGTCCTCACTCGCTGGGATGGTCTTCCTCCGTCAAGAGCCAGGCTCCCTCAGTCGTCCGCCAGCGCTCAGAGGGGGCGGACGTCGCTCCGTGCTCCTCCCTCTTCACTCTCCTATTTCAGGCTTTCTGCCTTATTAAAACATGTCTAACTTATAAATAAACATTGCTACCATCGCTGGGCACACGACCAACTACAAGTGATCACTATGAACTGGCGTATATCGTGCTTACCACAGATTAACTGATCGAGGGCGCTTTTCCTCTGACGGCGTCTGGTCAGGGCGCTCCACACAGCCCACGAAAATGCCTCTGGGTAGCTTATTAAACTCTGCTCGTCGACCAGGACTTGATACCACAACGTTCCCAGCTCGGTTCCACAGCTGGCACGTCTACACACTTCTCTTCTCTTCGAGATATATCACTAGGGGTTCCCTTCTGGCGGGAGCTCAAATGGAGCGCGGCTTCCCCCTGCGATGTCTGGCACTCAAGTGAGGTCAAGGTCCTCCGGAAGCGAGCTTCACGCCTCCAGCAAAATGTCCACATCTCCTCGCCAGTCATTCATCTGTTTTCTTCTTCATTGCCCATGATCTCAAACTGTTATACATATCCAAGCAACTATTTTACATATGCGTTATCACTTCAATATTCGCTAGACCTTCTAATCAGGTCAGGCTTGACGAATAACTCTCAAGGAGGGAGACTCGTTTCTCCTGTAGGCTGAGATCATAACACTCCCCTCCCCTTATTTTTGAGAGTTATTCTAGTGGCTAGGCTCGAGATAACGCATCAGCCACTACATTGTCTCGCCCTCTTATGTGCGTTATCACCAGGTCATACTCTTGGAGCGATAAAAACCATCTGGTTAATCTCTGGTTTGCATGCTTCATTTTCTTCAGGAAAACTAGGGGATTATGGTCTGTATACACCGTCACTGGGTGTCCCCCCCCACTCACATACACTTCAAAATGTTTCAATGCCATCACCAGGGCCAAAGTCTCTTTCTCAACTGTACTGTACGACCTCTGGTGCTTAACGAACTTCTTCGAGAAGAAGGACACGGGGCGGTAAATTCCATCATTCTGCTGCGTCAGTACAGCTCCGGCCCCTATATCACTGGCATCTACAAATAACGTAAACGGCGCTTCAAAATCTGGCGACACTAGTACAGGTGCCTCAGTCAACAGTCTTTTGGTCTTCTCAAACGCTTCTTGTGCTGTTCCATTCCACTCCCACTTCTTGCTCTTTGATAGCAAACTCGTCATAGGAGCGGCTACGGTGGAGAAATTTTCACAGAACTTCCGGTAATACCCAATCATACCGAGGTATCTCAACAATTCTTTCTTACTCCTGGGCACCGGGAAGTTGTCAATGGCCTCCACCTTTGTTCTTACCGGAGCAACCTCGCCTTGCCCTACTATATATCCAAGGTACTCCAGGCGGGCTCTACCGAACTCGCTTTTTGCCAAGTTGATCGTCATGTTGGCCTTCTCCAACCGATCGAACAAATCTAAAAGTCGATCCACGTGATCCTTCCAGGAATCAGCGAACACCACAATATCATCGATGTACACTGCACATCCAGTCGCGCCTTGTAATACCTGATTCATTACTCGTTGAAAACAACTACCACTATTCTTCATTCCGAACGGCACCACTTTATATTGGTACAAGCCGTCGGGTGTCACGAACGCTGAGATCCTCTTGGCCTCCTCAGACAGGGGAATCTGGTAGTATCCCTTCAACAGGTCTATCTTCGAGACATACCGTGCACTCCCAATCCGATCTATGCAATCGTCAATGCGCGGTATCGGAAACGAGTCAGCGACCGTGAGTGCATTCACTTTCCTATAATCGGTACAGAACCGGTACGTGCCGTCACTCTTCTTCACGAGGAGGCACGGCGAACTCCAGTCACTGTCGCTAACCTCTGCCAAGTCGTTATCTAGCAGATACTTCACTTCTGCTCTCATTGCCGCTGCTTTCTCCGGGTTAACTCTGTAAGGGTGCTGCTTGATGGGCTCAGCACTCCCTACATTCACTTCGTGCACCGTTCCGCGGTGTCTTCTAGGCACGTCCGTGAATAACGACTTATTCCTCCGTAGGATCTCCACTAGCTCCTGTCGTTGGTCATCCTCCAAATGACCCAGACGCTCACCTATCTTGGCCAGGCTTTCTGTATTTGATATCTTCGCGCCATCGGCCTTCTCTAACTTACAGTTCTCCTCTTCTATCCCTTTTCCGTCTCCTCCACACAGCACCGTCGCCTGCAATGGGGTTTCCATCGGTTCTTCATCGCCTAGAGGCTTATCTCTGTCATAGTACCTCTTTATCATGTTCACGTGGCAAACCTGTGACTTCCTCGGACGATCTGGCATGTGGATTACATAATTCACATCCCCTAATGCCTTCTGAATGGTATATGGTCCACAAAATCTCGACTCGTATATACTTCCTTTTACCGGTAGCAGGACTAACACCTGATCTCCTTCTTGAAATTTCCTGCCCTTCGCCTTCCTGTCGTGGTACCTTACCATCTCTGCCTGGGATGTCCTCAAATTTTCCTTGGCCAAATCTCTGGCCCTAGAGAGTCGCTCTCTAAAAGTCTTCACATATTTTCCCACGTCCACCTTAGGCCTATCCACGGTGAGCTGCTCCTTCAGCGCGCCCACTGGGCTCCTCACGGAGTGTCCGTACACCAGTTGAAATGGGGTGAATCCGAGTGATTCTACTACCGCATCCCTGATGGCGAACAACACGGATGGTAATGCCTCGTCCCAACTACTCCCTTCCTCAGCGCAGTATCCTCAACAAGCTCTTTAGCGTTCCATGGAAACGCTCCAATGCTCCCTGCGACTGAGGGTGATACGGTGACGAGCGCACTTGCTCTACTCTCCATCCTTTCACAGTTTCCCTAAACAACTTCGACTGGAAGACACTCCCCTGGTCCGTCTGGATAACCTTGGGCATTCCTACCCACGCAATGTAGTTCTGTAGTCTATCCAGAACGGCTCTCGACGTCACTCTTCTCAGGGGGATTGCTTCAGGGAAACGGGTGGCCGTGCACATTATGGTCAGTAAGTACTCGTGGCCTTTTCTGGTCCTCGGCAACGGACCTACACAGTCTATCAAGACTCTCTCAAAAGGCTCGCCAAATGCCGGTATGGGCTTTAAGGGTGCCTTTGGTATAGCCGGAGCCGGCTTACCTGCACGTTGGCACGCCAAACATGTCCTACAATATTTCTTTACCTCCTTCTACACGTTCGGCCAGTAGAAGTGCTCCTGCACCTTATTTAAGGTCTTCTTCACCCCCAAGTGCCCTGCCATATCTACGGAGTGGGCTAGTTCTAACACAGCCGCCCTAAACTCCTTCGGCACTAACACTTGGTGCTTCTCCAACCATACCTTATCTGCGCCGGCTTTGTCCGGTCGCCATTTCCTCATTAGTACATCATCGTCCAAGTAGTAATACACGGGGGACTCCGGACATGAATTTCCCCCTTTTGCCTCCCTGATTAGATCTATAAACTCCTCTTTCTGAGCCCTAATCAGTCCGCTCGGTTCACGCTGAACTTTTCAGGTAGGGTCATTTTCACTTCCTGTCTCCTCGAATCCTCATTCTTCTGAGCTCGATCTTCGTCGAACAGCCCAGACATGTCCATGTTGACCTCCTCCCTTGGTGGAGTCGACACTGCCATATCATCTCCAATGTCTTCCTCGGCGGCTACGTCCGACTCTGTCACTACACAGGCCGGGTATACGATGACTTGACTGTCCTCTGCCTCATTTTCAAGGATGCTGGCTAGATCTATCTTGCAGCTCTGGCAGCACCTTGGACCCACACAAGTCGTTCCCCAGGATCACTTGGACTCCTGGAACAGGTATGTTGGGGCACACTCCCAGCATCACCTCCGCCGACAAATAATCTGACTTCAACTGGACAGCACACACGGGCATGTCACTCTTAGACAACAACCCATGAACCTTTATCCTCCTACTGCCAGCTAACAGTCGATCATTTCTTATTAGGCCTCTCAGAATCAAGCTCTGATTGGCTCCAGTATCCCTGAGGATACTAACCTCCACCTCGGGTTGACCTTCTATGCCGACCCAACCTTTACTAATGAACGGCCTATACCGCTCGTTCATCAAATCTACCTTCTGTGGTTTGTCTTGTTGTACATCAATGTACTTCTTCCGGGGATCACATGTCGTCAGGGCCACGACTCTCCTGCCCTGCCGACAATCTCGCATCATGTGACCTGATCTGTTGCACTTGTAGCATCTCATTTGGGAGAAATCTCTCCTATACGCCCCCGAGTGGCTCTGACTCTGCCCACTCGTATTGGAGTTCCTCGGGCCAGATGTACTACTCATACTCGGTGGAGCTTCATTGGACTCTTGTCTCCTCTGCACATTTTTATTTTCCTGCTTACCTCCAGCAGGCGGACTCGGCAACTTTCCTTCCTGGGGCTTAAAACTAGCTGGTCTGCTTGTCTGCCCCCCAAAACTTCTTCCTCCCCAGACTCCACTGGGTCTGCTATTGCTGCGTCTCGCCTTGCTTCTTACTCTGTTCTCTCTTAAGCTCTTGTATGCTTCAGTAATCATATCCGCCCTATCTGCGGCATCTTTCACCTCCTTTATCCTTGCTTCTTGGATCTTGAACTTTGTTTCGGGATGCATCATCTCCAAGAACTTCTCCATGACCATCAGTTGCTTCAGGTCAGCGTAAGATCCAACTCCAGCAGCCTCAATCCACTTCTGGAATCGTCTTTCCAGATCCCTTGCTGTCTCAGCAAACGTACATGCTCCAACTTTCACCATCTCTCTGAAACGCTTTCTATAAGCTTCTGGGGTTAACTGAAACGAGCGCAATATGCTGCTCTTTACCGTGGCATAATCCTGGCACTCTTCCAGTGACAATTGGGTGTATGCCTCCCTGGCTGCACCGGTCAATCTTAACTGGACCAGCTGGGCCCATTCCTCCTGTGGCCACTCCTTGATACTGGCTACTTTTTCAAAGTGCTCGAAAAAGCTCTCTGCCTCTTCGGGAACAAACAAGGGAATGTCCTTCTCCCTAACCCTAACATCTGGTGGGTGTGATACCTGGGTGGTGCTCTCTGGCAACCCATGTTCAATCCTTTGCTCAGCCAAGGTTCTATTCGCTTCTATCTGCATTTGTTTAGTTCTCTCTTTTTCTTTTTCGACTTGGGCTTTTTCTTTCTCCTGTTCCAACTCCAGTTCCCTTACTCTGGTTTTCTCTTTTTCTTTCTCCACCTCTAGTCTTGCTTTCTCTTTTTCTATTTCCAGTCTGGTTTTTTCTTTTTCCTTCTCTGCTTCATTTTTCATCTGGAGTTCTAATTTCATCTTTTCCAGCTGGAACTGTCTCTCCTTGTCCTCTCGTTGTTGCTGCATCTGGAGCCCTAACTGGAATCTCTCCAAGCTCCTATTTCGGCTACTCCTGCTACTGCGGCTACTCTTGCTGCTCCTACTCGATCCCTGGGATCTCACTTCATCCTGCCCATCATCCTCCTTTCCACTTTCAGCTCCTTTTTGGGCTCCTTGCTCTGCCGCTTCATTTTTGGCTCTTAACTGCCTCAGGATCTCATCCTTCATCCCAGCTACTTTAGATGCTTTCAACCTAAGGCCACATTTTTCTGCTATTTGTTTCAATTGATCCCTCGTGCAACCTTCCAAGTCCTCAGGCTTGCCTGACTCCACAAACGCTTGCACCTTATCCATCTTTGTCCTGTGAGTCTTCCCAAGAGAGAGTATACACCTGCGGTCACGCAGTTTATTTCAGCAAAGGTGTACAAATCCACTCTTGGACAAGGTGTGGGTGTGTCAGTTCACTCTCCCGGACAGGCCCCCAATTTATTATAGACTGTGGGTTGGTTAGTGTTGTCGTCGTTGATCCTTCTCTATGGACAACCCAACCCACAACACGGCAGAGTGCTTATACTAGGAGATCACCCTTGGCGCTTCTGGCTCTTGGAGAGGGGCTCAACGTCACACGTTTAGGGGATGCGGCTCCAACACTTAGCCTCGTTGTCACGTGCACACACCCACTCGAGCCGCTGTGACACCCCACTCTCTCCTTATGAGATATGATCTCCTCAATCCCCTATGACTTACTAGTATTACCTCCTACCCTGTCCACGGCAGTGGTTCTTGGTTCTTTCTCTCTCTCTCTCCTTCTTTACTACCTCCTGGGAAGCCTCACTAGGACAAGGGCAAACACCAGCAAATTGTGACACATTTACTGGACAAAGCACATACACGATGCATACACACATATAATAATAATGAATCCTATACTCTATAATATCACAATCAGGTTGCACTCCAACACCATCAGAACTCTATTATCAGCTTATCAAGTGGTATCCTATCTCCTGGTTCACCACCTGATACTATCAACCTCCTCAAGTTGATCAAGCCTACATACACTGTTGCACCATCAGCAAGATAACATATATATATAGAAAATCAGCATTTGAATGCAATAACATATACCAGTATAAATGTTCATTGATACTTCAGTATAAAAAACTCCTTGACATAAGAATGCCAACAGTCACTCACCTCTCACTGCGTCTTGCACGCTAATGACAACCAACACTATCAACTCCCTATAAGTAATCCACCAGAACTTCCCCTTCCACCTCTGGAAGTTCACTACCCTAATATCCTTAGGTTCTTCCGGGCTTCACTACCAGGATCCTCTGCAGCTCCTCCAGGCTGCTATCATGAAGTTTCCTTGAGCAACTACGGTGCTTCACCCTTCTGCTAGGGTCCTCCACAGCTCTCTTGGCTGCTACACCATGAAGTTTCCCCGAGCAACTATGGTGCTTCTCCACCTCTACAGAAGCACGTGACACTCCTCTTCACTGCTGCTTCTCCTCACAGCTCGAGGTCCTCTGCTCCACTACCTTGGAGTCTCATCAGCTACTTCATCTGCTGGCTTCGAAGTTCTCAGCAACTTCTTCCCCAAAAGACAAACCTGCAACCCATCGACACTCCAATAAAATGTTCCCCTTTAACACATAAACAAAAATAACCACACAATATGCTTGCCTCAAACCTCTATCTGTTCTCTACATACAGTGAGAGTGGACTCCCCCGTTTTGGGCGGGTCCATACTCCACCTCGCCTGGCGGCGGTCCTCACTCGCTGGGAGGGTCTTCCTGCGTCAAGAGCCAGGCTCCCTCAGTCGTCCGCCAGCGCTCAGAGGGGGCGGACGTCGCTCCGTGCTCCTCCCTCTTCACTCTCCTATTTCAGGCTTTCTGCCTTATTAAAACATGTCTAACTTATAAATAAGCATTGCTACCGTCGCTGGGCACACGACCAACTACAAGTGATCACTATGAACTGGCGTATATCGTGCTTACCACAGATTAACTGATCGAGGGCGCTTTTCCTCTGACGGCGTCTGGTCAGGGCGCTCCACACAGCCCACGAAAATGCCTCTGAGTAGCTTATTAAACTCTGCTCGTCGACCAGGACTTGATACCACAACGTTCCCAGCTCGGTTCCACAGCTGGCACGTCTACACACTTCTCTTCTCTTCGAGATATATCACTAGGGGTTCCCTTCTGGCGGGAGCTCAAATGGAGCGCGGCTTCCCCCTGCGATGTCTGGCACTCAAGTGAGGTCAAGGTCCTCCGGAAGCGAGCCTCACGCCTCCAGCAAAATGTCCACATCTCCTCGCCAGTCATTCATCTGTTTTCTTCTTCATTGCCCATGATCTCAAACTGTTATACATATCCAAGCATCTATTTTACATATGCGTTATCACTTCAATATTCACTAGACCTTCTAATCAGGTCAGGCTTGACGAATAACTCTCAAGGAGGGAGACTCGTTTCTCCTGTAGGCTGAGATCATAACACTCCTCAATCCCCTTTTGACTTATTAGTATTACCTTCTACCCTGTCCACAGCAGTGGTTCTTGGTTCTTTCTCTCTCTCTCTCCTTCTTTACTACCTCCTGGGAAGCCTCACTAGGACAAGGGCAAACACCAGCAAATTAGGATACATTTACTGGACAAAGCACATACACGATACATACACACATATAATAATAATGAATCCTATACTCTATAATATCACAATCAGGTTGCTCTCCAACCCAACCAGAACTCTACCATCAGCTTATCAAGTGGTATCCTATCTCCTGGTTCACCACCTGATACTATCAACCTCCTCAAGTTGATCAAGTCTACATACGCTGTTACACCATCAGCAAGATAATATATATATAGAAAATCAGCATTTGAATGCAATAACATATATCAGTATAAATGTTCATTGATACACAACAATGATCAATCGATCACTGTCAGTCCTGGAACGCATATATCTGTAGGTAATTCAGCCTACGACTGTAACTCTAAACTTCAGTGTAAAACACTCCTTGACATCAGAATACCAACAATCACTCACCTCTCACTGCGTCTTGCACGCTACTGACAACCAAACACTATCAACTCCCTACAAGTAATCCACCAGAACTTCCCCTTCCACCTCTGGAAGTTCACTACCCCAATATCCTTAGGTTCTTCCGGGCTTCACTACCAGGATCCTCTGCAGCTCCTCCAGGCTGCTATCATGAAGTTTCCTTGAGCAACTACGGTGCTTTACCCTTCTGCTAGGTTCCTCCACACAGCTCTCTTGGCTGCTACACCATGAAGTTCTCTCGAGCAACTATGGTGCTTCACCACCTCTACAGAAGCACGTGACACTCCTCTTCACTGCTTCTCCTCACAGCTCGAGGTCCTCTCCTTCACTACCTTGGAGTCTCATCAACTACTTCATCTGTGCTGGCTTCGAAGTTCTCAGCAACTTCTTCCCCAAAGAACAAACCTGCAACCCATCGACACTCCAATAAAATGTTCCCCTTTAACACATAAACAAAAAATATTCACACAATATGTTTGCCTCAAACCTCTATCTGTTCTCTACATACAGTGAGAGTGGACTCCCCCGTTTTGGGCGGGTCCATACTCCACCTCGCCTGGCGGCGGTCCTCACTCGCTGGGAGGGTCTTCCTACGTCAGGAGCCGGGCTCCCTCAGTCGTCCGTCAGAGCTCAGAGGGGACGGACGTCGCTCCGTGCTCCTCCATCTTCACTCTCCTATTTCAGGCTTTCTGCCTTATTAAAACATGTCTAACTTATAAATAAACATTGCTACTGTCGCTGGGCACACGACCAACTACAAGCAATCACTATGAACTGGCGTATATCGTGCTTACCACAGATTAACTGATCGAGGGCGCTTTCCCTCTGACGGCGTCTGGTCAGGGCGCTCCACACAGCCCACGAAAATGCCTCTGAGCAGCTTATTAAACTCTCCTCGCCGTCCAAGACTTGACACCACAACGTTCTCAGCTCAATTCCACAGCTGGCACGTCTGCACACTTCTCTTCTCTTAGAGATATATCACTAGGGGTTCCCTTCTGGCGGGAGCTCAAACGGAGCGCGGCTTCCCCCTGCGATGTCTGGCACTCAAGTGAGGTCAAGGTCCTCCGGAAGCGAGCCTCACGCCTCCAGCAAAATGTCCACATCTCCTCGCCAGTCATTTATCTGTTTTCTTCTTCATTGCCCATAATCTCAAACTGTTATACACATATCCAAGCAACTATTTTACATATTCGTTATCACCTCAATATTCGCTAGACCTTCTAATCAGGTCAGGCTTGATGAATAACTCTCAAGGAGGGAGACTCGTTTCTCCTGTAGGCTGAGATCATAACAGTGTGTGTGTGTGTGTGTGTGTGTGTGTGTGTGTGTGTGTGTGTGTGTGTGTGTGTGTGTGTGTGTGTGTGTGTGTGTACTCACCTAATTGTACTCACCTAATTGTGCTTGTGGAGGTTGAGCTCTGGCTCTTTAGTCCTACCTCTCAACCGTCAATAAACAGGTGTACAGATTCCTGAGCCTATTGGGCTCTATCATATCTACACTTGAAACTGTGTATGAAGTCAGCCTCCACCACATCACATCCTAATGCATTTCATTTGTTAACCACTCTGACACTAAAAAAGTTCTTTCTAATGTGTGTGTGAATGCGCGGCCTGGTCGATGACCGGGCCGCGCGGACACTAAGCCCCGGAAGCCCCTCAAGGTAAGGTGGGGGGTTCCCGCCGTTTCCTTTACAGTGGATGTCGGCTAATCTCTTGTCAATGAATAATTTACTTCATGGTGAATAAAGGTATAAAATTAGTCTGAATAGAAACATAGAATAACACTGGTGGTAAATAACATGTTGGTTATGGGTATATTGAGCGTGTTCAGTAAAGCCCCCCCCATTCATTAAATTATTTTTGACTGTTTATCTCAGCGGTGTTCATCGCAGCGACATTTTCCGTTTTTTTTTTTATTTATTTTGAGTAAGCGATTTTATTATAGAGGAAAGTGGGAGAGTCAGAACAGTTATTATAACGGTAGTGAAAGTAAACCAAAGAAAGGTAATTAAAGGCAGGAAAAGGAAAATGAAAAGACATGAGGACAGTGACTAAGATAAGTAGATAGACATAGAAAGAGACATTTGTGAAAATAGCGAACATAGATAATACAAAAGAGGCAGAGGACCAGCAGCTACGCAGAAAGCTAGAGGGAGACCATCAATAAACAGACAGCCTAAGCTTCTGTGTTCATGACCTCCAAGAGGTGCTCAGCTTCAGATTTGACGACATCCATAAAGTCCTCAGCTGAGACGAGCTCCCAAAACTCTTCAACCCCGGAATTTGCAACCACTAAAAAGTTCTCAACCTTGCCACTGACAGCCGCCAAAAAGTCCCAAAAGTTGTCATTGTGGACCCCAAAAGGTCCTAAAACCCTGCATTACACGCTCAGTCTGATAATTTAATTTTACCAAAGTATAAATCTCCGACAAATGACAAATTATTTATATTATGAGGATATTTGTTCTTTCTGTTGATATACAATTTCCCTCAAGTCTGTTCATATTTGATGACATTACATGTGGTTTCCCTCCCATATTTATATACACTTGGCTTATGAACTACATTTAAAAAAAATCCCAGCCCGTTTCATGCAAAATTATTGAGCTTAAATCTATAAGTGAAAGAAATGTAATTGAATCTTCAAGCATAAATAATAGTGAAATATATAATAATAATAATTCATGTCTAGGATTGTATAAATAAATAGTTTTATAATTGGAGTGATTTGCTATAAGTATAAAATTATACTGTAAATATGAATGAGAATGGATGAAACTGCAGAGAGAAAATAAGAGAGAAGATAAGAGAGAGAGAGAGAGAGAGAGAGAGAGAGAGAGAGAGAGAGAGAGAGAGAGAGAGAGAGAGAGAGAGAGAGAGAGAGAGAGAGAGAGAGAGAGAGAGAGAGAGAGAGAGTGAGAGTGAGAGAGAGAGAGAGAGTGAGAGAGAGAGAGAGAGAGAGAGAGAGAGAGAGAGAGAGAGAGAGAGAGAGAGTGAGAGAGAGAGAGAGAGAGAGAGTGAGAGAGAGAGAGAGAGAGAGAGAGAGAGAGAGAGAGAGAGAGAGAGAGAGAGAGAGAGAGAGAGAGAGAGAGAGAGAGAGAGAGAGAGAGAGAGAGAGAGAGAGAGAGAGAGAGAGAGAGAGAGAGAGAGAAGGGAGCAGGGGAGTGTGGGGTGGTGGATGACGGTGGCTTAACAGAAGAACAACAGAGCCGAGAGCCCTTGTGGGAGGGTGAAGAGAATAACAGGGAGAGATGTGAGAACGTATGTATATAAGGATGCAGGGAGAAGGGTGATGGGAGAGTGGTGTGAGCAGGTTGAGGAGAGGGGATGCTGGGCCTCTCCCCCACCGTAAGGCTTCCATCATAAGACCTGCTTCACAAGGGCCGTGTACGCCACCTTTCCTCCTCCCTGACACCTTCCAACGCACCACAATGTATTCATATTCAGAATTATTACCATGTTTCCCCTAAGATTAATTTTTTTTGTTTATGATGTAGTTTTTAATTGACGATTATATTATAATTTGGGATATTTCTTTGAATTTTAAGGATATTCTTTTCACTGACTGCTTCTCAAAAAATACTAATTTAAAGTAATTAAAAATAATATTTATTTAAAGTAATTCAAAAATATTTTGATCAAATTCAATTTAAATTAAACAGTTAAAAATAATATTGATCAAACAATGAGTGTTTGACATGTAGTGCTTCACTTATGTTTAATCTCCTATTACCTTTGTGTCTGTCAATTATTTCGGTGCTGCTGGTCAGAATATATTTGGTTGCGGGTACAGATGATTTGTTTGATCTTTGATAGAGCCTTGTTGTTTGTGCATTATCATGAGCCATGAAAGAGAAGATGTCGTTTGTCCAGTCATTGAGATCTTTGAGGATGACAGTCCTCAAGCAGGCATGCAAAGTCATTGCTGACAAAAGGTTCCCTCAAGACTCTCCGTTTGGTGTCAAGAGAGTTTTTCAATGGAAAGCTGGCGGTGTTGCGACTCTAGTAGTATATAGGTATCCCGTGACTATCCTGTGATGTTGTCCACGTGTACTATTATTACTACACTTGACCGTACCGTACAACCACACTATTTACACACAACTCTGGTTGGAAACATATTAACGAGGTGCTGCATAAATTGAGGAAGTCGTTTGTTAGCGACATACACTCTAATCGTTATTTTGACGAGCTCATTACAAGAACTGTGAAGCGCTGTACAACCTCTGAAGAAGAGACAACACTCTCGAAGCTGTTCTAACTATTAAACCCCTCTATAGGAACTTGAGTAGAACTAGAAAGAAGGGAAGTGTAGAGGGCAAAGGGAGGTCAAGGGGGAAGAACCCTTGAAGGGGCAAATGTCACCCGGGTGAAGGACGAGAGGCGGCCTTCTCCTGCCTCTTGCAGCTCTCCAGAGCCAAGATGTTGTGAGCTGCATCTTAAGATACACAGCCACCAGGAGGGTATGCACAAACACACGACCTTTACTACCTTCATTACTCGCTACCATTATTAAACACCATCTTCACTACACGAAGTCTTTACCATCTACGATTGTCACTGCTTGTGACATTCATCTTCACAATACACACAATGTGTGCAATTTATTCTGCTCTTTTGTAAATTAGTGAAGTTAAATTTGCAATCTTGACACTGGGAAGTAAACTGCGAGGATGACACAGATCACGTAATCTCTTGCTTATGGATGACGAGGAACGGGATTTATATGTTGAATCTCGCCTGTTATAGAAATTATTAACACAATTTATTAATTTAAATTATAATTATCACCAGAATTTTGGGGGGTTTATATAAAAGTAAAATTACTTCAGGATTAAAAGAAATTGATGTACAAAAATAATTAGCCTCTCCTTTGTCTCAAACCACATTGTATACTCCAACCATACCTTGAGGTTACCTTGAGGTGCTTCCGGGGCTTAGCGCCCCCGCGGCCCGGTCGTCGACCAGGCCTCCTGGTTGCCGGACTGATCAACCAGGCTGTTGGACGCGGCTGCTCGCAGCCTGACGTACGAGTCACAGCCTGGTTGATCAGGTATCCTTTGGAGGTGTTTATCCAGTTCTCTCTTGAACACTGTGAGGGGTCGGCCAGTTATGCCCCTTATGTGTAGTGGAAGCGTGTTGAACAGTCTCGGACCTCTGATGTTGATAGAGTTCTCTCTCAGAGTACTAGTTGCACCTCTGTTTTTCAACGGGGGTATTCTGCACATCCTGCCATGTCTTCTGGTCTCATGTGATGTTATTTCTGTGTGCAGGTTTGGGACCAGCCCCTCTAATATTTTCCACGTGTAAATTATTATGTACCTCTCCCGCCTGCGCTCAAGGGAGTACAGTTTTAGGCTCTTTAGTCGGTCCCAATAGTTTAGATGTTTTACTGAGTGGATTCTAGCAGTAAAGGATCTCTGCACGCTCTCCAGTTCAGTAATTTCTCCAGCTTTGAAAGGTGCTGTCATTGTGCAGCAGTACTCCATTCTAGAGAGCACAAGCGTTTTGAAAAGTATCATCATCGGTATAGCATCTCTAGTGTGAAAAGTTCTTGTTATCCAACCTGTCATTTTTCTTGCAGTTGTGACGGCTACTTTATTGTGTTCTTTAAAGGTAAGGTCTTCCGACATGAGTACACCCAGATCCTTTACATTGCCTTTTCGTTCTATGTTATGATTTGCCTGAGTTTTGTACTATGGTTTCCGTTTTTATATTTTCATTTTTTCCATAGCGCATGAGCTGGAATTAATCTTCGTTAAACACCATATTATTTTCTGTAGCCCATAGAAAGACCTGATCTACATCTGACTGGAGGTTCGCCGTGTCCTCTATGTTGCCTACTCTCATGAAGATCCTAGTGTCATCTGCAAAGGATGATACAGTGCTATAGGTTGTGTTCTTGTCTATGTCCGAAATGAGGATGAGAAAAAGTACTGGAGCAAGCACAGTACCCTGGGGGACTGAGCTCTTCACGGTTGATGGGCTGGATTTTATTTTGTTGACTATTACACATTGGGTTCTGTTGGTCAGGAAATTGTAGATCCATCTGCCTATTTTTCCGGTAATTCCTTTTGAACGCATTTTATGTGCAATAACACCATGGTCACATTTATCAAAAGCTTTTGCGAAATCTGTGTAAATTACATCCGCGTTATGTTTGTCTTCCATAGCATCTAATGCCATATCATAGTGGTCCAGCAACTGCGACAGGCAAGAGCGCCCTGTTCTGAAACCATGTTGTCCGGGGTTATGGAGTTGCTGTGATTCCATGTATTTTGTGATTTTACTTCTTAGCACTCTCTCAAAAATTTTTATGATGTGCGATGTTAGCGCTATCGGTCTGTAATTTTTTGCCTCTGCCTTATTTCCTCCCTTATATAGTGGTGCTATCTCTGCTGTTTTTAGTATATCAGGAATAACGCCAGTATCTAGGCTTTGTCTCCACAGAATGTGGAGGGCCTGCGATAGTGGGTTTTACAGTTCTTTATGAATATGGAGTTCCAAGAATCCGGGCCTGGTGCAGAGTGCATAGGCATACTGTTTATGGCTTCTTCAAAATCCAGTGGGGATAGGGTGACGTCTGATATATGATTTGATGTTGGTATCGTATCCATGAAACCATGCTTGGAATAATTTTGTAGTCAATTCAAAATTACGAGTTTTTAAAAATCTGATGCGCCGTTAAATTAAATTTAACCCATTTATATTGCATGAAAACTTTGGTTAAAATATGGAAAGTAATGAATAAACAGTTTATATTAACCCAGCTGGCAACCCCTTGGCTGCGCCGTGAGGGTGCGCACACGCCCACGGCGCCAGCACACAACAACAGAGAGGGACACGAAAAAGCCACTTGACGATCTTGGTGCAAAAGTCAACCAACAGGTGCTCTCTTTACACCAAAATATCAATCAAAACACCTACCACGTTCTGTCACAACTTTCTCTTATTCTTTCCTTTTACCTTATTCGTATCTTTCATCTTATTTCTTCATTCATTTCATACTTAACTTCATCTCTCATATTCATTCTTCCCACAATTCATCTCACTCTCTTCCCTGATATTGTATACATCTTCCACTCTCCTTCCATTACGTGACTTGATAATGTCGACTTGTGTCGACAGATCTGAACGTCTTTTTCTGATGTGTGGTTTGGGTATCAAACACACACACACACACACACACACACACACACACACACACACACACACACACACACACACACACACACACACACACACACACACACACACACACACACACACACACACACACACACACACACACACACACACACACACACACAGCACACACAGCTGAGCAGCTCCCATTGTTGGAAGGGGTTATCCTAGATGAAAGACTATCAGATATAGAGGTGACAGCAGGGGAGGTAATGAAACAGTTGACAACACTGGATGCAACTAAAGCAGTTGGACCAGACAAAGTATCACCGTGGATACTAAAAGAAGCAGCACAGGCCCTCAGCGTACCTCTGGCAATGATCTTTAATGAGTCACTTATGTCAGGAGAATTGCCCAGTTGCTGGAAGAAGGCAAATGTCGTGCCGATCTTCAAGAAAGGCGATAGGGAGGAGGCACTTAATCATAGACCTGTATCACTGACAAGCATCCCCTGTAAAATACTGGAAAGAATAATTAGGCTACGACTGGTTGCACACCTGGAGAACATTAGGTTTGTGAACAAACATCAACATGGGTTCTGGACAGGGAAATCGTGCCTAACAAACCTTCTGGAATTCTATGATAAAATAACGAGGATAAGACAGGACAGAGATGGTTGGGCAGACTGCATATTTCTGGACTGCCAAAAAGCCTTTGATACAGTACCGCACATGAGACTGCTGTTCAAGCTCGAGAGGCAGGCGGGGGTGGGGGGAAAGGTCCTAGCATGGATAAGGAACTACCTAACAGGAAGGAGCCAAAGAGTTACGGTAAGGGGCGAGAAGTCGGACTGGCGAACAGTAACAAGTGGAGTACCACAAGGATCGGTGCTGGGATCAATTCTATTTCTTGTATATGTTAACGACATGTTTACAGGAGTTGAGTCCTACATGTCGATGTTTGCGGATGACGCAAAGTTGATGAGAAGAATTGTGACTGATGAGGATTGCAGGATCCTCCAAGAGGACCTGGACAGGTTGCAGAGATGGTCAGAGAAATGGCTACTGGAATTCAACACGAGCAAATGTAAAGTTATGGAAATGGGACTAGGAGATAGGAGACCAAAGAGACAGTACACATTGAAGGGGAACAGCCTACCTGTGACGACGTGCGAAAGAGACTTGGGGGTGGACGTAACACCTAATCTATCTCCTGAGGCACATATAAATAGGATAACGACAGCAGCGTTCAGTAAAGAACAAGAAGAAGCCCCTGCACTAAATGAGTAGGAGGTAAGCCAAGCAACCTTGGAGGAATTTCACCTCTTAAGTGATGAGGTCAAAAGGAATCTGTTGGAGCTGAATGTGACAAAGGTTGTTGGGCCTGACAGAATCTCACCGGGGATACGAAAAGAAGGTGCAGAAGCACTAAGTGTGCCACTCTCTATCGTGTATAAGAGGTCACTGGAAACAGGAGACCTACCGGAAAGCTGGAAGACTGTCAGTGTAGTCCCAATACAGGAAAAGGGTGACAGGCAAGAGGAACTGAATTACAGGCATGTTTTCCTAACTTGTATACCATGCAAGGTGATGGAGAAGATCGTGAGGAAAAGGCTCGTAGAGCATCTGCAGGGAAACAGCTTCGTAACACACCACCAGCATGGGATCAGATATGGTAAATCGTGCCTCACACGTTTAATATAATTCTATGACCAAGCAACAAAAACTGTGCAAGAAAGAGAAGGATGGGCAGACTGTATTTTCTTGGACTGTCAGAAAGCTTTTGACACAGTACCCCATAAAAAGGTGTTACGAAAGTTGGAGAAACAGGCAGGAGTAAAAGGGAAGGTGCTCCAGTGGATAAGGGAATACTTAAGCAGCAGGAAGCAGCGAGTAACTGTGAGGAGGGAGACATCAGAGTGGCGAGAGGTCACCAGCGGAGTCCCACAGGGCTCTGTACTTCGACCCATCCTGTTTCTAATATATGTAAACGATCTTCCGGAGGGTATACACTCATTCTTCTCAATGTTTGCTGATGATGCAATAGTTTTGAGAACAATTAAGATAGATAATGATAGACAGAGACTACAGGACGACCTGGACAAGTTGGAGGAATGGTCTAGAAAATGGCTACAAAAGTTCAACTCAGGAAAGTGCAAAGTAATGAAATTGGGCGAAAGGAGCAGAAGGCTTAACACAAGGTACCATCTGGGAGGTGAGATCCTGCAAGAATCAAATAGAGAGAAAGATCTGAGGGTTGATATCATATCAAACCTGTTCCCAGAGGCTCACATCTAAAGGATATTATCAGCGGCAATATGCTAGACTGGCCAACATAAGAACTGTTTTTAGAAATTTCTGTAAGGAATCGTTCAGGACCCTGTATACCACTTATGTCAGACCAATCCTGGAATACGCAGCTCCAGCTTGGAGTCCATAACTAGTTAAACACAAGACAAAGTTAGAGAAGATTCAGCGGTATGCCAACAGACTCATCCCGGAACTGAGAGGTATGGGCTACGAGGAAAGGCATTAGGAGCTAAAACTCACGTCCCTGGAAGACAGACGAGTAAGAGGAGACATGATAACCCCCTTCAGAATTCTCAGGGGAATTGACAGGGTGGACAAAGACAAACTCTTTAGCACGTGTTGAACACGAACAATGTAATACTGGTGGAAACCTAGTACCCAAATGAGCCACAGAGACATTAGAAATATTTTTTCAGCGTCAGAGTAGTTTACAAATGGAATGCACTAGGAAGTGATGCGGGTGGAGGCTGACTCCATACACAATTTCAAATGTAGATATGATAGAGCCCAGTAGGCTCAGGAATCTGTAACACAGTTGATTGACATTTGACAGGGGGGACCAAAGAGCCAAAGTTCCACCCCCGTAAGCACAAATAGGTAAGTAAAACTAGGTGAGTACACACACTGAGGCGGGACCAAAGATCCAGAGCTCAACCCCTGCAAGCACAACTAGGTGAGTACACACACACACACACACACACACACACACACACACACACACACACACACACACACACACACACACACACACACACACACATTCACACACAAGAATTTTCTGAAGATATGCCAGCAGACTAGTCCCAGAACTGAAATGTATGAGCTACAAGGAAAGCTACTGGAGCTAAGCCTCACGTTCCTGGAAGACAGAAGAGTAAGGGGAGACATTATAACCACCTAGAAGTTCGCATGGGAATTGACAGGGTGGGCAAAGACAAACTATTTAGCACGGGTGGATCATGAACAAAGGGCCACAGGTATAAACACAGTTCCCAAATGAGCCACAGAGACATTAGAATTATTGTTCAGTGTCAGAGTAGTTAACAAACTGATTTTATTTGGCATTGATGTGATGGAGGCTGACTCCATACACAGTTTGAAATAAAAATTTGAGAGAGTCCAATAAGCTAAATAATCTGTACGCCTGTTAATTGGCAGATGCGAGGCGGGACGAAAGAGCCAGAGCTCAACCCCCGCAAGCACAACTAGGCGAGACAACTAGGCGAGCACCCACACAAACACACACCAATGAGGGAAGCCTCCCCACGGAACCTGCTCAGAATATCATAACAAATCATTAAGCCTCAGGATTTATTTTTCTTCATTAGTGATAATTGATTCGTCGAGATTTAATGAGCTGTCTCGCTAGCAGACAGGTCGTGATGCTCCTTTCGTTCGCTGCTGTGTTTTTGGAACAGTTTCGTGTTAGCTTCTTGCACTAGTGTGCCGTTGTGTTCTTCATTCACTGGCTTGTTTATATTACAACTATAAGTACAGTAGAGCCACGTATCTGAACTTAAGAACCTCACTATAATGCCTTGCGTCATGTTAATATATAACTCACCTAAAGACAAATTAATACACTTCTTAGTTTTCTCGTTCGCATTGTTCCTTCTGTTTCCAATACTGGTGTTATTTGCAGCAGTATATATCCTGTTCATCTTTTCCTCTCGCGGAACTTGGTGATTCTGGCCGCACTCTTAATGACAGACTAAAGCAACACAAAAGAAGTGTTGAGTCTGCAGACACAAACAATGCACTCTTCTATCATGTTAGGGACTTTAAATCATCCTATGGATTAGTCTTTCTATAAAATAATGTTTGCTGCCTCTACTCTTCACAGACGCCGTCTAGTTGTATCTGCTCTCATGCACAACATGTCCAACATGGACCTAACACCTGGCTTTGTTGATGGTGAGTCTTGTATTTCCCAGTACATACTTAGATGTTCCAACCCTTTGACAACCGTGATCTGTCTTAGCTTTAGATCCCATAGGCTCTCGTTCTTGCTCTTATGTTGCTATCTCGTTTGTCATTATTTCACTTTATCTTCAACAATAGGCATTCTGAGGTTTTCTATATACCTATTTACTCTCGCCTTTCACCTTTTTTTCGTACCTTATATTGTGAGTTTCTCTTCCACACCCACACCACAAGATGGTGGAGGGTAGGGAAGGTGGTGAAGGGAAGGGAAGGTGGTGAAAGGTAGGGAAGGTGATAAAGGGTAGGGGCGGTGGTGAAGGGTAGGGAAGGTGGTGAAGGGTAGGGAAGGTGGTGAAGGGTAGGGAAGGTGGTGAAGGATAGAGAAAGTGTGGAAGGATAGGGAAGGTAAAGAGAAGGTGATTATAGCCATTGTTTAACACATTTTTTTGATGGGTTCTGTTTCACGGTTACCAGAATGAATGGTGTAGCAGAGCAGGTGTGGCAGAGCAGATGTGGCAGATCAGGTGTGGCAGAGCAGGTGTAGCAGAGCACGTGTGGCAAACGCAACACTTTTGTAAGAGAGTAATAATATGCCACATTGTCAGCCAAGACAATGAATAGTATCCGGACACAGCTGATCTGTCGGTTGTGTAAAGTTGTTATTGACACCATCATAATATGTAATGGTTCTGGATGACTACACAGTGACTGTCTGGGTCTGTCTGTCTGTCTGTCTGTCTGTCTGTCTGTCTGTCTGTCTGTCTGTCTGTCTGTCTGTCTGTCTGTCTGTCTGTCTGTCTGTGTCTGTCTGTCTGTCTGTCTGTCTGTCTGTCTGTCTGTCTGTCTGTCTGTCTGTCTGTCTGTCTGTCTGTCTGTCTGTCTGTCTGTCTGTCTCTCTGTCTCTCTCTCTCTCTCTCTCTCTCTCTCTCTCTCTCTCTCTGTCTCTCTCTCTCTCTCTCTCTCTCTCTCTCTCTCTCTCTCTCTCTCTCTCTCTCTCTCTCTCTCTCTCTCTCTCTCTCTCTCTCTCTCTCTCTCTCTCTCTCTCCGTTCTCCCCTGTCCCTGATACAAGTAGGGAAGCAGAGTGGTGTCTCGGACTGAAATTTGTGATAGTTTTAATTAATGATTTTTTTAATAATTAAGTGTCGGAGGTAATTAAAGGTGTTGGATCTCCAGGCTCAGATACCATAGGTGACATATGGATAAATGAGTGAGTAACCCAAGAGTAACTAGGGCAGGGCGAGGAGCATGGTATCTGACTTTGCAGAGAATGTCTACTGTTTTAGAAACCTTTTTAGTACCATTGTGTATGTGGCAATGTCAATTTAGTTTATTGTCAATGTGACCACCGAGGAACTTCCCATCTTGAATTACAAGAAGGTTCTTCTTCCCATCTTGTCACACGACTTCGAGAAATGGAAGGAAAAACCTGATTATAATCTACGCCTATTACCTCCACTGATCTCGTTAAACGAAGCATATTTGTAATCATCCATTTCGATAAGGTAATGTTTTGACTCGTACACTCGGTGAAGACAAGTCCCAAAGACCGTACAAGCGTCCTATTGTGAACGGTGGAAAGATATAGTTTGTTAGCAAAATTACAATACTAAGTCTTATGTCCTTATGGTATAAAGACTAAAATGTCAACTTCGAGAAATTCGCGGTCTGACATCCTTACGTGTTGATGTACAAGATTGTTTAAACTGTGCCTTATAATATAGTATCTTCATATTGTACAGTTTTGGTACCAACACTGTACAAGACTTGGTACCAGGCACTCTGTACCAAAGTACAGAGTGCTTCTTACCCATCCCTATTAGAACGGATAAGCATCGCAATATACATTCTCGCACCCCAACATCTGCGGGCCGGCGGCTGGTCAACGAGAGCCCAGTCACTGTTTACAAGGACCGGCTGATTTATTCGCATTCAAATTTAAAGGACAAAATACCTACTGCCGTGTGATTCGAACACATGAAGTAGGATAAGCACTTGGTGAATGTTTTGATGCTGGGCTGAGATGAAACACCACCTGGCTTAACATGGGTTTATTAGCATGTTATTATTCCGAGTCATTGGAAACTGGGAATGCCGTGTGGAGCCGTGTAGTCTGGGGAGTGAGGCCAGTATGACGGTAATGGTGGCGGGTGTTGGCTGTGTTGTGGTGACATCTAAAGTGTCTGTGAACATCTTCCCAAGTGTTCCGTCACACCCAGTTATGAAGACTGCATCTTGTGGTATTTAACAAACTGGGTGCTAGTTAGCACTGGTGTGTGGACTAGCAAACTACAGCGTTGCGGTTTGCTGGTGCGAGTATTTTTATTATTAGTTGTTTCGTGTCTAGGAAAATCCTGAAAGTGTAGTGTGAAGAATGCGCAAGACACCAGGGCAGGACACGCCGCTGCTAAATGTTAACTCCGAGAAAGTTTAGTGAGTTACTGGAAATAAAAGGTGAAAATTGTCTTTTATTGCTGTGGCAAAATTACGAACTTGATGGGTAGTTCAGTTCTTGCAGTGTTTCTCGTCTCGTACTGGATAGTTAGTTCATTGTGAGTGATTCGTGAATGTTGGCAACACCGCTTTTGTTTGCCTTAGTGAGCACGTGTTGAGTAGTGTTGACGCTGACCCCCTTGTCTGACCCCACAACGACAAGGGGTCACAGCACAACCCTCCTCTGGAGAAGGTAAGCATCACCTCGAGTCTCAAGTGTGACTCTAAATCTCTTCGCCTCTTGCATGCCAACATGGAGGTGGATGTGACAATTCATATGTTATATATGTGGTATATGATTATATTGTTTCCATAGGCACATTAATAATGAATTTTTCTGTCATTACAGGTAAGGCTTTTTTAGCTCATCGCGGGACACAACTCCACCACCATAAGGTACGGTCCTGTTTCTTTTTGTTTCCGATGGATTTTTTTGTTTCAACAAAATATTGCATAACAAGCAGTTACCATAATAGTTACCATATTATCAAATCACTGTCATTGGTCCTGGGGGCACCGAGGCTCCCCCCCTTTTACTGGTCCTGGGTGGTACCGAAGGTCCCCTTTTAATGGTCGTGGGGGCACCGAGGCTACCCCCCTTTTACTGGTCATGGTGGCAAGGAGGCCCCCCCCCCCTTTTACTGATCCTGGAGGCACCAAAGACGCCCCCCTTTTACAGCTCCTGGGAGCCCCGAGACCCCCCCCCCACTTTTACTGGTCCTGGGGGCCCCGAGACCCCCCCCCTTTTACTGATCCTGGGGGCACCACCGAGGGTCCCCCCCCTTTTACTGATACTGGGGGCACTAAGGCCCCCCCCCCCTTTTACAGATACTGGGGGCACCAAGGCCCCACCTTTTACTGATACTGGGGGCACCGAGGTCCCCCCCCCCTTTTACTGATACTGGGGGCACCGAGGTTCCCCCCCCTTTTACTGGTACTGGGGGCACCGAGGCCCCCCCTTTTACTGGTCCTCGGGGTACCGAGGCCCCCCCTTTTACTGGTCCTCGGGGTACCGAGGCCCCCCCCTTTTACTGGTCCTCGGGGTACCGAGGCCCCCCCCTTTACTGGTCCTGGAGGGATCGAGGGCTCCCCTTTACTGATACTGGGAGCACCGAGCGGCCCCCCATTAACTGGTACTGAGGGCACAGAGGCCCCCCCACCTACTGATTCTAGGGGCACCGAAACCCATCCCCCCCCCCCTTTTACTGGTCCTGGGGGCACCGAGGCCCCCCCCCCTTTTACTGGTCCTGGGGGCACCGAGGCCCCCCCCTTTTACTGATACTGGGGGCACCGAGGGCCCCCCCTTTTACTGGTACTGGGGGCACCGAGGCCCCCCTCTTTTACTGGTCCTGGGGGGCACCGAGGCCCCCCCTTTTTACTGGTACTGGAGGCACCGTGGCCCCCCCCCCCTTTTTACTGGTCCTGGGGGCACCGAGGCCCCCCTCTTTTACTGGTCCTGGGGGGCACCGAGGCCCCCCCTTTTTACTGGTACTGGAGGCACCGTGGCCCCCCCCCCCTTTTTACTGGTCCTGGGGGCACCGAGGCCCCCCCTTTTACTGATACTGGGGGCACCGAGGGCCCCCCCTTTACTGATACTGGGGGAACCGAGGGCCCCCCTTTTATTGATACTGGGGGCACCGAGGGCCCCCTTTTACTGGTCATTGATGCACCGATGCCCCCCCCTTTTACTGGACCTGGGGACACCGAGGAACCTCCCCCTTTTACTGGTCCTGGGGGCACCGATGCCCCCCTTTTACTAGTCCTGGGGGCACCGATGTCCCCCCTTTACTGGCCCTGGGGGCACCGATTCCCTCCTTTTACTGGTCCTGGGGGCACCGAGGCCCCCCTTTTATTGGCCCTGGGGGCACCGATGCCCCCCTTTTACTGGTCCTGGGGGCACCGAGGCCCCCCTTTTACTGGTCCTGGGGGCACCGAGGCCCCCCTTTTACTGGCCCTGGGGGCACCGATGCCCCCCTTTTACTGGTCCTGGGGGCACCGAGGCCCCCCTTTTACTGGTCCTGGGGGCACCGAGGCCCCCCCTTTTACTGATACTGGGGGCACCGAGGGCCCCCCCTTTACTGATACTGGGGGAACCGAGGGCCCCCCTTTTATTGATACTGGGGGCACCGAGGGCCCCCTTTTACTGGTCATTGATGCACCGATGCCCCCCCCCCCTTTTACTGGACCTGGGGACACCGAGGAACCTCCCCCTTTTACTGGTCCTGGGGGCACCGATGCCCCCCTTTTACTAGTCCTGGGGGCACCGATGTCCCCCCTTTACTGGCCCTAGGGGCACCGATTCCCTCCTTATACTGGTCCTGGGGGCACCGAGGCCCCCCTTTTCCTGGCCCTGGGGGCACCGATGCCCCCCTTTTACTGGTCCTGGGGGCACCGAGGCCCCCCTTTTACTGGTCCTGGGGGCACCGAGGCCCCCCTTTTACTGGCCCTGGGGGCACCGATGCCCCCCTTTTACTGGTCCTGGGGGCACCGAGGTCCCCCCCCCCCTTTTACTGATACTGGGGGCACCGAGGTTCCCCCCCCTTTTACTGGTACTGGGGGCACCGAGGCCCCCCCTTTTACTGGTCCTCGGGGTACCGAGGCCCCCCCTTTTACTGGTCCTCGGGGTACCGAGGCCCCCCCCTTTTACTGGTCCTCGGGGTACCGAGGCCCCCCCCCTTTACTGGTCCTGGAGGGATCGAGGGCTCCCCTTTACTGATACTGGGAGCACCGAGCGGCCCCCCATTAACTGGTACTGAGGGCACAGAGGCCCCCCCCACCTACTGATTCTAGGGGCACCGAAACCCATCCCCCCCCCCTTTTACTGGTCCTGGGGGCACCGAGGCCCCCCCCCCTTTTACTGGTCCTGGGGGCACCGAGGCCCCCCCCTTTTACTGATACTGGGGGCACCGAGGGCCCCCCCTTTTACTGGTACTGGGGGCACCGAGGCCCCCCTCTTTTACTGGTCCTGGGGGGCACCGAGGCCCCCACTTTTTACTGGTACTGGAGGCACCGTGGCCCCCCCCCCTTTTTACTGGTCCTGGGGGCACCGAGGCCCCCCTCTTTTACTGGTCCTGGGGGGCACCGAGGCCCCCCCTTTTTACTGGTACTGGAGGCACCGTGGCCCCCCCCCCCTTTTTACTGGTCCTGGGGGCACCGAGGCCCCCCCTTTTACTGATACTGGGGGCACCGAGGGCCCCCCCTTTACTGATACTGGGGGAACCGAGGGCCCCCCTTTTATTGATACTGGGGGCACCGAGGGCCCCCTTTTACTGGTCATTGATGCACCTATGCCCCCCCCTTTTACTGGACCTGGGGACACCGAGGAACCTCCCCCTTTTACTGGTCCTGGGGGCACCGATGCCCCCCTTTTACTAGTCCTGGGGGCACCGATGCCCCCCTTTTACTAGTCCTGGGGGCACCGATGTCCCCCCTTTACTGGCCCTGGGGGCACCGATTCCCTCCTTTTACTGGTCCTGGGGGCACCGAGGCCCCCCTTTTATTGGCCCTGGGGGCACCGATGCCCCCCTTTTACTGGTCCTGGGGGCACCGAGGCCCCCCTTTTACTGGTCCTGGGGGCACCGAGGCCCCCCTTTTACTGGCCCTGGGGGCACCGATGCCCCCCTTTTACTGGTCCTGGGGGCACCGAGGCCCCCCTTTTACTGGTCCTGGGGGCACCGAGGCCCCCCCTTTTACTGATACTGGGGGCACCGAGGGCCCCCCCTTTACTGATACTGGGGGAACCGAGGGCCCCCCTTTTATTGATACTGGGGGCACCGAGGGCCCCCTTTTACTGGTCATTGATGCACCGATGCCCCCCCCCTTTTACTGGACCTGGGGACACCGAGGAACCTCCCCCTTTTACTGGTCCTGGGGGCACCGATGCCCCCCTTTTACTAGTCCTGGGGGCACCGATGTCCCCCCTTTACTGGCCCTGGGGGCACCGATTCCCTCCTTTTACTGGTCCTGGGGGCACCGAGGCCCCCCTTTTACTGGCCCTGGGGGCACCGATGCCCCCCTTTTACTGGTCCTGGGGGCACCGAGGCCCCCCTTTTACTGGTCCTGGGGGCACCGAGGCCCCCCTTTTACTGGCCCTGGGGGCACCGATGCCCCCCTTTTACTGGTCCTGGGGGCACCGAGGTCCCCCCCCCTTTTACTGATACTGGGGGCACCGAGGTTCCCCCCCCTTTTACTGGTACTGGGGGCACCGAGGCCCCCCCTTTTACTGGTCCTCGGGGTACCGAGGCCCCCCCTTTTACTGGTCCTCGGGGTACCGAGGCCCCCCCCTTTTACTGGTCCTCGGGGTACCGAGGCCCCCCCCCTTTACTGGTCCTGGAGGGATCGAGGGCTCCCCTTTACTGATACTGGGAGCACCGAGCGGCCCCCCATTAACTGGTACTGAGGGCACAGAGGCCCCCCCACCTACTGATTCTAGGGGCACCGAAACCCATCCCCCCCCCTTTTACTGGTCCTGGGGGCACCGAGGCCCCCTCCCCTTTTACTGGTCCTGGGGGCACCGAGGCCCCCCCCTTTTACTGATACTGGGGGCACCGAGGGCCCCCCCTTTTACTGGTACTGGGGGCACCGAGGCCCCCCTCTTTTACTGGTCCTGGGGGGCACCGAGGCCCCCCCTTTTTACTGGTACTGGAAGCACCGTGGCCCCCCCCCCCTTTTTACTGGTCCTGGGGGCACCGAGGCCCCCCTCTTTTACTGGTCCTGGGGGGCACCGAGGCCCCCCTTTTTACTGGTACTGGAGGCACCGTGGCCCCCCCCCCCTTTTTACTGGTCCTGGGGGCACCGAGGCCCCCCCTTTTACTGATACTGCGGGCACCGAGGGCCCCCCCTTTACTGATACTGGGGGAACCGAGGGCCCCCCTTTTATTGATACTGGGGGCACCGAGGGCCCCCTTTTACTGGTCATTGATGCACCGATGCCCCCCCCTTTTACTGGACCTGGGGACACCGAGGAACCTCCCCCTTTTACTGGTCCTGGGGGCACCGATGGCCCCCTTTTACTAGTCCTGGGGGCACCGATGTCCCCCCTTTACTGGCCCTGGGGGCACCGATTCCCTCCTTTTACTGGTCCTGGGGGCACCGAGGCCCCCCTTTTATTGGCCCTGGGGGCACCGATGCCCCCCTTTTACTGGTCCTGGGGGCACCGAGGCCCCCCTTTTACTGGTCCTGGGGGCACCGAGGCCCCCCTTTTACTGGTCCTGGGGGCACCGAGGCCCCCCTTTTACTGGCCCTGGGGGCACCGATGCCCCCCTTTTACTGGTCCTGGGGGCACCGAGGCCCCCCTTTTACTGGTCCTGGGGGCACCGAGGCCCCCCCTTTTACTGATACTGGGGGCACCGAGGGCCCCCCCTTTACTGATACTGGGGGCACCGAGGCCCCCCTTTTACTGGCCCTGGGGGCACCGATGCCCCCCTTTTACTGGTCCTGGGGGCACCGAGGCCCCCCTTTTACTGGTCCTAGGGGCTCCAAGGCCCCCCCTTTTACTGGTCTTAGATGCACCTAGGGCCCCCCTTTGTCCGGCTCTGGGACCGCCTTGGCCCCCCTTTTTACAAGGTCCTGGGAAGATCAAGTCCACTTTTATTTTGCCTTGTCCTTGTCGATTTTTTAAGATGTGATCATGTCACTCTAGGTGTTGCTTTACTTCTGTGATGTAAACTTCAGTTTCATTAGTCTTCCCTTGCATGTTACTCCCTAAAACACTCGTACCAGCCTGCTTTTATGGGGTGGGAGAGGGAGGAGGTGGGAGCTGCTCTGTGCTATAGCTGCATAATATATAGGGTCTGACATTCGTGGTGTCCTGTTTTGTAATTGCAAATTTTTAGGCCTGGGGGAGGAAAATGTAGAGGAAAATTATTTTGGAAGGGAAATGTAAGTGCGGTAACTAATGTATTAATATACTAACGGTTCGGTTCATTAATGTACTATGTCTATTTAGTATTATGACGAACTGTCTATATGGAGGCCGTGTTGTTGCTGGAAGTAGAAATCACGTTTTTGGCTGGAATTGCAACTGTGCATGGAGAGACTCGCATAAACTTTAGACCGAATGAGAATTCGCCTGGAGGAGGACTCGCCTGGACACTGGACCAGTACCAGTGCCTGGAGGAGGACTCACCTGGACACTGGACCAGTACCAGTGCCTGGAGGAGGACTCACCTGGACACTGGACCAGTACCAGTGCCTGGAGGAGGACTCACCTGGACACTGGACCAGTACCAGTGTCTGGAGGAGGACTCACCTGGACACTGGACCAGTACCAGTGCCTGGAGGAGAACTCACCTGGACACTGGACCAGTACCAGTGCCTGGAGGAGGACTCACCTAGACACTGGACCAGTACCAGTGCCTGGAGGAGGACTCACCTGGACACTGGACCAGTACCAGTGCCTGGAGGAGGACTCACCTGGACACTAGACCAGTACCAGCGCCTGGAGGGGGACTCACCAAGACACTGGACCAGTACCAGTGCCTGGAGGAGGACTCACCAGGATACTGGACCAGGTCCAGTGCCTGGATGAGGACTCACCAGGATACTGGACTAGGTCCAGTGCCTGGAGGAGGAGGACTCACCTGGACACTGGACCAGTACCAGGGCTTGGAGGAGGACTCGCCTGGACACTGGACTAGTACTAGTGCCTGGAGGAGGACTCACCTAGACACTGGACCAGTACCAGGGCTTGGAGGAAGACTCGCCTGGACACTGGACTAGTACTAGTGCCTGGAGGAGGACTCGCCTGGACTCTGGACCAATACCAATGCCTGGAGAAGGAGGAGGAGGACTCACCTGGACTCTGGACTCTGGCAGAGAGTCGCAGCAGAAGGTCGCGGGTGGTGTTCTCTGGTACTTCAGCGAAATACTCTGGACGCTGGAACTCCACCGGGTCGCTCCCCACCAACTTGGTCACTGCCGGAGAGAAAACCAGTCCGGGGTTAGTTGGTTGTCTCGGGGTGAACTTTGGGAGACAGACAGACAGACAGACAGACAGACAGACAGACAGACAGACAGAGGGCCTACGAAATACCTTGACTCATATGTGTGCGTTACGTTACCGTCCGGCCCCCATGGACGAGTACCAGCCACTATGACGCCCGGCCCCACACCACCACCTAGCCTAACTAGTCTATACATAGAAAACGTGGGCCGCTACTATTTGGACTGGTCGGTAAGCGACGGTCTCACTTCACGCAGTTCCGCGTTCAATCCCTAACCGTCAAAGTGCTTGGGCACCATTCTTACCCCCTCCGTCCCATCCCAAATCCTTATCCTGACCCCTTCCAAGTACTATATAGTCGTAATGGTTTGACGCTTTCCCTTGATAATCACCTCACCTTTTCACATAACCCCCTACACAGATGTCACCTGGGCCCAGGACGCAGACCAGGTGTTCCCGGGTCCTACACAGACGTCACCTGGGCCCAGGACGCAGACCAGGTGTTCCCGGGTCCTACACAGACGTCACCTGGGCCCAGGACGCAGACCAGGTGTTCCCGGGTCCTACACAGACGTCACCTGGGCCCAGGACGCAGACCAGGTGTTCCCGGGTCCTACACAGACGTCACCTGGGCCCAGGACGCAGACCAGGTGTTCCCGGCTCCTACACAGACGTCACCTGGGCCCAGGACGCAGACCAGGTGTTCCCGGGTCCTACACAGACGTCACCTGGGCCCAGGACGCAGACCAGGTGTTCCCGGGTCCTACACAGACGTCACCTGGCCCCAGGACGCAGACCAGGTGGTCCCGGGTCCTACACAGACGTCACCTGGGCCCAGGACGCAGACCAGGTGTTCCCGGGTCCAAATCTGATTGTTTTTTCTAATCAAATTACATTTGTCAGTCGCTGGTGGCGACGGTCTGGTCCTGTGGACCTGCGGGAGGAGGACAATAATCTCGGCCACAGGACCAACCCGACAAACTTTTGTTTTCTCGCTCGAGAGGACATCAAAGGTGTGGTGGGGGGGGTGTGAAGAGGGGTGAGGTGGGGGGGGGCGGGTGTAAAGAGGGGTGAGGTGGGGGGTGTGAAGAGGGGTGAGGTGGGGGGGTGTGAAGAGGGGTGAGGTGGGGGATGTGAAGAGGGATGAGGTGGGGGATGTGAAGAGGGGAGAGGTGGTGGGTTGTGAAGAGGGGTGAGGTGGGGGATGTGAAGAGGGGTGAGGTGGTGGGTTGTGAAGAGGGGTGAGGTGGGGGATGTGAAGAGGGGTGAGCTGGGGGGATGTGAAGAGGGGTGAGGTGGGGGGGATGTGAAGAGGGGTGAGGTGGTGGGCTGTGAAGAGGGGTGAGGTGGGGGGATGTGAAAAGGGGTGAGGTGGTGGGCTGTGAAGAGGGGTGAGATGGTGGGCTGTGAAGAGAGGTGAGGTGGGGGATGTGAATTGAGGGGTGAGGTGGTGGGCTGTGAAGAGGGGTGAGGTGGTGGGCTGTGAAGAGGGGTGAGGTGGTGGGCTGTGAAGAGAGGTGAGGTGGGGAATGTGAAGAGGCGTGAGGTGGGGGGATGTGAAGAGGGGTGAGGTGGGGGGATGTGAAGAGGGGTGAGGTGGTGGGCTGTGAAGAGGGGTGAGGTGGGGGGATGTGAAGAGGGGTGAGGTGGTGGGCTGTTTAGAGGGGTGAGGTGGTGGGCTGTGAAGAGAGGTGAGGTGGGGGATGTGAAGAGGGGTGAGGTGGTGGGCTGTGAAGAGGGGTGAGGTGGTGGGCTGTGAAGAGGGGTGAGGTGGTGGGCTGTGAAGAGGGGTGAGGTGGTGGGCTGTGAAGAGGGGTGAGGTGGTGGGCTGTGAAGAGGGGTGAGGTGGTGGGCTGTGAAGAGGGGTGAGGTGGTGGGCTGTGAAGAGGGGTGAGGTGGTGGGCTGTGAAGAGGGGTGAGGTGGTGGGCTGTGAAGAGGGGTGAGGTGGTGGGCTGTGAAGAGGGGTGAGGTGGGGGCTGTGAAGAGGGGTGAGGTGGGGGGGCTGTGAAGAGGGGTGAGGTGGGGGGGATGTGAAGAGGGGTGAGGTGGGGGGGATGTGAAGAGGGGTGAGGTGGGGGGGATGTGAAGAGGGGTGAGGTGGGGGGATGTGAAGAGGGGTGAGGTGGGGGGGATGTGAAGAGGGGTGAGGTGGGGGGGGATGTGAAGAGGGGTGAGGTGGGGGGGATGTGAAGAGGGGTGAGGTGGGGGATGTGAAGAGGGGTGAGGTGGGGGATGTGAAGAGGGTGAAGTGTGAGAAAATACGAAGAGAGATAATAAAAATAATAATTATGATAAATGTAATAATAATAATAAAAGTATGATTAATAATAAAAGTAATAATGATAATATAAAAAGTAAAATGGAGAACAAGTCGAATATTTCATTGAATATTTACGATAATAACTCTAATGAGCCCCACGTCGACAACATTACCCAGTGATGGTATGATGCCCCCCACTGACTCCTCCCTCCCCTACCCTCCACCCTCCCCACCTCCCCTACCCTACCCTCCACCCTCCCCACAATCCCTCCTCTACTCTCCCCTACCCTCCACCCTCCCCACCTTCCCTCCTCTACCCTCCCCACCTCCCCTCCTCTACCTTCCCAACCTCCCCTCCCCTACCCTCCACCCTCTCCACCTCTCTTAGGTAGTCACCTATTTGTGCTTGCAGGATCGAGCATTGACTCTTGGATCCCGCCTTTCCAGCTATCGGTTGTTTACAGCAATGACTCCTGTCCCATTTTTCTATCATACCTAGTTTTAAAAGTATGAATAGTATTTGCTTCCACAACCTGTTCCCCAAGTGCATTCCATTTTTCCACTATTCTCACGCTAAAAGAAAACTTCCTAACATCTCTGTGACTCATCTGAGTTTCCAGTTACCACCCATGTCCCCTCGTTCTGTTATTATTACGTGTGAACATTTCATCTATTTCCACTTTGTCAATTCCCCTGAGTATTTTATATGCCCCTATTATATCTCCTCTCTCCCTTCTTTTCTCTAGTGTCGTAAGGTTCAGTTCCTTCAGACGCTCTTCATATCCCATCCCTCGTAACTCTGGGACAAGCCTCGTCGCAAACCTCTGAACCTTCTCCAGTTTCTTTGTGTTACTTCGGGTGGGGGCTCCATGATGGTGCGGCATACTCTAAGACGGGCCTCATGTAGGCAGCGTAAAGCGCCCTAAAAGCCTCCTCATTTAGGTTTCTGAATGAAGTTCTAATTTTCGCCAGTGTAGAGTACGCTGCTGTCGTTATCCTACTTATATGTGCCTCAGGAGTTAAATTAGGTGTCACATCCACTCCCAGGTCTCTTTCTCGAATCGTTACAGGTAGGCTGTTCCCCTTCATTGTGTACTGTCCCTTTGGTCTCCTGTCACCTGATCCCTTTTCCATAACTTTACATTTACTGGTGGTAAACTCCAGTAGCCATTTCCCTGACCATCTCTGCAACCTGTTTAAATCCTCTTGGAGGATCCTACAATCCTCGTCTGTCACAACTCTTCTCATTATTTTGCGTCATCCGCAAACATTGACATGTATGATTCCACTCCTGTAAACATATCATTTACGTAAATTAGAAAGAGGATTGGTCCCAGCACCGATCCTTGAGGTACTCCACTTGTTACTGTTCGCCAGTCCGACTTCTCGCCCCTTACCATTACCCTCTGGCTTCTTCCTGTTAGGTAGTTCTTCACCCATACTAGGGCCTTTCCGCTTACTCCTGCCTGCCTCTCAAGTTTGTATAGCAGTCTCATGTGCGGTACTGTATCAAAGGCCTTTTGGCAGTCAAGAAATATGCAGTCTGCCCAGCCTTCACTGTCCTGCCTTATCCTTGTTACTTTATTATAGAATTCTAAAAGGTTTGTTAGGCATGATTTCCCTGTCCAGAACCCATGTTGGTGCTTGTTTACAAACCTAATGCTCTCCAGGTGCTCAACAAGTCTTAGCCTAATTATTCTTTCAAGTATTTTGCAGGGGATGCTTGTCAGTGATACGGGTCTGTAGTTAAGTGCCTCCTCCCTATCACCTTTTTTGAAAATCGGTACGACATTTGCCTCCTTCCAGCAACTGGGCAATTCTCCCGACATAAGTGACTCATTAAAGATCATTGCCAGAGGCACGCTGAGAGCCTGCACTGCCTCTTTATGTATCCACGGTGATACTTTGTCTGGTCCAACAGCTTTATTTGCATCCAGTGTTGTCAACTGTTTCATTACATCCTCTGCTGTCACCTCTATATCTGATAGTCTTTCATCTTGGGTAATCTCTTCTAACAATGGGAGCTGCTCAGGCTCGGTTGTGAACACTCCATGGAATTTTGCATTCAGTACCTCGCAGATTTCCTTGTCGCTTTCTGTATATGCCTCTTCTGTTTTCCTCAGTCTTGTCACTTGGTCATTTACCGACATCTTCCTTCTTATATGGCTATGTAGTAATTTATGTTGCTTTTTCGCTTTGACTGCAATATCATTCTCATAATTTCTTTCCGACACTCGTCTTATGTTAATGTAATCATTCCTAGCTCTGTTACATCTAATCCTGTTGTCCTCTGTTATTTGTCTTCTGTACTTCCTCCACTCCCTCCTGCTTCTCACCTTTGCTTCCTGACACTGTCTATTAAACCATGGGTTATTATATTCCCTCCTACTTTTTTCCTTTATTGTTGGAATAAATCTCTCTTCGGCCTCCTTGCATTTCAATATGACTTGGTTCATCATACCTTGCACTGTTTTTCCTCTAAGTTCTTCCTCCCACTGCACTTCTCTTAGGTAGTCCCTTATCCTTCTGTAGCTCCCTTTTCTGTAATCAAGTCTCCTTTCCCGGACTTCTTGTCCTTTGGTCACAATTTTAAGCTCCATCATGTAGTCAAAGACTAGGACACAATGGTCACTAGCTCCTAGTGGTATTTCATGTTCCAACTGCTCGATGTGTTCTACATTCTGGGTGAAAATGAGATCTAATAGGCTGGGCGTATCCCCTCCTCTTTCCCTAGTATCTTCTTTCACATGCTGTGTTAGGAAATTCCTGTCAATAACGTCTACCAGCTTCGCTCCCCAGGTCTCCTCCCCGCCATGGGGATTCCTCGTTTCCCAATCTATCTCTCCGTGATTTAGGTCCCTCATGACCAGCAGCTTCGCTCTCATTCTATGCGCTATAGTTGCTGCCCTCTGCAGTTCATCTATACATGTCTTGTTGCTGTCCTCGTACTCCTGCCTGGGCCTTCTACTGTTTGGTGGGGGATTGTAGAGTATCAAGATTACAATCATCTTCCCATCCACTGTCAGAGTTCCATGTATGAAGCTCGTGCTTTCATTGGTACCCGGATTTTCCAGCTCATCAAACTTCCATTTCCGCTTTATTAGTAGTGCCACTCCTCCTCCCTGTCTCTGTGTCCTTTCTTTTCTTATCACCTGGTACCCCTCTGGAAAGATTGCATCCGAGATCATGCCATTTATTTTAGTTTCCACTATTGCCACTATGTCTGGGTCTGCCTCACTAACTCTTTCTTTTATCTCTTCTGCTTTATTGGCTACCCCATCAGCATTGGTGTACCAAACCTTGAGACTCTTCTTGGAAACTCGGGTGTCAGAGTTCCCCCTTTCACCGGGGGTCTGGGGGGAACTGGGGGGTGTCTGGGGGGCGAGTGGGGGCTGTGGGGGTGAATGGGGGGGTGCTAGGGGGGTGCTAGGGGGGTGCCTGGGAGTGCCTGGTAGGCGAATGGGGCCTGGGCATCTAGGAGGGTAGGAAGGGCCTAATGGGTCTGAAAGTTAGGGGTCTGAATAGCATAGGGGGGTTGAGAAATAGAGTGAGACTGAGAGTCAGATAGAGGTTGAGAGGTTGGGGGGGAGAGGGATACTGAGGGCAGAGGGCTGAGATGAGAATGGAGCATGGGTGCTGGGAGTGGAAGAGAGGGTGTATTAGTTAGGGGGGAATCGGGGGTAGGTGGGGGTTTTGGGGTAGAAGAGGGGAAGAGGGAGATGGGGGAAGGTGTTAGGGGGTCACAAGGTGAGGGGGTTAAATGTGGGCTGGAGGTGCATAGGAGGGGTGAGGGTTGGGTGGGGTTTGGGGGTGAGTGGAAGAGGGGTGCAGTGGAAGCTGGGATGGAGTAGATGGAATTGAAGTCAATGGGGTAGAAGGGGCAGGGGAGTAGGAAGGGGTAGTTGGGGAGGGGGGATGGGAAGGTAGGTTTGGGGAGGGCATGGCTTGACCCACTGGGGTCGTTGACAGGTGTGATGTAGCAGGGGCAGGGGAATCGTTGGGGAGGTGCAAATGTGGAAGGGACAGGGGGGTTTTGGGGGGCTGAGGCAGGGGGGAGGTATAGGAGGGCTGAGTTGGGGAGGATGCGACCTGGGAGGTGACCTGGGAGGTGGCCTGAGAGGTGACCTGGGAGGTGACCTGGGAGGTGGCCTGGGAGGTGACCTGGGATGTGACCTGGGATGTGACCTGGGAGGTGAGACTACCTGAGAGGCTAGTTCGGTGTCGTTGTTGCCATCTATTCTTGTGGGCTATTTGCTCATCTTTCGTCATAAACCTCTCTATAAACACATTGTAATGGGTTTCACTTCCTCTGAGTAAATGCTTGTTCCTCATTATGTACTCCACAGCCTCCTCATTGGAGAATTGCACGAGAACAGGTCTATTCTTGGTACAATTGTAAGGTCCAACCCGCCGGCTGATATCCTCCTCGTGTTCTGCCATTCCTGCTCCAATACTTCTCAATATCTCATGCAATTCATATTTTTCCGTTTCTATTCTCTCTTGTCTTGTTGGTGCCCCAGATTCGAATAATCCATGTATTATAATAGACCGTCTCCTCAGTAATTCATTGTCATGCTGGTAGCCTGTCATCTGGGGATTCTTCATCCCAACCGCAGTCACTAACCCATCCCCCACTAATCCTCTGTCCTTAGCCATGCTGTTAATCCTTCCTAATTCGTTTGTGATACGAACACATTCCATCTCCCAGTCCTCTCTTCCCTTCCTAATTTCTTCCTGAATATAGTGAATAAGTTCTTGTTTCTGCCTCTCTACCGCATCCTGTATTTGCTGAAATAACTCACTTTTAATCCCCTGGATTAGATCCTCCATCCAATCGCTCCTTCTCTCTACAAATTTCCCTATTAATTTGTCTATAAATCTGTCCTCCTCCTCATCCCTGCTGGTGATTGTGTGTGTGTGTGTGTGTGTGTGTGTGTGTGTGTGTGTGTGTGTGTGTGTGTGTGTGTGTGTGTGTGTGTGTGTGTGTATGTGTGTGTGTGTATGTGTGTGTATGTGTGTGTGTGTGTGTGTATGTGTGTGTGTGTGTGTGTGTGTGTGTGTGTGTGTGTGTGTGTGTGTGTGTGTGTGTGTGTACTCACCTAGTTGTACTCACCTAGTTGTGCTTGCGGGGGTTGAGCTCTGGCTCTTTGGTCCCGCCTCTCAACCGTCAATCAACAAATGTACAGGTTCCTGAGCCTATTGGGCTCTATCATATCTACACTTGAAACTGTGTATGGAGTCAGCCTCCACCACATTACTTCCTAATGCATTCCATTTGTCAACC